>NC_134858.1:63066650-63366650 GCF_049852395.1 Peromyscus maniculatus bairdii
TGGCGCCCCTCCCCTTAGCAGGGTTCACAGGGGAGGTTTTGTCTTGCTCGGCCCAGGCTCTCCAGCTCCTCTCTTCTTCTTGACCAGCTGACCACTGCTTCTGATCCCCTCCCAGCCATCCTCAGCAGGCCTTCTCCTGTCCACTGCAAGCAGCGTCCGATATACCCCATGGCACCAGCCTGGCTCCCAAGGCCTGACATGGGAGTGTCTCGGGGCTACTCTTTAAAAAAGCAAGGGAGAAAAAAGAGACGGGGTACCCTGCCCCTGAGTAGGAAAGAGACAGATGAAAAGCAACAACCAAGTTACAGCAGACAGAAGCCAGCAGAAGAAACCTTGTTGGCGCGGCACATGGCGGGCAGCTTGTGATGACTTCCACCCTTCAAGTAAACCCAACGATAGTCTGCCTAAATCCTAAAAGCTTCACTCCAAGGCAAGCATGGTGGCACATGCCTTTAATCCCAGCACTTAGGAGGCAAAGACAGGAGGATCTCTGAGTTCAAGGCCAGCCTGGTCTATGTAGGGAGTATTAGGTCACCAGCCAGGACGACACAGTGAGACCCTGTCTCAAAAGAAAAAAAAAAATACTAAGGACCTACTCTATCAGAGCCTTAGAAAGAAGCGTATGGAGAGAGGAAAAAAGACAGGCCCTGCCCTAAGGGATCTTCCAGGCTAATGAAGACAGTGTACAATCTGTGCGGGGAGCTTTAGGCGGGTGGGTGGCTATCTCCTACTTGAGGGAGCTCTTGTCTGTTGGGAAACTCATGGCACTTACCCTGAGGGGTTTCCCCACCCTTGCCTTCTGCTGGGGTGAGGGCCTGGGGTTGGTACAGAAGTTCTCTCAGAAGGCAGGTGTATGTGGAGAAGTAAAGGCAAAAAGGCATCAAAGACTTGACATTCTCGTGGCTCTGGAGAGGATGCTCCAAGTTAAGAGCACTGGCTGTTCTTCCAGAGGACCTGGGTTCGATTCCTGGCACCTACATGGCAGCTCACAACCATCTGTAACTCCAAGTTTCAGGCTACCTGATGTCCTCTTCTGGCCTCCACAGGCACAAGCATGCAAGTAGTTGATAGATAGATAGTATGCACGCAAAACACCCATACACATAAAAACAATTTTTTTTAAAAGACTTCATATTCTCAACCCTTTTACCACAGAAAGAAAAGCACGCAGAAAGAGCAAGAGGTTAGCCCAGCCTCACAAAACCAGTGCTTCGACAGGACACGCCTGTCTCCATAAGGTTCAGGGCCGGTGGGCAGTCTGGAGGCAGGGAAAGGCATGAGTTTGGGAGGGCAATGGGGCGGAACCAGGGAGGCCTAGAGCTAAGGTTTCCAACCTTCCTCCAGGGACAGCAACAACACCTCCATTGATATTTTTGGTTTCCAAAGCTTTTTGCACACACATTATCAAATTTCTGGATTCCCCTTCCCTTCTCATTTTACAGTTGGGAAAATGAGGACCAGAAAACACAGACAGCCAGAGGCCAGAGCCCAGACCAGCACCTCTCCAAGCCTCAGCCTGACAGGAACCACCATCCTGCATCCTACACAGAGGCCACGGGAGGCTTGGCCCCAGGGTGCCTGGGACCCAGGGAGTGCTGAGCGTGAGGGTGGCAGACAGCTATGTGAAAGTGAGGTGAAACGGTGGCCTGAGGTCAGGACAGAGTAAGTGACCATGATCAAGAGGCATTTAAGAGCCGGGCGGTGGTGGCACATGCCTTTAATCCCAGCACTTGGGAGGCAGAGCCAGGCGGATCTCTGTGAGTTCGAGGCCAGCCTGGGCTACCAAGTGAGTCCCAGGAAAGGCACAAAGCTACACAGAGAAACCCTGTCTCGAAAAACCAAAAAAAAAAAAAAAAGAGAGAGAAGGTTGGACACAGAGACACAGGGAAACAAGTGAACACCATTAAGTAGGAAGCAACAAGAGTTAGGGGTACCAAAGAGAGAACAGGCACAGAGAGCCCCTGACCCTGTGGATGAGACCTGGGGGTTGGATAGAGGAAGTAGCATAGGCAAGACTTGAATGAGTCGGATGTGTCAGGAGTTCTTGGTATCTGGGAGTCAGAAAGTAGCAATGTTAGCGATTATGAACCAGAGGGAGCACAGGGCAGTGCTGAGCCCAGGGAGCCCGAGGAGAACTTCCTTTAACTGGGGACCAGAGCAGATCAGGAGATGGAGTAATCCTGACCCACATCCTCTGGGAACAGGGGAGGGGCCTTGGACAGAGAGCACACAGCCGGCTGCAGGAGGGGAACGGAGCGGCAGGCTGCAGCCCCACCCGTAAGAGCCAGAGAAACCATAGCAAAACATAGTAGCCTTTCTTTACCCCCTACCTGCACCCACTCTGAGTTCAGGGACCACAAAATACTGTTAGGTCTAGGGGAGGAGGCTAGGCCCTAATGTTTTATAGAAGAGGAAACACAGACTGGGAGGGGAAGTGACTTATCTACCATCCCACACAAACTCAGGGTCTAGCCTGGAGGGAACAGAGCCTTGCTGCTCCAGGAAATACGCAAGTGGACACTGACAGGAACACAGGCAGCTGAGCTCACTGAAGGCAACCCCCAGTTGGCAGGGTGGCTCCGGGAGAGAAAGCTTCATCTTTCTTCCCCACCCTTCAAAGGACAAGAAAGTTTTCTTTTTACTCATTTCATGAGCACGCAATAGGTGACTGCTGTAGACTGGACCCTTGGATATAACGGGAATGGTGCAAGAGCCGGGGACGGTGAGGCTCAAGGGGCATTGCGAATCCAGCCCTTGCTTCTGGGAGAGTTAGCTGACCCGACCCTTCAACTAAGGTCCTCAGATAGACAAGGGCAAGAGCAGTGGCGACTCTTGAGAGATGTACACAAGGAAGACAAAAGCAATGTCTTCGGTCCTGCCACCAGGCTCCGTTACAGCCTCATTCCTTGAGACAGTAGTAGCCCAGGACCCCGAAGAACTTTCCTCCCCAGCACACAAACGTAAGCAGTCTGACCCCTTAGGAGGAGACCTGGCCTTGGCAGGCAAGAAACGCCAAGAAAGGGTGTAACGGGATTCAGACACAACAACCCAATCGACTTTCAGCAAGTCACCCAACTCTCCAGAGCCTCAGTCTCCCCGCCAATCCAATGGGAATCATGACAGGCACTGTTTCCAGTTGGTGAGAAAAGCGCAAAACATAACCGAGGATGCTGTCGGCGAGGTGCAGGACGAGACCCCCATCCCGCCCCTACCCCATCGGTCCAGGCTCTCTGCCTGAAGGAAGGAAGGGAAAGAGCGTGCAGAGACCGGTGGAAGGAGGGCGGGCAGGACCCCAGTCCAGCACCCTGCTCCGTCTGGCCCAGCCCTCACCTCCTCCTCCATGGCGAGTCTGTGAGGTCCGGCGGTTCAGCCGCTCAGTGCTGCCCGCGCGGCGCGGGCTCCGCTTGCTCCATCTGTGCGCAGCCGGGCGGCGGCTCGCTATCTACTGTCCCGCCGGCCGCCCGAGGCCCAAGAAACTTCGGGGGGCGGGGCCGGGGCCGGGGAGGGGCTTCCGGGGGCCGGGGGCGGGGCCGGGGTGGGGTGCAGCGGCCCCCAGCCCGCGCCCGCAGCAGCGCAATGAGGAGCGTGGCCGGGTGGGGGTGCAGGGGCGGGGCCGGGGAGGATCCTGGGAGGGGCTGGTCCTGTGCTCCGGGAATGGACGGAAGAACTCGGGCGGAGCTGAAGTAGCAGGAAGAGGGCGGAGAGAGGTTTCCCGGACCCAAGCCGGGAGAGGGACTGGGATGGGGTACAGGCTGGGGAGGTGGGGGATACGGAGGGGGAGGGGGCTTCCGGCCCAGAGGCGGAGGCGAGGGATGCAGGCGGGGTGGGGCAGGGCGGAGGCGGGGCGGGGGCGCGGCTAGCAGAGCAAGCCTGGGAGGCAGTGGGTGGTTGATGCCTTTGAGGTTGCCTAACCGAGTGGGGCCGGGTTGTGGGACTGGATCAGCTGCCAGGGCAGTTCAGCAATGAGTGCACCAAGAGGTCCCTCCTCTTTCCTTTTTTTTTTTTCTTCTTTTGGTTTTTCGAGACGGAGTTTTCTGTGTAGTAATCCTGGCTGTCCTAAAACTCACAGAGATCCTCCTGCCTCTGCCTCGGAAGTGCTGGGATGAAAGACTTGCGCCACCACCGCCTGCCTGGTTTCTCCTCTTTCCTCCCGAAGTCGGAGTAGTGGCGATGGTTTCTAGTTTGTGCAATGTTTGGGTGGGGCCCTGGCCATGAGCTTGGGGTTTATGACCACAGTCGGAGTCGGGACTCCAGTCCTTTATGGAGGGTCTGCTCTCTGAAATCCCAAACTCCCATGCTCGCCTCTCCCTCGTTCAGCCCCTCCTTGGCTCTCAAGTTGTGACTTCATCACCCTTACTCCCTCCAGCCCTGACCTGACCACGTTGCTGGAGAGTGGGGTGAAGAGACCAGCGAGAAAGCCTTTAAATTCTATCATGCACTTTCATTTTATATTGGAGAAACAGAGGCCTGGGGGTGACTGCCACAGCCAAAACTCCAGCATCGCGCACGCGCGCGTGGACACACGCACGAGCTTTCCTGGTCAGGCGTGCCCCATGCTACAGCACCCAGAATTTCATGCGTGTGGGATGGATCAATGGTGACCTCCTCTGACTCTGGCTGCTTCAGCCTCAGCCACCCCAGCTGACCAACCAAGCTTCTCTTCCACTGCCCTCTGCTGGCCTTTGGGCTCCTGGGTCCTTTTCAGCTCTTCATGGAAGAGGGTGGAGCACACTGCCGCTCATTCCTAACCTAGAGGGTGGAGAGGGCTAGTGAGATGGCTCATTGGTTAGGACCCAGGTTTGATCCTCAGTACCCATATAGTGGTTCACAGCTGTCTGTAACTCCAGTTCTAGGGGGATCTGAGGCTCTGTTCTGGACTCTTCAGGTACCAGGCATGTAAGTGGTGCAGAGACATACCTGCAGATATAAAATAATAGAATAATTTTTTGAAGGATGAAGAAAACAATGCACCAGGCCCCCAGTGTTGTATAACGGCTTCCTCCAAGATTGAAACATTCCTTCCTGCATGAAGTCCTTAAACAGGAAGGTAAACAACTCCAAATAAAACCCCACTTGTACCAGGCTTGTAATCCCAGCGCTTGGGAGGCAGAGGCAGGCGGATCTCTGTGAGTTCAAGGCCAGCCTGATCTACAGAGTGAGTTCAGGGTAGCAAAGGCTACACAGAGAAACCCTGTCTCGAAACAAACAAACAATCATGCTTACTGCTACTTGGAGAATGGGTTATTATAAGAGTAGAAGCTGGGACTCTAGGTGGCTAGGAGACTATTGCTGTACTTCAGGGTAGAGGTGATGCCTTCTAACCACAGGATGAGGAATGAGGACAGGAGGAAATTAATAGACTCTAAATACATGTTGGAGGAAGATCAAGTTTCAGTAGTAGGTGAGGAGGGCATCAAAGATACGGTGTAGGGTTTCAACTGGAGCCCCAAATGTTGGTGCTACTTAGTGAGGACAGGAGAAAAGCAGGTGTGTCCAGTGGCGCTGGAGAAGACTAAAAGCTCTTTTCTGGAGAAAGTGAGTTTGACATGCCGACTGGCATTCACATCGAGCTCTATCGGAAAGCTGAATGAAGTTGGGCAGGCTCAGGTAAAATACTGATAGTCAGCAAATGATAATTAAGCCATTAAATTGAAAGAGACAGGGACAGAGGTGTGTATATGGGAAAGGGGAGAAGGGGGGCGGAGAGGCAGAGGTGTTGTGGGGGGAAGGGGAGAGAGTGAACCCCTAGCAAGGTAAGGAAGCAGTAGGAGGTGAATTCCTACTGTTTGGGGATTGTGTTTATGTATGTGGGTGTGAGTATTTTGCTTTTGAGACTGGGTCTCACACTGTAGGCTAGGCTGGCTTCTACCTCAGCATCCCCGAAGTGCGATTAGAGGTGTGAGCCACTGTGCCTGGTTTGTGCTCTGGAAGATACAAAAATCATAAAATCAATACTCGTTCCTCGTTCATCTCTTCTAACCACATTTTCTTTGCAAGCTTCGGATTGCGGAAGAGGGAAGGCAAAAACTTGGAGGGAAAGGATCCTAAGGTCCCGGAGGGGTGGTGCTCCTTTTAGTATCACATGATACCGCCCTTTGCTAAAGTTACAGTTGTTTCTTTAGAGTGGACTGGGACCTTGCTGTGGGAGAGAACGGGTAAGACCTGGAAAGAGTTCTACAAGAGGAAATTTTATAAGGGAGAAACCCCTCCCTTCAAATGTGTGCCTCCAACCCTGGATTGGGGTTTAGAAAAGGACATTCAAAAGCAGCTTTGTGCCTCCCTCGAAAGTGACCTCAGCGGTAGCAGCAAGCACAGCATCGCATATGCGCACTACAACCCAAAGCAGCGAAGAAGGAAGTTGGACCGCAGTTGTAAGAACTCCCCCTGGCTCCGCCCCTCTGTGTCCGTCAATCAAGACCCAAAGAGCTAGGGCGGGCAGAAGGGCGGAGTCCAAGGAACGTTAATTCTCTAGAGTGGCCAAATTGAGTTCTGGGTTTCTTTTCTTACAAGGACTCGCTGTTGTTGCCCTTACAAAAACTTAGGTGGGAAAAATGTCTAACACGTTCAAATAATACCGAATTGTACCTAGAATATCCCATAAGTCCTTGCCCACGTGCTTATTTAAAAGAAATTAAAATATAAGTCAGAAAACGTAGATGCTTGGACTGAAGAGATGGCTCTTACAGAGGATCTGGGTTCCATTCCAAGCAATCACAGGTGGCTCACAACCATCAGTAACTCCAGTTCCAGGGGCTCCAACACTCTCTTCTGACCTTGGAAGACACATGGTACACATTCTTACATTCAGGCAAAACACACATAAAATGAATCAATTTAATAGTTAAAACAAAACAAAACAAAACTCCAAAACTTCACACACACACACACACACACACACACACACACACACACACACACACGACCAGGCATAGTGACATCATGTAATCCTAGCTCATAGGCAGAATTACTAGCGCAAGACCAGCTGGGGCTGTACCATAGCATGTCCTAGACCAGTCTGAACTGTATAGCAAGACCCTATCTCAAAAACCCAAAAGAAGCCTGACGGTGGTGGTTCACACCTTCAATTCCATAATTTAGGAGGCAGAGGCAGGTGGAAATCTCTGAATTCAAGGCTAGCCTCATCTACAGAGTGAGTTCCAGGACAGCCAGGACTACACAGAGAAACCCTGACTCGAAAAACAAAACAAAACAAACAAAAACACAAAAGAGGGGCTGGAAAGGTGGCTCAGAGGTTAAAAGCGCTGGCTGCTCTTCCAGAGGTCCTGAGTTCAATTCCCAGCAACCACATGGTGGCTCACAACCATCTGTAATGAGTTCTGGTGCCCTCTTCAGGCCTGCAGGGACACATGCAAGCAGAACACTGTATACATAATAAATAAAATAAATCTAAAAACAAACAAACAAACAAACACAAAAGAAAACAAATAGTGGGACTAGCGGTCTTTCTCTGTGGTAGAGCACTTGACCAGCATGTGTTTGGCCCTGGATTTTATCACCAGCACAACTAAATAGATATACAAAATAAGCTCTCGGTGGGGAGTGGTGTCACACACCTTTAATCCCAGCATTAGGAGGCAGAGGCAGAGGGATCTCTGTGAGTTCGACACCAGCCTGGTCTACAAAGCGAGTTCCAGGACAACCAGGACTGTTATACAGAGAAACTGTGACTCAAAAACAAAACAAAACAAGATTACAGTTGTGTGTGTGTGTGTGTGTGTGTGTGTGTGTGTGTGTGTGTGTGAGAGAGAGAGAGAGAGAGAGAGAGACAGAGACAGAGACAGAGACAGAGACAGAGAGAAAGACACAGAGAGAGAGAGAATGTGGAGGACAGAGCTGGTTCTCTCCATCAACCATATGGGTCCCTGGGATCAAATTCAGGTTGTCAGGCTTGGTGGCAGGTGCATTTACCTGTGAGATGGTGAAAAAGTTTTTTTTTATTTTTAATATATATATATATATATATATATATATATATATACACACACACACACACATATATGTATGTGATTGTTTTGCCTACATGCTTGTATGTGTACCAGAAGGTGTTGGATCCCTTGGAACAGAAGGTTGTGAGCTACTATGTAAATGCTGAGAACAAGTGCTTTTAACTTCTGAGCCGTTTCTCCAGTTCTGATGAAAAGGTTTTGAGGGTTAGAGAGATGGCTCAGCAGTAAAGAGCACATGTTGGCTTTGCAGAGGACCTGGGTTCGATTTCCAGATCCCATACGGTGGCTCACAACCACCAGTTGCAAGGCATTCAACGGGCACACAAGTGGTACACATGCAGGCAAAACATTCATACACATAAAATCATTCTTAAAGAAGAAAAAATTTGAATAGAGAATGTAACTATGGTTGTACATTTTGTACCTCATAACTAGCTGGTCGTGGTGGTAGATGCATGGAATCACATTTAGATGGAAACAGAAAGATTAGAAACTCAGTATCATGTCCCTGCAAGTAGCAACTTTGATAAGTTTGAGGTCAGCCATCATACACGATATCCTGAAGAGGGGAAGGGGAGAAGAAAGAGGGGGTGGCAATTTAGTCTGTAGTGGTTATCATTATCTGTAAAATGAGGTGGCTCGACTCACCCTTCCAGCTAGGTAATTTCAAACTTCAGTGAGGGAAAAATAATAATTATAAGTAAGTTTTCAAAGCTGGAGCGTGTCAGGCGCCTGCAGTCACAGCTACTTAGGGGGCTGAAGGAAGATCCACTGAGTCTTGGAATCCAAGACCAGCCTACACAGTGTAGCAAGACCCCAACCGAAAGAGATAAAATTCTCTGAGCGCAACAAGAGGAGTAAGAATTCCCTGAGGACAAGGACTCGTTCGCTACTCTCTGGACACCTGACACTGGTCTTAAAGTTCTTTACCCACAGGTCTCAGCAGGGTAAAAGAGACAAGTGTATAGAATAATTCTTAGGAGGACAGAGAAGGGTGAAAAGAATCTGGGGACAGGGAAGCCGACTTGGCTGGCAAGTGAAATGGCCTACCCAGAAGACGACAAAGGTTCTGTGGATGGAACAGGATGTGCAAGGGACGAGGAAGATTTTCCCTAAGGCCAAGCAATCAGGTGTCGGGGACAGTGTCAATAGAAGGCTTCTCAAATCTTCAGAGTCGCTTTGGGTGACAGTACGCCACGCGCTGCGCAGCCGCAGCGGCTTCCCTGCCCCACCACGCCCACTCGTGTAACTCCAAACGCACGCTCCTCCAACACAATGAGCCACCCAGAGTTGAAGGCCGAGGAAAGGCCCGCCCGTGGCCACGCCCCTATCCCTGATTGGCTAGAGAATTTAAAGACCAGGCCGGCGATAGGGTGATTTTCTTATTTCCAGTATTTGAATGTTCTTAGTACTGTAGCTTTGCTGCCGGCCGGTTCTGGTCTGATTTTTCCTCCGAAAGCAACAAGTGAGTTGGATCCCTGAGGTGGGAGGCAAAGGACGGGTTTATTTTAGGGATCCTCGACGGAAGAGGTATAGATGAGTGGGTCGGACGGAGAGACAGTGAGATTACTGGGCCTGGAGGTTTCATAAATTCTCTAGCTAAACGTGCATCCTTTCCAAAGCACGGGAATCACACTGACCCAGATGAAGGGGATGTGCCTGTCTCAGCCCGTTTCCACCTCCAGCCAGTTTTCTTCCCATCGCCCAATGTGTGATTGCTCTGCTTCCTTCACAGGTCCCTGACGAGTCCCACACTGGCCTGGGTGGGTCTCCTCAAGCAGGCTTTTCTGAGCAGGAATCCCTTTCTGATGTGGCCATTGCAGGACAACTGAGGCTCGCCAGCCCAAAGCGCATTTGACGCCACCTTCCACCGCTCCAAAGAACTGCAGCAGAGGACATTTCTAGAGTATTTGTTTTCTCCTCGTCCCAGAGTGCTTGTAGTATCTTGGTGGCTCCTTCTGCTACTAGTGACAACTTCCTCGACCCCCTTAGTGTTTTGGACAGTTTTTTTGTTTTTTGTTTTGTTAGTCACGGTATCCATACCACCTATAACATCCCGATTTTCCATAACTTGTGTGCTCCGGTCTCTGCACGCCTGCAGAGGCACTGGAGATGCTTTCTAGCACCCAGGCGGCGACAGGTGAATGTGACGACGCGGAGCTGCGGTGCCGGGTGGCCGTGGAGGAGCTGAGTCCTGGAGGGCAGCCTCGCAAGCGCCAGGCCCTGCGCACTGCCGACCTGAGCCTAGGTCGAAACGAACGCCGCGAGTTAATGCTGCGACTGCAGGCACCGGGACCTGCGGGGCGCCCACGCTGCTTCCCGCTACGCGCCGTGCGCCTCTTCACCCGCTTCGCTGCGGCCGGGCGCAGCACGCTGCGGCTCCCAGCGGATGGTGTCCCCCGGGCTGGCTCAGTGCAGTTGCTGCTCTCCGACTGTCCCCCGGAGCGCCTGCGCCGCTTCCTGCGCACGCTGCGCCTGAAGCTGGCGGCTGCCCCCGGGCCAGGACCCGCCTCTGCCCGCGCACAACTGCTCGGCCCGCGACCTCGAGACTTTGTCACCATCAGTCCAGTGCAACCGGAGGAACTGCGGCGTGCTGTGGCCACCCGGGCTCCAGATTCCTCTCTGGAGAAGCAGCCAACAGAATCAAAGCCTAGTACGGTGAGGACCAGAAAGGGAATACATGTGCTATTGTTGAGGATGGAAAAGACCCAGGAGGCCTAAGTTTGGGGAAAGGTGGTCGGCAATATTAAGGGGACTTCTGGTGATCTGAAATGCCCATGGTACAGCATTCGATCAGGTATGGTCACCAGTCTAAGATGCCTGGCACTGAACTGGTGAAATGCGGGAGGTGGAGGCTAGTGTTTGTTGGGACGAACTCCAGATGAACCAGATCTGCTCGAAGTTCCAAATGAAGTCAACAGCAAGGCAAAGGGCTGTCTTGCAATGCATACAGACCAAGTGGCATAGCAGAAGGTTCTGAGATAGCCCTGTTCCTTCCAGGAAGCTCCAAGGTGGCCGCTGCCTGTGAAGAAGCTGAGCATGCGCTCCAGCAAACCGAAGCTTTCCGAGGAGCAGGCTGCTGTGCTACGGGCAGTCCTGAAAGGCCAGAGCATTTTCTTCACTGGGAGTGCAGGTAACAGAGATAGAATGGGGTGGAGGTTGCGGGTAGCCCTGGGGTGGCATGGAGGAGCAGGCAACCCTGACTTTGCCTACTGTCCAGGGACAGGAAAGTCCTATTTGCTGAAGCATATCCTGGGCTCCCTGCCCCCTACTGGCACTGTGGCCACTGCCAGCACTGGGGTAGCAGCTTGCCACATCGGGGGCACCACCCTTCATGCCTTTGCAGGTAAGTGCGAGCCTATGGGAAAGGAGGGAGAGATCAAGGGGGCTGGGGTTTCAGCAAAGACTGAATAGTGTCACTCATAGGCATCGGCTCAGGTCAGGCTCCCCTGGCCCAGTGTGTGGCCCTGGCCCATCGGCCAGGTGTGCGTCAGGGCTGGCTGAACTGCCAACGGTTGGTCATTGATGAGATCTCCATGGTAGAGGCAGACTTGTTTGACAAGCTGGAAGCTGTGGCCAGGTCAGTATGTACTGCAAGGGCAGTCACTGAGGTTTGAATCTGGTGATGTCCCCAAGGAGCCTGCCCACCCAACCTCTCGACTAAAGCATTCTCTGCTCCTATCCAGAGCTGTCCGGCAACAGAAGAAGCCATTTGGAGGGATCCAGCTCATCATCTGTGGGGACTTCCTACAGTTGCCACCAGTGACCAAAGGCTCCCAGCTCCCTCGATTCTGCTTCCAGGTACTGGTCACACCCTGGCCCCTGACCTGTGCTTTTGGGGGAGTTACACCCTGACTCCGACCCTATGCTTCTGGGGGGAGTCTTCTCTGCTTCCTGACTTAACCTCTGTCCTGGCCCACCAGGCCAAGAGCTGGAGGAGATGTGTGCCAGTGACTCTGGAGCTGACTGAGGTATGGAGACAGGCAGATCAGACCTTCATCTCTCTGCTGCAAGCTGTGAGGCTGGGCAGGTGGGTACTGGAAAAGGGCCCCTGGGATGAGGATGCAAGGATGGGTCTACATTGTTTGTTTGGGGGCGGAGGACCTGGTGTAGCCTAGGCCGGTCTAGAAGTTACTATGTGGCCAAGGATGACCTTGAACTACTGATCCTCTTGCCTTCACACCTTCGGTCCTAGGATTTACAGGCTTTGGTAACCACAGCTGGGTCCAGGGAAGTGGGAGAGATACTTGTCCTCAGGAGCAAGTAGTCTGTACAGGAAAACAAGATTTGGACAGGACACTGGCCAACTTAGGATAGAATGTAGTCAAGAATGTTATAGCATTGAGCACTGTAGCACACAACACACAAGATGCAAGAGACTGAGGTAGCATCGTGAGTTTGAGGCTAGCCTGGGCTGTTTAGGGAAACACTACCTCAAAAAAACAAAACTAACCCAAACCAAACATCAAACCTACCATCAATACCATACCTCACAGAGAAACACAGGCGAGCAGGCTGGGGAGGTGGATCAGTCAGTAAAGTGCCTGCGACACAAGCCTGTGGACCCGAGTTTGGATTCCCCAGTGCCCATGTAAAAAGTTGGGAGTGACAGGACATGCCTGTAAATCCCTGTGCTGGGAAGGTCAAGACAGGAGAATTCCTGAGCTGCTGGCCTGGTGAGTAAGCTCCAGGTTCAGTGAGAGACCTGTCTCAACAAACAAAGAAATAAAAGAGATTTAAAAAAAAAGTGCTGGGTATAGTGGCACAGGCTTTTAATCCCAGTTCTCTGGAGGCAGAGGCAGGCCTCTGTGATTTCGAGGCCAGCCTGGTCTACAAAGTGAATTCCAGGACAGACAGACCTACATAGTGAGACCCTGTCTCAGGGGGAAAAAAGGCTAAAACATTTACTTCCAGCCTGTATAAGTGTGTAAGTGCAAGCACTCTTCTACACACACACACACACACACACACACACACACACACACACACACACACGAGAAAAAAAAAAAACTCGGGCTAGCTATTTCAGCCAAGGCAGCAGGCAAGTGGCTAGAAGATTGCACCCTAAAGGCCAGTCTGATGATAGGATAGACCGTTTTACAGGGCATCAACACCTAGTGTCTTGTTCCAGGTCTGCAAACCTCTGGCCCGAGCTCACTCATGATATCCCGCTTCTTCAGGAGCACTGTGGGTTCCGAGGTGGCCAGTTCCTCTCGGGGCAGACACAGGAGCAGCTCCATCTGTTTTCAGGGTCCAGCATTCTTATTCCCACGCTCACTGTCCACATCTGAGGGACAAGCAGACTGGCTGGGGGTTGGGTAGCAGCAAATCCTGTCCTGGTGCCCTTTTTGGGTCCCAAGGCTTGGCCTGTGCAGCAGACCATACTGCCCCCCACCTTTTCTGGTGTCCAGGGGATCTCTGGTCTGACAGTGCAGCCCCCACAGATGTTCAGATGAAGTGACCCGCCAGCTCAGGGCCACAGCTGCCCATAAGGTGGGAAGAGATGGAATTGTCGCCACAAGACTCTGCACCCACCAGGACGACGTGGCCCTTACCAATGAGAAGCGGCTGAAGGAGCTACCAGGTAAACAGAAAGCTTGGGCCTGGCGAAACCAGCTGGGAGGGGCCGTCAAACCCCCCTGGCCGCCCCCACATCCCCAGAAAACTGGGCCCGTGTTCTATGTACATTTACAGATGAAACTGTCACCCAAAAGCTGTGGTGAGCTGATTCCAAGGTCCCAGCTGATCTGTCCCCAGTCCTTTCCCAGGAACCATCTTTTTTTTTTTTTTCTTTTTTTTTTTTTTGGTTTTTTCGAGACAGGGTTTCTCTGTGTAGCTTTGCACCTTTCCTGGAACTCACTTGGTAGCCCAGGCTGGCCTCGAACTCACAGAGATCCTCCTGGCTCTGCCTCCCGAGTGCTGGGATTAAAGGTGTGCGCCACCACCGCCCGACCCCAGGAACCATCTTGATCTAATACATTTTTGCAAGCAGAGTCACGAGTCAATAAGTTTTTCCAATTCTCCTTTTTTTTTTCAGGTGAGATACACAGCTTTGAGGCCATCGACAGTGACCCCGAGCTCGCCCGGACCCTGGACGCCCAGTGTCCTGCTAGTCGTGTCCTTCAGTTAAAGCTGGGGGCTCAGGTGAGAAAGGAGCGGGGTGGGAGGACCTCTGATTATTAACACTCTACCAAGGCCACTCGGTAGTGGATGGACCTGCTCTGACCACTTCCCCGCACTGTCCCGTCTTCAGCTTTCTCCTTCTCTCTTCAACATCAAGAGCCCTGCCAAGCCATGCCACGTGGGGCAAGTCAGTTTCCCTTTCTGAAGCTCAGCTCCCAGGTGGCGTGGCTCCCCTGTGGTGGTCTATAGTAGTAGATAGATGCCCTTATAGATGGGCAGGTTCTGACTCCTCCTTTATGGGTTGGGCAAGAACGGGGTGTGTCCACGGGGCACACACGGGGGATGCGGCCAGCATGGCTGAAAGAGAGGAGGCAGGTGCTGGTGTCATTCCTCAAGGTTTGTGGTCTTCTTAGCAGACGTAATCCCCCTCCTTTTTTTTAAAAAAAACAGGATAACCATGTAGTCCCAGCTGGCCTGGCACTTGTTAGGTTGACCATGGTGGCCTTGAACTCACAGAGATCCGCCTGCCTCTGCTTCCTGAGTGCTGGGACAAAGGCGTGCGCCACCACACCCAGCTAGATCTAACTCTTCTCAGAGTCCTGGGGTGCAGGTTACCCTCCTTGCTTTAGCACCTGCTTGCCAGGCAATTGGATGCCTAGTAAGCCCCTCTGACACAAGATAAGGCCAAGATAGTTCCAGGAAAATAGACCGCTTGTCCGAGAGGTGACAGTCAGCTAGAGTCATGCTCAGAACTGGGACTCAACTCCATGAGAGCCTTCCTTCTCTCTCTGAACCCTAAGTGCCAGAGAGGAATCGGGCACACGGAGGGTCCCCCGCCACCCCTGTACTTCCTCCTCGGCAGGTCATGCTGGTGAAGAACTTGTCAGTGTCTCGGGGCCTGGTGAATGGAGCCCGGGGAGTGGTAGTTGGGTTTGAGTCAGAAGGGAGAGGTAAGTGATGATGGAGGGGATCGTACTGCCTGGGTTTATTTCACGGCAGGACAAGTCACAGGGTGGCTAAAAGGTGGGACCTCTCCATGCCTTCCTCAGGGCTTCCCCAGGTACGGTTCCTGTGTGGGGTCACTGAGGTCATCCGCATGGACCGCTGGACGATACAGGTCACTGGGGGCCAGTTCCTCAGCCGGCAGCAGCTTCCCTTACAGCTGGCCTGGGCAATGTCCATCCACAAAAGCCAGGTGACTACCCAGTGCAGGGGTGGGCAAAACAGGGCAGAGAGTGGGCAGGGTATGCTGGGGCATTCTGGAATGTGTCTTAAAGGCTTCAGGGGGGACTGAATAGCCCTTGGATGGAATGTTCCAGATCAGAACAAAATAAACCTACCGATCTTCCTTCCTTTCCCCCTCTTTCCATGGGGTCTCATGTAGCCCAGGCTAGCCTCAAACTCATTATGTAGCAATAGAGGACCTTGAACTTCAGATCTTCCTACCTCAGTCTCCTGAAAGCTGGTTTTACAAGTATGCACCCCGACATCTAGTTTATGTGGGTGCTGGGGATTGAACCCAGGCCTTCATGCCTATTAGGCAAGTGAAGCTGAGCCACACCCCTAGCCCTAAGCTTTTCTAGCGCACTTCCTAGTCTACATCCTTCTCCCCCTCTAGGCGTTCCTCTACCATTTCCTGACTATGGTGATATTTTATTTGTACTGAAATGTTATTTTAATTTTATGTTAATAAATAAAGTTGCCCTGGGGTCAGAGCTATTAGAGCCATAGCAAGAGCGTGGTGGTTAGAAGAGCTAGGTAGATTTCTGTGTGTTCAGGGATACAGCCAGTATTGGAGACATATGCCTTTAAGACCTGGAGGGCGGTACTTACAGGCAGTGATGAGGCAGTCATGTGGTTGGGTTTACAACCAATGAGAAGGCAGAACAGAAAGACTATTTAAACACAGACAAACAGGAAGTAGCTCTCTCTCGGGGAAGCTAGGAGCACTGCAGGAGGTAAGATTTTATCTCTGAGCTCTGACCTCTCGGCTTTCTCTTTTACATTGGCTCTGTGTTTCTTATTTTAATAAGACGATTGGTTACATCTACACCTGACCATGACCAGAATAGGTTAATCCCTATAACAACCATATGAAGTACAGATACAACCAGTAATAGTTGGTGTTACACAAGGCAGAAAACCAAGATTCTAAAAAAAAAAACCTACAGCTAGTGGAGGGACAGAGCTTAGCTCCGTACAGATTTAGCTCTGTACCCGTTTAAACCATGGCTAGACCTCTTTCTCCTACCCTGTCCCTCAACTCTTACCCTGGATTCCTGTCCCCTCATATTCAGACCCAACTGGTTCTCAGCTCTCCCTTGTTTGAGACTCCGGATAGGCTGATAAAAGTCATTTGAATGCAAGAGACCTCAGGCTGAGTTGGCTTTGGCTGTCCCTCCCTCACCCAGGGCATGTCTCTGGACTGTGTGGAGATCTCTCTGGGCCGCGTGTTTGCCAGCGGTCAAGCCTATGTGGCCCTGTCCAGGGCCCGCAGCCTACAGGGCCTCCGCGTGCTGGACTTTGACCCCACGGTGGTTCGCTGTGACTCCCGAGTGCTACATTTCTATACCACCCTGCGGCAGGGCAGGGGCCTCCGTCTGGTAAGGAGTCACCTGAAGATGGGCTTTCTGGGTGTGGGCAGGCTTAGAAGGGCCAAGGGAAGGCCTGGTAGGTAGACCCCCTGCGGCAGCCGATCTTTCTACTGACTCCTTTGGGGTGGAGACAGAAAGAGGTGTTGGCCCTCAGGCTGTGGCCCTGGGAACGGGATGGGCACACACTTGTGACTGGCTTTCTGGTTCTGACCTAGGAGTCCCAGGATGATGAGGCAGCAGACTCTGATCTGGAGAACATGGACCCAAACCTCTGACTCGGCTGAAAGAAGACAGTGGACTACCCAACTTGCGGCTTCTTCGTGGGTCAAGGCCCTAGGGAGTAACTGGGGGAGGGCCTGTGTTTCTTCCCTCATCCAGCCTTCTGGTGGGGGGAAGGACATGGTTCCCCATTTACCAGCTTTGTCTCAGCCTCACCCCTTTCCCTGGGGAAACTACTTCCAGGGTCAGACGTTGGAAATGGTGATTGTTCCAGAGGACAAAGCTCTCTGCAGGGCTGGACAAGCAGCCAGAGTTCTGAGCCGTAGACTGGGGAGGCAGTGGAGACAGGTACTTCAGCGGCCGCAACACACCCCACAGGCAGGGCCCGTCTTAGCCCATTGCACTGATTTATTTTGTGTACATGGGAAGATCAGAGGACAACTTGAGGGAGTTGGTTTTCTCTTTCCCCATGTGGGTCCTGGGGGTTAAATTCAGGTCGTGGGGCTTGGCGGCAGGCACTTTTACCTCATGAACAATCTTGCCAGCTCCGGGGGTCTGTTTTAATTTTTCTTTGTGTTATTTTAACAAAATACACAAGGCTGGGTACTTGATGGAAAAAAAAAATGGTTTATTTAACTCACAATTCTAGAAGACTAAGAACATGGAACCAGTCTGTACTTAGCTGTGCTGGGGCTTCGTGGCAGTTGGCACCACACAGCAGGTCCATGTGCAGGCATAACCACATAACGAGACAAGCAGCGGGAGACTGGAACAGCATCCATCCACTCCTGAGGGCAGGACCCCCGGGCCTTCCTCACCTTCCATCAGCGATCCATCTCCTAAAGAGTTACATCATCTTATAATTTATTTATTTTTATTTTATGTGTATTAGGGTATGTATGTCTGTGTGAGGGTGTCGGGTACCCCGGAACTGGAGTTACAGACAGTTGTGAGCTGCCATGTGAGTGCTGGGAATTGAACCCGGGCCCTCTGGAAGAGCAGTCAGTGCTCTTAACCACTGAGCCATCTCTCCAGCCCCAAGAGTTACATCATCTTAACGCTGCTGCACTAGGGACCAAGCTTCCAGCGCGTAAACCCATAAGGAAAACCATCCAAGCCATGGCAGGAGCCTAGAGGGGATACAGGCCAGACACAAACCCAAGACAGAGGTTTACTTACCTTCACAGCTGAGCTCAGCCTAACACAGCCCTGAGTAAACACCCTTCTGAGCCCGGCCTGAGAACAGACGCTGCAAAATGTGCTGTTTTGAGGGGAGAGGTAGTGTTTAGGGCACTGAAATGAATGTTCTCAGGTTGTGTTTATTTAGGCCAAATAAACTTGTGAATTGTGTAACTGTGACTCCTGCCTGGTCTCTCTCCCTCACTGAGGGGGTAAACACAGAGATGTTTGTTCAGCCACCACGAGGTCCTAGATCACAGCAACCTGGTGTGAGGCCTGTGAGGTTTTGTCCATAGCAACCGTCATCTGAAAACCCGAGGTATCTGAAGGTGGTGACAGGTGATGGACCAACAAGGTGAGTGTAGGACAAAGTTCGGGCTCTCCCTGAGACTCTGGCTTTCCAGGCGGATAGGGAGAGGGCCATCAACAACAACTACCGCATGGTAGAGGGGCTGGAGAGACGGCTTGGTGGTTAATAACCCATTATGCTCTTACAGAGGACAGCAGTTCGGTTTCCAGCACTTGTATCTGGTTATAGCTACAGCCACCTGTAACTCCAGCTTCAGGATGCCAGTTAGGCAGGAGGTGGCTGGTCCCCCTGAAGCTGGAGGTACAGGTGGTTGTGAGCCGCTTGACCGGGGTGCTAGGAATGGAACTGGGGGCCTCTGAAATAGCACTACACACTCAGATAACCACTGAATTCTCTCTAGCCCATGAAGAAATGTTTCCTTACTTCCCAGGAAAAGTCACACCATGAGAAGATCTGCTTAAAGATGCCTTTCCCTGAGACCATCGGGGTGCCCAGAAATCCTCTCCTTAGCAATCTCCTTGTGAAGATGCTCCTGGAAGGCCTGGACAACAAAGGCTGGCATGTTCCCTGAGGGGCTGCAGATATCCCTGCCCCTGAGGGAAACACGATAAACCTAGCAGTTCTTTATTTGGGGGTGGGGGGCATCTAATTTAACCTATCCTGGAATGTGTGTCCCTGCGGGGTAGAGTGAAATCTCACACCTCAGTCAGGAGTCAAGACTCTCCACACTGAGCATGACAGGTTCAGCCACATCACCCAGGGCTTTGTCGTGGCTACTGACACCTGCAGTGACCAGGATCCACAAGCAACAATGACGTCTGGGGTAGAGGGAGGAAGGGCAGCCTATCTAGGTGCCTCACACCCCGGTAATCCTGTCACCTTCTGGGTGCTCCCGGGGGGCTCTCTCCCCAATCTCAAGGCCCCTCCTTTCTGCCTTTCTCCACAGCACCATCTTAAGAAACAAGAGCTAGAAAGCAAATTCAGTCAGGACTTCTTACACAGCTTCAGGATTTTAAACAAAGCAGCCAGTGTGAGGATGGTTTAGAATGGGGGGGAAGAAGGGGAACAAGAAAAGCAGAACAGAACGAACAGATTCTCAGTGTGCATCTTACTGTGGGTGATAAAGGGAACTACCTGTCCATCTTGTGATTTTGTTTTTTTTTCATGAAGATCGATCAGTCACCCCTAACGTGTTAGGTGCTGGGCTCTGCACTGCAGATCCCCCAGTACACAGAGCTGACCCAGCCCACCTCAGGGTGCTGAAGGAGATCTATTACAGCGTTAAAAACTGGAAAGCCATCCCAGAAACTGTGACAAAGCTACGCAATCAGAAAAAACAGAGTTCACTTACAGGATGGCATATTAGTCAGGGTTCTCTAGAGAAGCAGAACTTATAGAATGAATGTATCTACACCTACATATGTAAAGGATTTATTAGAATAGCTTACAGGCTCATCCAACAATGGCTGTCTACCAATGGCAGGTCCAGTAATCCGATAGTTGTTCACTGTATGAAGCTGGATGTCTCAGCTGGTTTTCAGTCTATGCCAGAGTCTTGCAGAAGTAGATTATAATGCCAGTGAAGGGATGGGTTTGCCAGAGATGGCAGACCAAGAGAGAAGCTTTCTTCTTCCATGTCTTTTATATAGGCTGTTGGCAGGAGGTATGGCCCAGATTAAAGGATCTTCCCTGTTGGGGAATATTATTTTAAGGTGCGTTACTTTTATTTATGTTGCATTTGTTTAACTCTGTGAAGCTGTGTTACTGTGCCTGTCTAAAACATTTGATGATTTAATAAAGAGCTGAATGGCCCATATTGAGGCAGGAGAGAGAAACAGGTGAGGCTGGCAGGCAGAGAGAATATATAGAAGGAGAAATTTGGGAGGAGAAAAGAAGTAGCCAGAGAAGGAGGAAGCATCCAGGGGCCAGCCACGCAGCTGCACAGCAAGCCACAGAATAAGGTAAGATTTACAGAAGTAAGAGAACTCGAAAAGCCCAGCGGCAAAAGGTAGACAGGATAATTAAGGAAAGCTGGCAAGAAACAAGCCAAGCTAAGACTGGACATTTATAAGAATAAACCTCTGTGTGTGTGGTTTATTTGGGAGCTGGGTGGCGGGCCCCCCAAAAGAGTGAAAAACAACACTTCCCACTAAAAAAGATCTTGTTTAAAGGTGGGTCTTCCCAATACAAATGGTTTAATTAATAAAAAAGAAAAAAAAATCCCTCCCTCACAGGTGTACCCAGCCTCTTCCTTATGTAGTCAAGTTGACTTCTAAGAGCAGAAATCACAAAGGGACTCTGAGGAGGGGACATTTGAGCCAAGACTAGAAGCAGAGCAGATGGGGGCCCAGCAGAGGGCGCCTGTGTTCCTGGATAACCTTCTGGCCCCGACTTAGTTTCTAGACTGAAACATCCAGATTAACAGCCATGCCCCAGGATTTAGGCTTTCTTGGCAGAATGGTCCTGAGTCTGAGCACAGGCACGGGCTGTCCTTAGCGATGGGACTGTTTCCTTCATGAGAAAGCCTCTCAGGCTAGTGGTGGAGCACCTGCCTCTCTGCAGAACAACGCAGCTGTAGAATCTGGAGTGGGGCAGACCACAGCAGGGGAATAGATAAATAAAAGGATGGAGGAATGCAAAAGGCTACAGTTAAAGGACCCTGCTAAATGATCCTGCTGCTGCTAGGGGACATCTCTGGTACCTCGGTTTCCATCCTAGTAATGGGATTTCCCAGTCTCACTCTCCAATAGGAGAGCTGGACAGTGTCGGGTGGATGAGAGAGAGAAAATTATTAAGATAGACGCTCACGGTGTATTACCCCCTATGGAGGTCAACAGTGCACCTTTTTCCCCCTCTTGGTTTTTTGAGACAGGGTTTCTCTGTGTATCCCTGGCCGTCCTGGAACTAGCTCTGTAGACCAGGCTGGCCTTTAACTCTCGGAGATCCACCTGCTTCTGCCTCCCAAGTACTAGGAATAAAAGTGTGTGCCACCACCACCTGCTTCCACTTCTTTTTTTTTTTTTTAACAGAGACAGGATCACTTATATTCCAGGCTGTCCTCATATGTTCAAGGCTAGCTTCAAACTCCCTATGTAGGATGCCCTTGAGTTTTTGATCCTTCGGCTCCCACCTCTGGAGCGGTGGGATGACAGGGCGCACCACCATGCCGGGCTTATACAGTCTGGGGATGGAACACTGGGCCTCCTGTATGCTGGACACACACTCTACCAGCTGAGCTATGTGCCTAGCCCAGTGATAGTCCACTTTCAAGCAAGACATGCACCTGTCCTCGAGAGGGTGGCTGAGAGCTTAGCACAAGGGGAGCCAATCCCTGCTAAGAGGCAGGCAGGGGATGTGCTTGACACAGTCCTTGCCGCTTCCCAAAAATACCCTGGCAGGAAGGGAGCCCCACTTCTGGCTGCTTGCTCCTTTGCCTCGATGGCCCCTGGGATCTGCATCTGGAGTAACTAACAATTTATAAGCTGTCTCAGGACAAAGGCCGATCCCCCGGTCTCAAGAGACCTGGCCTAAGCATTTTTTGTATTTTCACAGATTTCAGCACAACATTTTAAAAAGTGGACACTGGCCCAGTGGTGGCAGCGCATACCTTAAATCCCAGCACTCGGGAGGCAGAGTCAGGCAGATCTCTGTGAATTCGAGGTCAGCCTGGTCTACAGAGTGAGTTCCCGGATAGCTACAGCCGCACAGAGACACTCTGTCTCGGAAAAAGCAAAATAAAAATAATGAATGGACACTCTGAACATTTCACAGACTAAGGGAGTACACGTCTACCCTCTGCCTGGGTGGGGTGGTCATCTATGGAGGATGCTATGCCTTGTGTGACCCTGGTGTATCCTTTTCTTTTTTGTTGTTTGGTATATATATCTTACTCATTCATACTGGCTAATGGATATTGCCAGGCCCTCCCAGTCTAAGCACTCACACCACTAGGGGGCACCAAGGAGTCATCCAACATCTCGCTGGAGACCCTGCAAATCCTTTGTCCCAAAGTCTGCAGCCTGAGTGGGGCACAGCCTCACCCCAGGAGCGGGAAGGGAGGGGGCGTTGAGTCAATGTTGAGCTGGAAGTTTCCTTTGTTCAGAAGCCTCCACTGGGCGTTAAGCTCGTGTTTGGGGTTCCTTAGGCCCCTTGTTCTTTTCTGGGAGGAGGGTGGGACAACGGTTTCCCTGGTGGAGAAAGATCCCTGATGGATGAGCAGCTAGGTGATTTGGCCAAGGCCGTGCTTGCTAGCTGGGTCTGGAACTCAAGCCCCAGTTATAGGGTTTCCCAAAGGCTGATTCCTATGTTTAAATCCTGGTTCTTTCCTTCCGGACTGTGTGTGAGACCTCGGAGGTTCTGCTTAAGTCTCCTGAACCTTGGCTTCATCATTAGTGAAACAGGGTCACCTGCCAGTCAACAGAATTAGAATGAATAGGCCCAGGGACACAGGTCATATAGTGCGTGCCTTTAATTTCAGCGTTCTGGAGGCAGAGTCGGATAGGTCTCTGTTCAAGGCCAACCAAGACTATGAGCTTATCAGTTAAACAAAATAAATCTCAGAAAGGCTGAAAAAGAGCCAGGTTGGGACCAGCATGAGGGAAACCCTCCAGATTGGCTCATATTGTCCTTATTACAATCACCCGAAGGGGTAACTCCCCACCCCTGTATATAAGCTCTCTTCCTCAAACTCACTCCCTAGGTGCCTCTGAGAATAAGAAAAAGAATTAACAGCGGTCTGAAGGAATGGAAAGATGGCTTCCACAGCCTTCCCTTCCAACTGTCTCCAGCAGAGCTGGGCTACCCACTGTGGGGTGGGGAGAAGCAAGTCTTGTCTCTCAGATTGACCCAATCAACGGGAGATCCTCCCCTATCAAAGTCCCTCTTTCCTCTGGCCACCTTCTCACCAGAACACGACAGAGTAGAGACTCTGACCTAGTTTACAGATTTGAGGGCCAAGGTGATACAGCTGTAAGTAGATGGGCACCCACGAAAAGGACCTAATACAGAATATTCTCTCTCTCTCTCTTTTTTCCAAGACAGAGTTTCTCTGTGCAGCCCTGGTGGTCCTGGAACTAGCTCTGTAGAGTAGACCAGGCTGGCCTTGAACTCAGAGATCTGCCTGCCTGCTGGGATTAAAGGCATTCTGGACTCAGAATATTTTCTTTCTTCTTTTAATTTATTTATTTTTTTCATTTGTCATACCAACCACAGTCCCCCTCCCTCTCCTTCTCCCGCTCTCCCCGTCACCACACCCCCATCCACTCCTCAGAGAGGCTGAGGCCTCCCTTGGGGAGTCAACAAAGTCTGGCACATCAAGGGAGGCAGGACCAAGCCCCTCCCCACTGCATCAAGGCTGAGCAAGGTGTCCCTCTATAGGGTATGGGCTCCAAAAAGCCAGTTCATGCACCAGAGATAAATCCTGGTCCCACTGCCAGGGACCCCACAAACATATCAAGCCACACAACAGTCACCCACATTTAGAGGGCCTAGTTTGGTCCCATGCAGGTTCCCTAGCTGTCAGTCCAGAGTCCATGAGCTCCCACTAGCTCAGGTCAATTGTCTCTGTGGGTTTCCCCATCATGATCTTGACCCCCGCCCCAGAATATTTTCTTGTCCCCTAGCTTTTGTCCCTTAAATTCCACAGGTAAGATGTTATTTTTTTTATTTTTCTTTCTCTCTCCTGAGTGTTTTGCTGGGACATCATGCCCAGCAGAGCCCCCCATTTTTTTCTTTTCTGTTTTTTATTTATTTTGTATAGGGTCTCACTGTGTTTCCCTGGTTGGCCTAGAACTCCCTCTGTAGAGCAGGCTGGCCTTGAGCCCACAGAAATCCACCTGCCTCTGCCTCCTGAGTACCAGGATCAAAGGTCTGTGCCACCACGCCCAGTCAAGACTCCCATGGGGGGGGGGGCGGGATCTGTGGTTGGTATATAAGATGAATAGAAAATTTCTTAATAATAATAATAATAATAAAGAAAAAAAAAGACTCCCATTAGTGCATCCCAGGAGTCTCAGCAGGTCCAGAGGGGAGCAGTAGGGCAGCCGGGTGAATGAGTCTGCTCCATGTGCTTGTGTGTCTGTACAGGCCAGCCCACCTTTTGCTCTACATCCCCTTGGTTCCAGCTCTTCATCAGCCTCTCAACATCCAAGCAGACGCCTGCCACACCCCTGGGGTGGCCCTCAAGTTCAGTAAGTAGAGACCCAGCTCACCTGGGGAGATGTCTAGTGAGACCAGTATCCAGTTACCAACTAGGGCTGGGAGGTCAGACAGGGGCAGCCCGTGGGGCAGGACTGAAGTTCTAGGAACTGGTGTCTAGGAGGCACACAGCCATCTGCCCTCAACACTTGTTTCCATTCCTGGGGCATAAAGACCATGGCGTCGGCTGGGACAGCGGGGCTGGGCCTAGTCAACCGTAACACCCCTGGGGACGCTGCTATCCTCTGCTGTGACCAGCTCCTCTCTCTCCTCCACCGGAACAGCCTCCCCGCACCCCTCACCCTGGCCCTGGCACAACACACCATGCCTATTTAAGGCAAATCTCCAGATCTTTTAAATAACATTCGCTCCTTGTGAAGAAGGCAGGCCAGGCCAGAGTTTAGGAAAAGGGGGTGGGGGTGGGGTAATAACCGCTCAGAGGGTGGGGTGGGGAAGACCAAGCGTGAGGAGGTGCAGACGTGAATTTCTCTCCTCCACAGGGTGTCATGGAAAGATCCCAGCTCACCCCCCCCCCGCCCCCCCCCCCGCCCCAGCCGCCCACCCCACCCCCGCCCTCCATTTGTTCTCAGGGCTGGCTCCAATCCAGGAGGGAGGTACTCCCAGAATGCTAGTGTGTCCCTAGCTGGAGTCCAGGTGGAGTGGGGTGGGAAGGGGTAAGATTTTGGATGCAGGAGGGATGTATACTTGGGTGAAGGAACACACCCAGAGTGCCCAGCAGGGGAAGTGGGAGTGTCTGCAGGAGGACTGACCACTGACTGACCTCACAGACAGCCCAATGTGAAGGATGAACCACGCTGCTGTTTGATTCTGTAACTCAAGGCTCAGAGCATCCAAGAGACCTGCCAAGGGCAGCACAGCTGGTGAACACCAGGGCTGATGTTTTCCTGCCCCACCCTGCCAGGTCTCTTTTGCTTGGGACACATGGGACACGGTAACTCTTGGCACAGGCCAGGCCATTCAAAATCCACCCCCACCCCCACCTTTCTCTTTCTACCTCGCAGTGGGCCCACCAGATCAACCTTTTCTCTCACCTGCACCTCTGCCCCAGACCACCTGGATTCCTTCTTTTTCCTCTTTTGCTCTTGGTATGTTTTCCCCAGGCAGGCCCTCCCCAACCCCAGCTCTGCATTGCCGATCCACCTGGGGTCCTTGCATGACTGATACCTTTCCAGGGTTCAAAAGGAGACATCAAGGGCCTTGCACAGATCAGGTTGCCTAGAAGAACCAGGCGCTCACTTCACAGCTGTGTGAGCCGCAGTGGAGTTGGCCGCCTCCCTGTGTCAGACTGGATTGCAGGTGCGGCAGGAGGCTTGAAAGCCCTGGCTTGGCTTTCTTCCGGTCACTTGGAGCTGAAAGTGACCACAGAGGTCCAATCAATGGCCTGGGAGTACAGAGGAGCAGGCTGTGGGCCCTGAGAATGGCCCTTGGGGGTCTCAAAGTGAGAAATAAGCTTAGGTGGGTCTGATTGGGACCTCAGTCCCTGGGGTCTGCTATAGGAGATTCAGCCAGTCTCAATGCCTATGTTGGGGGGCTGCATAGGAGTGAACTCTAATAGGTCCTTAAACTTGTTGAGGTCTTTCTAGTCGGGCTCTATTAACCCTTTACATCCTTGGTCAAAGGTCTTCCCCTCTTTGGGCCTCTGCCACATGGATGGATTATATAAATTTTGTTTTTGACAAGGTCTCACATAGCCTAGGTTGGCCTCAAACTGTAGTGAAGGATGACCTTGAACTTTCAATTCTTCTGTCTCCACCTCCCCAGTGCTATGATTACAGGCTTATGTCTAGATGCCCGGTTTATACGGCACTGGGGGGCTGAACTCGGTGCTTCAGGCATTCGAGGTAAACAAGCACTCTACCAACGGAGCCACACCTCTGAGATCCTGTGCAGACCTCAGTCTCCTGCCAGTCCAGCCACATCCTCAGATGCCAGCCTGCCCTCAGAGCCCACTGGGAGTCTCCAATATCTCTGGCTACCCCTCTCTTCCTTGTGAAGACCTGCCCCCCACATGACCCTGAATTCTTGAAGCTTTAGAAACTTCCAGGTTTCTCAAAGCCTGACTCAGAACAATCCACCTCATCATCCAGCATTTAGCCTGCCCTCCTGCGCCCAATTTCCTCACTGCCAGGGACGATAACAACCCCTCACTTGGGGTCTGGAGGTGGATTAGCACTTAAGAGCACTTGCTGCTCTTTCAGAGGATTTGAGTTTGGCGTCCGTACCCACGCCAGGCAGCTCACAAGCACCTGTAACTCCAGCTCCAGGGGACCTGACACCCTCTTCTGGCCTTCGAGAGCACCTCACTCCTGCACACACACACACACACACACACACACACACACACACACACACACACCACAAATAAATCTCAGAACAAAGCAAAGCAACCCAGCCTTTCACTTGGAGGGCTCCGAGATTTTCCGAGGAGTCTGGGCAATGCTGGGTGCCTTGGCCAGGGCCTCTAGCTTCTCTCCTAGAAGTATACCTGCCCACTCCATCCCTAGGCTTCTTTCAAGCTAGCTTGGTTCAAGTCCCACTCTTTTCGAGAGAGGCCAGTCCCCTTCTGTAGGCCTAAGAGAGAGGGGACATCCACGTTTCTGCCTCTGTGGGCAGCTCCCCCATCCTATGGAGATGCAGAACCAGGGGCTCCTGGAGACCCCACTAGCGGGACACTTGCTGCAGGAATGGCACACCACTGTCTGTGGTTTTCACGTGAGATTGTCTTTGACCCTCAGAAACATCTTCACTGCCAACTGTAAAGACACTCGGGTCGAGCCTCGGCGAAGACTCCCAACTGGAAGTCTTGACCCTGTTTGGCCTTGTTAGGGTGACTGACCAAATGAACTCTTGGGACATCCCCGCCTCTAGAGCCCAGGGACAAGCTGACAGGAAAAGGAAGCTATTTGGACGGTTAAGAGAGAAGCCAGAACCTGAACGTTCAGCAGAGTCTGAATGCTGCTCACGAATTATAAGATGTTGGGGAGGCCACATGCTTCCAAGCTTCAGGCTCCTCATCAGTAACATAGGGCTGGTGCCTATTCTACCCCAGGACACAGGAGTCAAATGATACGTACAAACTGACTAGCTCAAAGCCTGGCACCTTACTGGTGTACACACAAAACAGTAAGATTAGGTGCAGTGGTGCATGCCTGTTGTATAGCCCAACCTAGGCAACACAGTGAAACTACACATCACAAAACAAATCGGGGTGCCGAGGAGTTGGCTCAGCAAGGAGGGGCACCTTGAGTTCATCCTCAGAACCCACTGATGTGGTGTAATCCCAGAATTCCTATGGTGAGATGGGAGGAAGAGACCGGAGAATTGCCTGAAAGCTCATGGGCCAAGTAGCCTGAAGTACAGGGTGCAGGAGCAGAAACCACGGAGACCCTGAAACCCCGCAGTAGAAGGTGAGAGGTCCTGAAAGTCGTCCCAACCTCCACATGTAGAGTACAGCAGACCTCCGCATGTATGGTATGGCAGACCTCCACATGTATGGTATGGCAGACCTCCACATGTATGGTATGGCATGCATGTACACATGTGTGCGCGTGGTTGCACACACACACACACACACACAAAATCATAAATAAATAAAAATTGGTAGCTATAACTCTTGGGATGTTTTGTGATGTTGAGGATTGAACCCAGGGCATTAGCCCATGCCAGACAAACCCTCTACTACTGATCTGGACAACTGTTGGGGGTGGATATTGTAGGGAAGTCAATCTTAGGTGGTTTGCTGAAGATGGTCAGAAGATAAAGTAAACGCAAAGTCTCAAACACGATGCTAAACAACCTCCATGTATCATCTCATTGAAGTCTGTTTCCTCCTCTGTTAAAGGGGGTTTGAGACAAGTTTCCCGAGTCCTCTCCAACTCAGAGAATTGTAAAAAATGTTTTAAGTAAGACTGCTCACTTTATCAAACAACTTCTTTCTTGTTCTGTTTATATTCCAATGGTTGCTTTGTTTCTTGGTCCTGAAGACTGAACCCGGGGCCTGGTGTACGCTAACAGGTGTCAATGGTCACAAATGGGTTTGGACCTAGAACCAGGAGAGAGGCCGTATCTTTCATTCGTTTGCTCTTGTGATGGCCTCGCTATCCTACAGAAGCCCTGCTTGGCTTGAGCTCACCACGCAGAACGAGCAGGCATCAAATTTTCAGTGATTCCCCTGCTCTGTCTCTCCAGTGCTGGGATTAGAGGCGTGTACCGCCATGCTGCCTGAGACTCTTTCCAGAGTGGCAGGCAGCACTCTGAAGGAATGGGAGGGATGTGTCCCTTGAAGGCAGTGACATCATGGAAGCTGAGCTCTGGCTTCTGCCCAGCATCTGGTTCTTGGGCCTGGAACTTGTCAGCCTCACCTGTCAGCCCTCCTCTGGCCAGTAGGCAGGGCCAGCAGTTATCACTCGAGAAGGCACGGCTGAGGGAGAGGCAGATGGAGTCAGAGTTCGGAGACGTGCTCCTGTGAGCCAAGCATCCCCGGTCTCACTGTACCGCTACGCGACAAGCCCTGGGAAGCTCTCAAAGACTCACTCTTTCGTGCGCTCCTTCATTCATCTTCTTCCGTATTAATAAACTGAATACTCAGCAGCTGGGCATGATGGCACACACCTGTGACCCCGCATTCAGGAGGTGGAGGATGAGGATGAGGAGTTCAAGGGTGACAGGGTAGGTTCAAGGCCTGGGCTGCATGAGACTTACCTCAAAAATAATTACACATAGAAATAAAAAAAATAAATAAATAACAAACATACCTGTCCACCACACCTGGCGCTGAAATGGCTCCAGGGAATCAGACAAAACTTCCTTCCTATAGTCTAAGAGAAGCAGCTGAGTGTGGTTCATATCTGATTTCTGGTAGTTGGGAGACTGAGGCAGTTTCCAAGTCTGAGGCCAGCCTGGGCTGAAAAAGACAAAGCAAAACAAAACAGTAGCTGTAAGGGTCAAAGAAAGCAGAAACGTGTTAGAAAATAATAGAAATTCAGTACTATAGAACTGTCTAAGAAAGCCTCTCCCCCCACCCCTCACCCCCACCCAGACAGAGTTTCTCTGTGTAGCTCTGGCTGTCCTGGAACTCACTCTGTAGACCAGGCTGGCCTTGAATGCAGAGATCCACCTGCCTCCACCTCCAGAGTGCTGGGATTAAAGGCATGTGCCACCACTTCCTGGCTAAGAAGGCCTCTTTCCACATGCAAAAGGGATATATGGCTATGAAGAACATTCTAGAGAGAGAAAAGGGTGTATATAAAGCCCTGATAGGAAAGCTTTGGATGTTTGCAGAACCTTAAGACCAGTGTAAAATGGGCATGTGGCAAACTGCTTTCTAATAAATGCCAACTGAGCAAATGAAAAAAGGATCATAGCCAGACAAGGTGGCGCACACCTATATTCACAGCACTGAGGCAAGGCAGGAAAGCCTCAAGTTCAAGGTTAGCCTGAGCTACACAGCCAGACCATTTCTGAAAACAACCAACACAGCAAACAAAAGTAAGCATAAATCCCACAAACACGTATTTCTTCTTCCAGTCCAGATGATGTATATTCCCATGTAAGACACACAAAATACCATCTCCATCCACTGCATTTGGGAAACAAGGATTCTCCAGACACGAAAAGCCAGACAAGGAAAAAACAGTGACTGCTCAGTAGGAAACAGTGAGGTCAGTTCTATGAATGTCCCTTCGTGTTGCCTAAACAGTTTCCAGATCTCAGCCTGGGAAGAAAGCGTTCTAGTAGCCCCTCTTCATTGAAAAGAACACACAGCGGCCAGGGTTTCAAGTCAGAGAGCTAAAAAAGAACATGTACACAACTGGACATATTCCATATGTATAAAAAAAAGAGAGCGGGGCAGAGCACTGTGTAACACCTGCGGCCTCATATTCCACCTCAGCACTGCAAACAAAATGACTCAAAACCGCTGGGCAGTGATGGCGCATGCCTTTAATCCCAGCACTCAGGAGGGAGAGCCAGATGGATCTCTGTGAGTTCGAGGCCAGCCTGGTCTACAGATTGAGATCCAGGACAGGCACCAGAACAGAGAGAAACCCTGTCTCAAAAACAACAAAAAGACACAAGACCAAACACTTAATTGGAACTGTAGAGGTCAAAAGCACAGCATCACAATGAGAATCCTACCAGGTGGTCTCATACCCTGGACACTAGCCAGATGACTAGATGGAGACTGTGGCAAGCACTGCTAATCCCAGCACTCGAGATAGGTAGGGGCAGGAGGATCAGGAGATCAAGGTCATCCTTAGCTGCACAGTAGGGTCAAGACCAGCCTGGGTTATATGAGATTCTGTCTCTGAAAAGGATGTTTGTGTGTGTGTACTGAATGGCACATGCCTGTAACCTCATCTCTTGGGAGGCTGAGGCCAGAGGATTACTATAAATTCAAGGCCAGCCTGGTCTATATATGGGACTCCTTGTTAGCCAAGGTTACACGACAAGACCCTGTCTAAAAAATAAAAAAGGAAAAAAATTATAATATAGTAAGATACCTCTAAATAACACAGATACAGATATTTAATTTTTTTTTCTTCCTCTCATATTTTAAGTTTGGTGTTTTTGTTTGTTTGCTTGCTTGCATGTGTCTGTGTACAACATGCATGCAGTACCTGCCAGGGCCAGAAGAGGGCACTGGATCCCCTGGGACTGGAACTACAGATGGTTATGAACCACCATGTAGGTGCTGGAAATTAAACCTGGGTCCTCTGCAAGAAAAACAAGTGTTCTTAACCACCGGCCCATCTCCCCAGCCCCTTCAGGCTTTTAACACGCGTTCTCTAGTCAAGCATGGAAGCAAACACCTTTAATCCCAGCACTCGGGAGGCAGAGGCAGGTGGATCTCTGTGAGTTCAAGGTCAGCATGGTCTATATAGGGAGTTCCAGGATAGCCGGAGCTACACAGAGAGACCTTGCCCCTAGTCTCAAAAACAACCAGACCAACCAAACACCTTGTTCTCCAGTTGGGCCCACACACTTACATGTCTATGAGGGTTCTGGAGAGGCATGAAGAAACACCCGAGTCTGGATGGGGTCTAAGAGCCAATGGGTAAAGAGCGATCTATCCAGCCTCTTATGACACAGGAGGTAATAATACACAGAGCACTCTTGTGTACTGGCATGTTACACGCTTTCTAGGGCACTGGTGTATGCACAGCCTGGTGGTATGTTTTCCTGGGACCTAGCCATGCCCCTTGTTTTTCTGTTCCGTGTGGCTGCTTTCCTACTAAGGTTACAAGGGTTGACTGTAGTGGCTGTAACAAACATGTGGTTTTGTGGCTTACAGAGTCGTGTGTAACTAGCTCTTTAGGGTGATAATTATACAGATGTGTCCTGGTTGGTTTTTGTCAACTTGACACAAACCTAGACATATCTGGGAACAGGGAATCTTTATTTTTTTTTATTTTTATTTTTTGGTTTTTCGAGACAGGGTCTCTCTGTGTAGCTTTGCGCCTTTCCTGGAACTCACTTGGTAGCCCAGGCTGGCCTCGAACTCACAGAGATCCGCCTGCCTCTGCCTCCCAAGTGCTGGGATTAAAGGCGTGTGCCACCACCGCCTGGCTCTTTTTTTTTTTTTTTTAAACTTAACATAATTTTATTGGTTCTTTGGTAATTCCACATCATGCACCCTAATTCCTCTCACCTCCCAGTCCCTTCACCCCTGTATCTCCCCCGAAAGAAAAAAAAACATCAAACCAAACCAAGCACACAAACCCAACAAAACAAAACACCTCTTTGATCCTCCATCTTTCCCACCTCTCCACACTTCGTTTGTCCTGGTGGCATCGGGAGCTGTGACGTGTCACCCAGTCCACCCTTTTGTCCAATCAGCTTTACTTGCAAATGTTCACTGCAATGAGTCCTTGGCCTGGTGCAAGGCCTCTGGTTTCTGCGACACCATCATCACTGGATCCTCACTGAAACACCTCTCTGATATCATAATCTTGCAGATACTGAGAGTATCTTTCCACAGGACCAGTCCCTCATGAGCAGGTCCTGGATGGGGTAGATGTTAGAGTGGGCCAACCCAAGGCCCAACTGTGGCGTGGGTGGTAGCTGAGCTGAGCTGGTCAGTCCTTGCCACTGGGGCCGCCCGCTCCCCTATGCCCATGCCTTCAGGGTCAGTTCTCTCTCTCCTGTGGTGAGGAGTGGGACCATCTCTCCGGAATTCGGCATTGGGGGACAGCTCTCTCATGAGTCTCAGGGCCAGCAAAGGACAGGGCTGGCTCCGTATGGTGCTGTGGATACCACTCTATATAAATAAAACACTGATGGCCAGTGACCAGGCAGGAAGTATAGGTGGGACAAAGAGAGAGGAGAATTGGGGAAACAGGAAGAAGGAGGAGAGACACTGCAGCCACCGCCAGGACAAGCAGCATGTGAAGACTCTGGTAAGCCACCAGCCATGTGGCAAGGTATAGATTTATAAAAATGGGTTAACTTAAGATAAAAGAACAGTTAACAAGAAACCTGCCACGGCCATACGGTTTATAAGTGATATAAGCGTCTGAGTGATTATTTTATAAGTGGATTGTGGGACTGCGGGGCTTGGGGAACCTGGAGAGAAGCTCTCCAGCAACAGTATGGCCCTCTGATTTCATCACCCATGGTTCCTATGGCCCTCTAAGGTGACACAGGCCACAGACATCAACACAGACCTCAGCTACAGCAGGACCACAGACCCAGACATGGCCTTCAGCAGCAGCTCTGGCCCAGATGTCACCATGGGAACAGGGAATCTTACTGAAAAAAATGCCTCTTTAAGATTTGCCTGTACTGGGGCTGGAGAGATGGCTCAGTGGTTAAGAGCACTGGCTGCTCTTCCAGAGGACCCAGGTTCAATTTCCAGGACCCACATGGCAGTTCATACCTGTCTGTAACTCCAGTTTCAAGGTTTCTGACACCCTCACACAGACATACATGCAGGAAAAACACCAATGAACACTAAACAAACTAAAAGATTGCCTTTAATCCCAGCACTCAGGAGGCAGAGGCAGGTGGATCTCTGTGAATTCGAGGCCAGCCTGGTCTACAGAGCGAGTTCCAGGACAGCATGATGTACACATAGAAACCCCATCTCAAAACAAAACAAAAGAAAACCTCCACAAACAAAAGAATCAGACAGGATCACTTTTTGACTTCCTTGAGCCTTCTGTTTTATTCACCTTTCCTCTTTTTTTTTTAAAAAAAGATGTATCTATTTATTTTATGTATATGAGTGTTTTATTGACTTGATTCCAGAAGAGGGTATCAGATCCCACTTTAGATGGTTTCGAGCCACCATGTGGTTGCTGGGAACTGAACTCAGGCTCTCTAGAAGTGCAGCCAGTGCTCTTAACCCCCAAGTCATCTCTCCAGCCCCCTAAGCCTGTAACATGCTTTTGTGTGTGTGTGTGTGTGTGTGTGTGTGTGTGTGTGTGTGTGTGTGTAGGGGTTGAGACAGGGTTTATCTGTATAGTTGTGGTGCCTTTCCTGGATCTTGCTCTGTAGACCAGGCTGGCCTCGAACTCACAGAGATCTGCCTGGCTCTGCCTCCTGAGTGCTGGGATTAAAGGTGTGTGTCACCACCAGTAACATACTTTTAATCCCAGCACTTGGGAGGCAGATTTTGGTGAGTTGGAGGCCAGCCTGATCTACACAATGAAATCCTGTCTAAAAAAAAAAAATTTGAAACATTTACTGTGTGTGCCCTAGCATGCATGTGGGAGGTGGGGGTGGGGGTCCTGAGGACAACTGGTGCAGGCTGGTTCTCTGATTCCATTGTGAGGGTATAAAGAGTTAACTCCTGTGCCCAGGCTACAAGCACTGTTATCTGCTGAGCCATCTTATGGACCCAGTATTAGTTCTGAAAAGACTAGCTAGAACCAGCTGTTGCTGAGTCTGGTGTTGTAAGCCATTATGTGTATGTATGTCTATGCACACATATATGTACTTTTTTGTAGTTGGTATTTTTTTAAAAAAAAAGACAGGGTCTCAGTATGTAGCACAAACTAGCCTCAAACTTGCAATCCTCCTGTCTCAGCCTCCTAAAGTGCAGAGATAAGGTATGAGCCACTCCACCCAACAAGTCATATATGACTGTAAACTTTAGTTCCAACTCCGGTCCTGAGAACAAAGGGAGACTGGGGGAAAGTCTCTTTAAAAGAAGAGGGAAGGAATGGGGTGGGGGTGGGGCAGGAGGAGGAACCAGGGAAGCTGTTGCTGCTGCTGCAGCGCTGGACAAGGCTGTGCACAGGAAAAGCTCTGGGGAGTGTGAGTGCTGCAGGCCAGCAGCCAGCAGCTGCCTCGGAAGGGAAGCCGAGGAAGAAGGAGCAGATCCAGTTCTGGGGAACGGGACTGGGGTACGGTTGGTTCTCCCACTTTGGTATATGAACTTCAGAGTTCTTTGAAATGTGTACAACAAACAGGCAATATTTTTGCAGCTGCAGAGACCCTGTAGCTGAGTGGGGGGAGGGCGCCGAGCACTTGCCTGGAATGCCCTGGGTTCATGGCCGGCACTGAGGAGAGAGACAAAAAAAAACAGGAGGCTGAGGTCAATCTTCAGTGATGCAAAAGGGAAAAAAAAAAAACGGGTGAAGAAAAGACCAAAAGGAATGTTCAAAATGTAAAACCCAGCAGCTTTGTGGAAAATAGCAAAAAATAGCTGGCCTGTGGCAGCCCATGCCTTTAATCCCATAATTCAGGAGGCAGAGGCAGGCAGATCTCTATGAGTTCAAGGCCCCTGGGCTACAGAGTTCCAGGACAGTCAGGGTTACAAAAGGAAACCCTGTGTCGAAAAACCAAAACCAAACCAAACCCAACAACCCCCCCCCCAAAAAAAAACAATAACAAAAAAATAGCAATAGATTGGGGGAGAAACCTAATTGACAACTTGGATAAGCTAGATGATCAACCAGAAAACGTCCATCAAATGGAAGTTGAATGAACATAGCATTATGGCCAGTACAAATTCCAGATACAGACTCACCACCAAGTTATTTGCTGAGAAAAAGAAACAAGATACAATGTCTATGCCAGGCTGTGGTGGCCCACGCCTTTAATCCCAGCAGTCGGGAGGCAGAGCCAGGCGGATCTCTGTAAATTCGAGGCCAGCCTGGTCTACAGGGTGAATTCCAGGACAGGCTCCAAAGCCAGAGAAAAACCCTGTCTTGAAAAACAAAAAACAAGCAAAAAAAGATACAATGTATACAAGCTGCTACATTTACATTAAAACTACACACACACACACACACACACACAAAGGTCTGTAGATGTTTCTGGCATCCCAGCCATATATATGTAAATGTTGCTGGAAGGCTAGGGGTTGGAAGATTTAATGATCTTAGGGATCAATATTCCCTTCATCAGACTAAGTAAAATTCACTGAACACAAAGTTAATCTTTTTGTCTTGTAAGTTTCATATTTATTGTTGTATGATGTGACTCTAGGGTAGGCACACCATGCCCTGCACCTGTGGAAGCAACCCTAAGGTGGCAGTTCTCCTTCCACCATGTGGGTTCTGGGGATGGAACTTGAGTCGTCAGGCTGAACAGCAAGTGCCTTTCCCCACCAAGTCACCCTATATTAATTATGTTAAACTACAGAACTTTAGTTTGAGCATTGTTGTTTACTTATCATTTCTGTCTTGCGGCACAACACTGCCATTCCACCAGAATAGACCCCCAAACAAACCACACCTAGCTTTCATCTCCTCAGCTCCCAGCAAATTCTAACATGCATCTTGCCTCTTTCTGGATATTATTTTTGCTTTGTTTTGTTTTTTTTATTTTTATTTATTTATTAACAATTTATTTATCATTTATTATTTATTTATTTATTTATTTATCTTTTCTTTGGTTTTTCGAGACAGGGTTTCTCTGTGTAGCTTTGCGCCTTTCCTGGAACTTACTTTGTAGACCAGGCTGGCCTCGAACTCACAGAGATTCTCCTGCCTCTGCCTCCCGAGTGCTGGGATTAAAGGCGTGCGACACTACCATCCAGCCTATTTTTTATTTTTTTAAGTGTAGCTTTGCGCCTTTCCTGGAACTCACTTTATAGACCAGGCTGTCCTCGAACTCACAGAGATTCACCTGGCTCTGCCTCCCGAATGCTGGGATTAAAGGCATGTGCCACCACCGCCGGACTGGATATTCTTTATAAACGGAATCGTACAATGTGATCTTTGACTCTGGCTTTTTTCACCTCCCATATTTTTTCAGGGTGTTCACATCAATTCTTTTTGTTGATGAATTTGCCAGGTGGCAAACATTTGGGTTGTTTTACTAGTAGGAATACTCACATACAGGGTTTGTTTGAGGAGAAACTGTTCATCAGTTATTTGAAGCACGTACCAGCATTGGAATTGTTGGATCATATCTAGTTTCTTGTTTTGTTTTGTTGGCACTGGGAATAGAATCCAGGGCCTTGGACATGTAAGGCAAGCAGTCTATCACTGAGTTACCTGTTCAGTCCCTACTGGTCAACAGTAATCACATATTTTAACTCTTTGTGATGGTTTTCTATATCTTGGCTAGTCTTAATCCTGTAATCTTCCTGCCTTAGCTCCTGGAGTGCAGGGATTACAGGGATATGCTGTTGTAGTTGGCTCAAATTGTTTTCAATATTATTTTGTACAGTATTCGCTTATTTGGACTTTTTTTCCCCCCGACAAATCTCATGTAGCCCAAGCTGGCTATCCTTAACCTACATGTAGGTTTTATTCATATAGAAACACTGATGACGTCTCAAAATAGAAAAGAGGATATATATTCATGGAAGAGGAGTGTACTATAAACACAGGAGATTATTATTATGAGATAAGAAATTAGCAAGTCTTTCTCTAGATAACTCCTGGAAGGAAACTGCAAGTTGGACTCAGAGATATCAGTTCAGATTAAATTCGCTTCTTGCACTCTGTTTCAGGAGTGTACACATGGGGCACCCTGGGTTCAAGTTCCAGTCCTGACAGGCACAGCTGTGCATCCTTGTGCAGGTTACTTGACCTCTCTGTACTGCAAATGTAAAACAGAAAAATTGCCTCACAGAGCAGTAACGAGGAGTAGGTGGGCTCGGATGTGAGAGCCCAGCACACAGCTCTGTTGGTGGTCTTCTACTAGCAGGGCCCAGCGGCTTTTCTCTCTGCAGAACATTGTTGTCTACAGGGTATTAATGGAGCTGTTCTGATGCCTGCACTCTCCAGGAACTGCCAGAGGCCTGGCCCAGCTGGACACTATCCCCCTCCCAAAATACTTCTCTCTCTTTAGTGCAGTTCAGAGGAGGGGGCAATTATGCTTTCGGGTGACAGGAACCACGGTCAGATGTAAAGAAGAGGGCTTGCTCTCTGCAGAGGGCTGCCCTGTCTGTATCACGTAGGGAAAAGCTGGGTGAAGTCATGGGGAGACAGAGCTGGGTTGAACTAGAGAACGGCCTGCCTTTGCCAGATATACTGTCTCATTTGACCGCACACAAACGTATGGGGCGGGTACTGTGCCCATTTCATGACTGAAGAAACTGAGGCTGAGTGGCTAGTCTTTTCCCTACAGCCCTAGAAACAAATACTATGTGTAACAAGTACAGGTCCATCTCCATCCTGAACTCAAAAGCTTAACTACTATGCTAAGAAGTCAATGGACGCTGGTCAGTGGTGGAGCATGCCTTTGGGAGCTAATACCAGCATTTGGGAGGCAGAAGAAGGTGGATCTCTTTAAGCTCTAGGCCAGCATGGTCTACACAGTGAGGTCAGCTAGAGCTACATAGTGAGACCCTGCCTCGAAAAACCAAATGAAATAACAAAAAGGAATCAATGGACAAGTACTCAACAAATGCTAATCTGGAAAGTTCTTCTGTAACCATGGCTGAAGGTGCAACAGTGTGAGAAACATAGTGTGGGAACTATGAACGCCCCCATTTCTGACTGACACAGGGTTAGCTTTTGGTGGAAATTCAAATGTTTGGTGTAGACAAATGGATCTAGGCCCTAGGCTTCTGGTTGCTGGGTTACTAGGAAATTTCTAAGGCAAATACACACACACACACACACACACACACACACACACACACACACACATATTTGATTTATTTATTACGTATACATTGTTCTGCCTACATATATGCCTGCACACCAGAAGGCACCAGATCTCATTACAGATGGTTGTGAGCCACCTTGTGGTTGCTGGGAATTGAGCTCAGGACCTCTGGAACAGCAGCCAGTGCTCTTAACCTCTGAGCCATCCCTCCAGCCCCCTAGATATATTCTTAGATGTGGCCAGGGAATTGGCCTTTTTCAAAAGCTAATTGTGGGTGGTGGAGAGACAGCTCAGTGGTTAAGAAAGCTTGCTGCTTTTCCAGAGGACGGACTCCAGTTCCCAGCACCCACGTCAGAAAGTTCATAACCACTTGTAACTCCAGCTCCAGGGGTTCGGATGTCCTCGGCTGCCCTCCACACACATGGCAGAGACTCAGACACATACACTTGAATAGTAATAAAAAAAAAAATTTGATCTGCAGGTAAGAATGCAGTCAGCTGACCCTAGATAATATCTATGACCCTTGACAGATCCTATGACCTGCAGTTCCCTGTACGCTCCACTGAGGAGATACCTAGGTTAGGGTATTGCTCTCTCCGCCCTCCTGCCTTTTAAGTTCTTGGAGAGAATGAGTGTGACCTCCCCTTGATGGGAGTAAAAATGGGGGGCCCAGAGGTTGCACTGACACCTTCAGAGGGAAGGGGTCATGCTGTCTTCATCCTGCCCCCCTCATCTTCTATAGCGCCTCAGGACCCACAAGATTGCCACTCCGCCCACCGGTTGTGGTGGTTTGAATGTAACTGGCCCCCATAATCTCACAGGGAGTGACCCTATTAGAAGGTGTGGCTTTGTTGGAGTGGGTGTGACCTTGTTGGAGGAAGTGTGTCACTGTGAGGGCGGGCTTTGAGGTTTCCCATGCTCAGGATACCACCCAGTGTCTCAGGCGACTTCTTGTTGCCTACAAGATGTAGGACTCTTGGCTACTACACATCTGTCTGCCTGTCATCATGCTCCACCCCCCTCCATGATGATAATGGACCGAACCTCTGAAACTGTAAGCTAACCCCTTCAATTAAATGTTTCCTTGATAAGAGTTGCCATGGTCATGGTGTCTCTTCATAGCAACAGAAACCGTAACTAAGACGCTGGTCAAGTGCAATGACCCCCACATCAGCTCCTTTGGCTTTTGGGAACTTGGGCTAGTAGGGCCAGCCTGCCATACCTGGTGAACAGTTCTGTAATTTGTCTGCCTGAGAGGGTGGAGGTCATGGAGTCACACAGGGAAGCAGGCCAAAGAGGTATTTTCACTGACCTTTGGTTCCCTGGGAAGGACTCAATAGCCAGTAAAAGTTTAGCAAGTGCTGTTTAATGGATGCCAGAACTTAAAACCCATTTCAAGCAAAAACAAAACCAGAGAGTTGTTGAAACAAAACAAAAAAATCACTTAGAGGTCCGTATGAAAAGATCTTTGATTAATTTGATTTTTTTTTTTTCCTAGAAGGAAAATTTCCTTCTTGGCCCCAACTTCAGACCATTTTGCCTCAGCTTCCCGAGGAAAAAGATCCGATCACCTTTATTGTTTTTCTAGTGACCCTTTTGGTTCACGATGTGTTGCTTTAACAAAATACCCTCGATTAGATAATTTGCAAAGAATAGAAGTTCACCTTGCTCATGGTTCTGGAGACTGCTAAGTCCAAGAACATGGCACCAGAATCTGCTCAGCAGCCTGGGGCTGCATCACATACAAGGACTATTAACATATGAATTTGGGGAGTAAGTTTCCAATGCATCAATACGGGACGGAGGGGGCACTTTGAAATCACAGAACTTACCATCTGCTTTTGATGATAGAAAGGGAAACAGAGACAGGAGGATTGTTAGCTCCTGGCCAGCCTGGGCTACACAGGAAGGGCCTGACGACCCCCAACCCCCCAAAAAAAGAACCAAACAAAAAACCCCTAAAAACCTGAAGGTTCCATCCTTGGAATCCCTCTAAAAAGCCAGGTGTGGTTCCACAGGCTTATAGTCTCATGACTGGGCGATGAAGGCCCACCATCCTAGCCTAACCAAACAACAAAACCCACCAAGATGAACAGCTCCCGAGGAGTGACACCAGAATTGACCCTTGGGGAGAAACAGAAACATAAACTGATACTCAGTATCTTGTGTGTAAACTCAAGGGACTCGATGTCAGCCACTGAACCTCAGTTTCTCTCTCTGCAAAGACCACTGTGGCTACACAGGAATTCACAAGTGCTGGCTGCTGAGAGAAGGCCCTAAGGAGGGTTGTCAGTGTTGAGGACAGAAACCTTTGGGCGCTCAGACACCCCTATTAGGACTTCTCTGGATTCTCCTTTTTTTCTGAGACCGGGTGTCACCATGTTGCCCTGGCTAGGCTGAAGAGATTTACCTGCCTCTGCCTCTCCAATGCTGGGATTAAAGGCAGCCACTACAACTGGCTTGTATTATTTCTTCAGCCCGTATAATTTTCCCATTCACGTTCCTGGAATTCTACGCTCCCATTTTAAGGTAGGGGAAGCAGTCATTGATATGGTAATTTAAAAAGAATGCTTCTAGAGATTTTTCCACAGGAACACTAGCTTTCCTTTCCATTCCTCTTTCTCTCTTAAAAAAAAAAAAAAAATGAGATGTGCTCTAATGTAGCCCAGGTTGGTTCACACTCACTGTACAGCTGAGGTTGACCTTGAGCTGTTAGAACAGTAGTTTATGCAGTGCTTCGAACCACATTCAGGACTTTGGGCATGTGTTTTAGTTACTATTCTGCTGCTGTGAGGAAACACCATGGCCATGGCAACTTTTAAAAGAAAGCACTTAATTGGGGGCTTGCTTTATTGTTTCAGAGCATTAGTCCATCGTCATCATGGTGGGAAGTAGGGGGGCAGTGTTGGAGCGGTAGCTGAGACGTGACCCTGATCTGTAGGCAGCAAATCCCAACGACACATCTACTCCAACAAGGCCACACTTCCTAATCCTTCCTAAATAACCCACCAGCTGGGAACCAAATACTCAAATAGATAAGCCTATAGGACACACAAGCATTCAAACCACCACAGCATGCCAGGCAAGCATCCAACTGAACCACAAGCCTTACCCCTGAACACTCGCTTTTCCCTCATTCAACAAGTCATTCCTGAACTCTTCCTGTCAGGACCCGGGGAAGGCACTCAGAAGTCACAGATTGGAGATAAAGATGAAAGACACATCTCTCTCTTCTGGTTGTCTCCTAATTTCCAGCCAATGGTGGAGAGAGGCAGTAAATACCTTCTGTTGTGTGCTGGGAGAAGACACTGTCTTTCTAGAAGTCTGGACCTGGAGTGAAGTTCCTAGTCTATCCCTCTCCTGACCTCATTATCATGCCTCCCATTGCCTTGGACTCTGTGGCCATCAATGAACTGTCAGGGTTAGGAGCTCATTCAATACTCAGGAAACCAGAGTGACCCTCTGGAGACTCTGAGAGGTATCTCTAGTTTTACTTTAGAAATGGTTGCCAGGTCACGTGAATGCAGACTCAGGTCTTCTGGTAAATCTACTCTGGGAGTAGTAGTGTTTGTCTTTGATTTGAACTTGGGATCCAGGTTCACAAAGTGGCTCAGAATAAGAGAAGCAAAATAAAATAAAGGATGAGGTCTCAGAGACTCTGAGACACAATGACCCAGATTTACTGGCTCTTATCTGACATTCCTGCAACCAAGCACTACTATTTCCATTTTATAGCTTATTTATTGACACTTGGCTAGTGGCTTGCTCAACATTCCACAGTCAGAGCCCTGTGTTTGTATCCTTGGCTGTCCTGGAACTTGCTATGTAGGCCAGGCTGGCCTTGAACTCAGAGGCCTGCCTGCCTCTGCCTCCTGTGCTGGAACTAGAGTGTGAAGGGACGTTTATTCCTCAGGAGCAGTTCACCATGTTGTCTGAGTATCTCCCTTGGACCTGAGCTGGCTGATAAGGCCAGGCTGGCCAGTGAGTCTCAGGAATCCATTCTCTGCCTCTCCGCACTGGGATCACCAAGGTGCTGGAGAATGAAACTCAGGTCCTTTCCCTGACATCCAACAATATTTCCTAAGGGCTAGGAGAGTTCCTCCAACAGTTCTGAGGCCCAGTTTTCTAATGTGTAAATAGAGTGCAGGAACAAGAGGGGATTAGAGAATCTGTTTTAACCTGGGAAATAGTCTCTTGTTCCCTCCCCCCCAGGACCTACTTCACCTAAAAGGTGGGAACTTAAACCCCGTCAGCAACCAAGAAAATAAGCCTCAGAAACACCATCCTTTGAACCTCAAGGTCATCCTCAACCTCTGTTACACCCAGGATATCTCATGGTAGAGAAATTGAAGTCAGAATTCCCAATCTGCTTTGGAATGTCCAGATACAACAGGGTGGCACTGCTCAGGAGTGAGGTTATCTGATTTTTTTCCTACTTTTTTCTTCATTCTTTTCTAGTAGCTGGTGTCTGGAATTTTTCCTACTCTTAAGAATGAAATATTGCCGGGGTGGTGGTGGTGGTGGCAGCAGCTGAAAATGCCTTTCGTCCCAGCACTTGGGAGGCAGAGACAGGCTGATCTCTGAGGCCAGCCTGGTCTACAGAGGGAGTTTCAGGATAGCCAAGTCTACATAAAGAAACCCTGTCTCAAAAAAACAAAAAACAAAAAACAAAAAAACAAAGGAAAGAAGTATTGTGGCTGGGAGTGGTGATATACAACTTTAATCCCAGACCTCAGGAGGAAAAGGCAGGTGGATCTCTGAGTTTGAAGACAGCTTGCCTGGTCTACATGACAGGCTCTAGTCAGGGCTAAATAAGTAAATAAATAACAAGAAATATATGTATAGAAAACCAAGAAAGGGGCTTAGGCACCAGATAAGCCTGAAGCATCCTCCAGAAGCAGCCCTAGTATTATTCATAGGTTTGTTGGAGATTTACTAATGGAAGAGCACTGGTCAAGCTCTTCAGGGAGGCTACTCCTCCAGCAGATACTCCCAAGAACTAGGAAGTAGGCAGGATTCTCAAACAAGGTATTCCCAGGTCAAAAGAGGGAAGGCACTGAGCATGTGGAAAGGAGGGTGGGAACTGAGGAAGGGCAAGCAGGAGTGGGGGGACTGCAGGGAACAGAAATGTGAGCAGCTCAGAGGCTGAGCTACTGAGGTCACAGCTGGAGGACACAGGGGAAAGTTCCCATCCTCCAGGCAGGAAGGCAGACTTGTACTCCCACAACTGCCTTTTCCATCCAGATGAGGACTGAACCTGTAGGCAGTATGAAAATCCTAACCACACACAGGGAATAGCGGCCGGGCTGAGCCTTCTGGTCTCCCTCATCTCCAAGTCTCTTTGCGGTTAGAGATACATTTCCAGGGGTTGTGGGGCCCAGAAAAGACAGTTGCTTCCAAAGTGCTTAAGAGGTGTCACACATACAGAAGCTCTCCTGACATGTTGAGAATCTTGATGATTCTGGAGAAATGGCTCACTGGGTAAGAGCCTTGCTCTGCAAGCTGAAGTTCAAATCCTCACCATGGATGTAAAACACCAGACATGGCTATATATTTACAGCCCCAGCTTTGGGGAACAGAGACAGGCAGATTCTGAGAGCTCCTTAGCATGGTGGAAGTGGCAGAGCTTCCCTCTCAGTGAGACCCAGCAAAGAGAGACTGAGTGAGAAAGACTCTTGATGTCTTGCTCTGGCCTCCAGATGCACACACACAGGCATGTCAGCTACACACTCCCTCCACATACACATGAATCCTCATAAAGTGTTGCTTATTTATGGGACTAGAGAGACGGTTCAGCATTCCAGAGCAGCTGCTGTTCTTCTAGAAGATCCAAAGTTCCAGGGGACTCTTGACTCTGTCTTCCCACCCCTGTGGCCATATGCATGCACATGTGCACTACATATACTCAGGCACATACACTTACATAAAAGGAGATTTTTTTTGTTTGCCGTCCTCCCCCCACCCCCCAACAGGGTTTCTCTGTGTAATCCTGGCTGTCCTGAAACTCACTCTGGAGACTAGACTAGTCTCAAATTCAGAGATCTACCTGCCTCTGCCTCCCCAGTGCTGGGACTAAAGCCAAGCATCACTTCACCCAGCAAAGAATATTCTTTTTTTTTTTTTTTTTATTTAAGTGTTGCTTATGAAAGCAAGTAAAAAAAAAAAGAAAATGAAAATAATATTTAACAAGAGATAGTAATGTTACATAAAAGATAAGATATAGCCAGGTGGTGGCACACGCCTTTAATCCTAGCACTCAGAGGCAGAGGCAGGAGGATTTCTGAGTTCAGGGACAGCCTGGTCTACCGAGTGAGTTCCAGGAAGCCAAGACTGTTACCAGAGAAACCCTGTCTTGAAAAACTAACAAACAAACAAACAAAAACAAACAAACAATAATATATAATGGGAGTTAAGCAATTACTCTTTTCCCCCAGTGCTAGAGATTGCATACAGAGCTTTATGCATGCCAAGCTGGTCCTACACCCCAGCTCTGTTCTGTAAACATGGAGGGACAAGGCACCAGCCAGTCAGTTCAGCTGGGAAAAGTGCTTGCCACCAAGGCTAAAGACTGGAGTTCCATTCCTGGGACTCACCTAGAGACAGAGGAAACCAACATCTTCAAATTGTCTTCTAACCTCCACACAAGTATCATGACATATATGCCCCAACTCCACAAATAATTTCAAGGGAAGTGCTAGATGTGTGTAATCCTATTTTTTGAGGGTCAGAGGCAGAGGGATTAAGAGTTCAACCTACTCAACAAAACAGGCCCTGTCTCAATAAAATGGGGAGGTGGACACCAAAAATTGAGTGAAGAATCTGTTAAGAAAAGTGTAAAGTGTGTGTTCTGAATAGGGTGAATTTTGGTTTTTAAAGTATGCAGAGAGAAAGGACTAGAGGATATAATAACCTTGTGCATCAGATGGCAGGACTGGGCTTCATTTTCAGAGTTTTTAGTATTTACAAAGTGTGTATTAGCATTAGAAAAGAAGTATTACTTTAAAAAACATTACCAGTTTCCTAACATGAAAAATGCAGTGATGGGGGCCCATGCCTCATCTGTCACTTCTTTGGGGTCTCAGCTTCCTCATCTATAAAATGGAGCCCTTAACCACAAGATGCCTCTCTATTAAAAAAATTCAAATCGCTGGGTGGTGGTAGCCCACGCCTTTGATCCCAGCACTTGGGAGGCAGAAGCAGAGGCAGGTGGATTTCAGTGAGTTTAAGGCCAGCCTGGTCTACAAAGTGAGTTTCAGGACAGCCAGTACAGAGAAACCCTGTCTTGAAAAACAAAAAACAGACAAACAAAAAAAAGAAAAGAAAAGAAAAAAGAAAAATTCAAATCAATCCTATAGGGATACCTAAGTTTAGTAAACTGTGTTTCTCTTCTGGAAAAAGCCCGAGCTACAGAAGATTTTTCTACAGCAGGATCCTAAGGGGAGGGAGGAATGGGAATTCCTCTTTGGCAAGGAAGACATCAAGGGCCTTATGGGAAGATCTGCAGGAGGGGAAAATGTGGTAGAGGTATCTGAGGACTCACAAGATTGGTACCACCTGGAGATGCCGGAAGCGGGAAGGACGAAAACTGGGAAGAATGGAGTACCCCTCCCCCAGGCCCCAGTAGGGGCTCAAGAGTATTTCCCAAATGGGTGCATATATCACCAGCAAAAACCTCAATTTACTTACCTGTGAGATGACGTATTAGGACGACAAAGCTGTCAGGGAGGTCGGCCACAGCTCAGCCCTCACGCGTGATGGAGCTAACTGTATTTGGCAGGTCGGCGCAGGGAAATTCTCAGGGTCTAAGCCACTGCCCAGGGTCAAGGTTCCTAACTGGTACAGGGGTGCAAACCAAGGCTTTTCATGTCCACCGCCTCTGAGCGCGGGCTCCCGCCCCAAATCCCGATACTAAGACCCCAGTTCCATACGTTAAGTCGGGGCAGCAGATCGCACCCGGGGACGCCTGACCCGGGCCAGCTCCCCTCCCCTCTCAGCTCTGGCTGCTGAAGCATGATCGGGGCGGGGGTGGGGGGCACAGGAAAGGACCCCAAGGCTCCGGCGGCTCCGCAGGGCCGTCAGGGCCACGGCTCTCCCAGTGCAACTTCAGGTAGGGGCGGGTTTTTTACTAGCTGCAGAATAGCAGACGGTCCTGGTCAGTATGTACACCGCCGGGGGGAAAAATCCGACCCTAAGGCCGCGCCCCGGCCACCGCGGGGTGGGAGTCTGGGTGACCCCGCCCTAGGCGTCAGCCCGCTCTTCCCTCCCCCACCCCAGGGGTTCGGAATTGGAGCGGAAAAAGAGCGAGACGTGAGGAGTCTTAAAAGTGGGGTGGAGGTAACGAACGGAACCTTCTAGGTCATCCGAGGTACCTCTTCCTGTAGGTGAAAACGAGTAGGCTCCCTAACCCTCCTCTTAGAGTTGGGGAGGTGAAGGGGGGAGACTTGGTAGTCTAATTCCCAACCCTCGGGGCTGGACGCCTCGGGCCAGAGAGGGGAAGTGATTTCCTCAAGGTCACTCAGCAGAACCACTCGGTGCCTTGCTCAAGATCAGGTGTTTGCCGCCCTCCCCCTTCCCCGCCTTCCCCCCCCTAGAACCCGGCCCTCCGCCGCCGCCGCGCGCGCGAGGGGAACGCGCCGGGCTGGACCCCCACGGGAATGTGTGTGTGTGTGTGTGTGTGTGTGTGTGTGTGTGCGTGTGTGTATGTGTGCGCCCATGACAGCTTCCAACCCCACGTCAGGGTTTGAAACCCAGGAGCACCGCCGCCTTTGGCTGGGGATGCAGCGTGCCGGGCACCTCCCGCGCCACCCAACCCCGCGCGGCTCCTTTAAGAAAAGTTCTCTGGAAGAGTTCATCAAAGTTTAAAAACTCGCCTCGGAGAAGGGGACGGCGGCGGGGTGGTGGGGGTGGCGGCGGCGAGAGCCGGGTGCGGGAGAGAGGAAGGGAGAGGGGGGGTCGGCCGGCCGAGGAAGCGGCGAGGGGAAACCGCCCGCCCGCCCGCCGGAGCTCGGAGAGGCAGGGAGGCCGGAGCGCGGCGGCCGGGGCCGGGGCCGGGGCGAGCCCGCAGTGGGCTGCGGGGATTGGCTGCGCGTTCCCCCGGAGACCGCGGGGCGGGGGCGGGGCGGGCCGGGCCCCAGCTGAGGCCGGTTCCGGCGCCCGCCCCCTCCCCCGGCGCCCGCCCCCCGCCGCCGCCGCCGCTGCCGCCGCCGCCGCGGGCGCACTCGCGGGCCGCAGTGAAAAGCCGGAGGCGGCGGCCGCTCGGGCTGCGCACGGGTTCCCGGTGCCTTCCCCTCCGCTTCGGCCGCCTCCCGCACCCTCCAAACTTCATGTGACCCCCCCCTTCCTCCTCCTCCTCCCTTTCTCCTTAGCTGGACGCCGCAGCCCTCCGTCTCCGCACGAGCCCGCACGCTCCTCGGGGGGCGCACCGCTCGCCGCGCCCCTGCCCACTTCGGGGCCCCGCGGTCCCGCTCCCCACGCTCCCTCCCCCTCACCATGAGCAGCGTGAAGCCGGACGTCGAGCACTGCACCGGCACGGGCCCCAGCGGCCCGCCGCTGGAGGAGGAGGTGGGTGTGCGGCCGCCGGCCGGGACTGGGCGCGCGTGAGGTGCACGCGGAGGCAGGGTGGGCGCGGGAGGAGGGCACGCGGGGCCCGGGGCGGCGCGAGGCCGTGCGGGCCACCGCTCCCGGCGCCTTCCCGCCGCTGCCCTTCGCCCCCGGGGAGGGCCAACTCCGGTCCCGCTGGCGGGGGCGTGCGGCCTGGACCGGCCCGGCGGGCGCCGGCATTGTCTTGCCCGCCCTCCCGGGCTCGAGGAAGGGCGCTGCGCGCGTCGGCCGCCATCCGGGTGGCCCCGTGGTGGGCTCGCGGGGGGCCCGCACGGGTCCTCCGCCCGCTGCCCGCGTTCCCCACGCCGGGTCCTCGCTGGAGGCTTGGCGCGCGCGCTTCGGCCGAGGAGCGCCTCATGGGTGGCCTGGACCCCCCCGCCGCCCCATCCCCGGGTGGAAGGAGCTGAGAAGGGGTTATTGAGGTGGGCATGCGGGAGACGTGCTCGTCCTTCAGTCTTTCCCACCCTGACCCCTCCCCGTGACCTTGGAGGCCGGGCCAGCTGCCCTGCGCCTAGGTTCTCGAGAGCTGTAGTCTTAGTGGGCAGGCGGCCGGGCGGGCGGGCTTGCCTCGCCTCCAAGTTAACTTGGGTTTCTGCAGAGATGAGCCGGCAATTTAATTAATTACAGTCAGGAAAGAGAGAACTTGGAAACACCAAGTCTCCCCTGTTCTCGCCCTTTGACCTAGTAGCCAAGCCGGGACCCCAAACTGTCCTGGGTGGGATCCTTGAAAGAGAGGTGACATCATCTTGTCCAGCCGCCCTGTGCTGAAAAGAAGGGGTAGTGAGACCGCGTCGAGGACCCACCAGCGCCTGTCGGTTTCATGGGCTGGTGAGGGCGACGCACATGTGGGGGATAAAAACTTTAAAGATGCCTGCGCATGGAGGCTAGGCAGGCAGGCAGGCAGAATTAGCCAGGCTTCTGGGCTCCTAAGGAGCTCCTTTGGCTGTGCTGTGTCACTCGGGGCTGAGAGACCCTTCCTGCCCCGCCCTGGCATGCTCTCGCCCAGGAAACCAAGGGTCAGTTATCCAGCCCTAGCGCCCTTCCCTTTGGTCTGGGGTAGAAACCGCAGAAGAGGCCCTCATGTTTCTTGCTGGTTGTGCTATGGTTTGCCACCGAATGGCCTCCTGTTGGGCAGCAGAGGCCTGCATCCAGCCTCAGTGCACCAGGGACCTGATGTCTTGATGGTCCAGTTTTGGATCCTGCTCTGGGCACACGGAGGCAGAGAATTACATGCAAGGATTCACTTCACTCAAGCGATGGGAACGGAGGGTCTGGCATCTCTCTGGCTAGAGTAGCAGGAGTGGCGGCTGGTTTTGGTTTCTGTTAGCTTTGGCCTCTGGACCTTAGTGTCTGCAGGACCCCATCCTCAGCTACCTGAATTTTAGAATCTCCCGTGAGAATTGGGGGAGTGCTGAGTGCTGAGTGTTGTTAGCTGGTGTGTCTGTGATCTCAGCTTGTTTTCTCATCCCTTGTGCTGAAATTGGGATGGGGGGCAGTGGTTCCTCAAGTTGTGCAAGGATCGACCCCAGTCTTGCATCTCTTAAAAGGCTGGCCTTCATCAGGGACTTCATACTGGAACTCTGACCAGATCCTCAGACCCCACGGTTCTGGCTGGGAATTAAACGTTGGCCACACTGAAGAGTTGGAAGAAGTGTGTGGGCCTTGTCTACTTTTTCGTTTGTTTTGTTTTGTTTGCGAGACAGGGTTTCTCTGTGTAGACCCTAATGCCCTGGAACTCAGTCTGTAGACCAGGCTGGCTTCGAACTCAAAGAGATCCTCCTGCCTCTGTGTCCTGAGTGCTGGGATTAAAGGCTTGGGCCACCACCACCTTGGTGCCTTGGCTGCTTTTCAAAATTCCCTTTCTGGGAAAGAGGCTATTCAAAAAGTAGAGTCACCACTTTTCCTATGGGCCTTGGGGTATGCTATAGCCTTGATGATTCAGAGTCTTGTAGTGGTACCAGCAGAGGGACATGGGCTTGGATTTAGTGTTTAGCAGAGTTCTGGTGGTCAGCAGGTCCTCATTTGGGTAGCACATACACTAAAATTAGAATAATAAAGGGCCGATTAGCATGGCTCTGTTGAAGAAGAAATGAAATCTCATGAAGCATTTCATATTTTAAAATAAAATAGAACTGGTGAAATGGCTCACTGGGTAAGGCGTTGGCTACCAAGCCGGATTACCTGGTCCTTGGGATCTACATGGTGGAGAGAGAGAATGGATTCCTGGAAGTTGTCCTCTAGTCTCGACATATGCACCCTGACAGTCATTCTCCACCACCACATAACAACCATTAAAATATGATTGAAAAATTTTAAATAAGAAAACTGGGGGCTTGGTGATCTCTTGGTGTCCAGTTCAGTTCCAGTCTCCCTTCCTTCAGCAGCATTCTGGCCAGTAGCCCAGGAACTCTCAGCTCTGTCTCCTTTTGGTTGCTTGGGGGAAACTAGTCTGCTTTAGTTTAGAGGGTCCCAGGCAGTCAGTTTTACAATCCCTAAGAACCATCATCCAGATAATGCTGTTAACATTGGTGATTTGCTGCTGTGGCTGAAACTGGCTCTTCCTAATCATCTATTGATTAGCTATAACAAGCCTAGAGAAGTAAAAGCTACTGTCCTTTTAACATCTCATTTCCTAAGGGTACCAGGTTGCAGGAGAATGATGCATTTCCTCAGTGCTAGGAGGAATCCCTTACTTTGAACTGCCTCTTACAGTCAGTCAGGTTTCCCTGCTTGCTTCTTGCTCTACCCAAGGAGCTTCATCCATATTGTGAGCATCAGGTTCCTTCTCTGGGATTCAGATGAAAGGTTGCAGGTGGGGGCGGGTTGTGTGTGTGAGGAGGACTTGCCTGGCAGTGGTGGTATGTCTAATCCAGTGGCACCACAGTGACACCATGAAGTTAGAGGTTAGCTCTCCCTGAGATGAGGATGAGTGGAGTAGGAGGTTGTGTAGTGGGTGGAAAGGGCATTCCAAAAAGTATGGCGTAGGTCAAAGGATGATTCCCAAGACAGAGACAGGAGAATCCTAGGTTCAAGGCTAACTTGGCTACGTAGTGAGGCTGTATTTCAAAAGCAAAGCTGGGGAGCAGGGTCTCATGGGTTATGAGACCTCATGGTTTATTTCGGTAACTACCAGGAGTTTGCTATGTGGAGAAATAGCAAACGCCACATCATGAAAAGCCTGAGAGCATGTGAAGGAGGGAGGAAGCTGCCATTTTCTTGCACTTGAGCAGATGTGTTAAAAGCTTTGATATCCTTTGGAGGCTAAAGAGGACAGTGAGGAATTAAGGGGAGAAGCTGAAGTTACTGTTTGGTCTAAGGCTATATCCTCTTCCAGGTGGGCCTTGATGGAGTACCAGATAGTGTCACATAGACTCTGAAAATCCTGCTTAGATTCTAGTGATTCTACTGGATAATCCTAGTGATTGTCCTGGATGGCTAGGTATTAGTGTCTCTGGAGAGCATTGTGTGTGGTGTTTATATATTGAGAGGATCTTGCTACATTGCCCAGGCTGGCTTAGCATGCTAGGCTGACCTGAAACAATGTAGCTCAGTCCTCATGACCTCAAATTCTTGAACCTCCTGCCTCAGCCTTCTAAAAACTGGGATTTCAGATATGTGCTGCTACACTCAGTGTTGCTGAAAACTACTTTATTGCAGTATGATTGACACTGATAAAGCTACATTTATCCAACATGTAATTTGATGAGTTTGGAGACTTGGCTATAGTTACTTTTTGTATTTGTTTTGTTTTAAGGATTGATAACAAGGCATCACCTATGCTAAGCAAGGGGTTTGTCACTGAGTTGCATCCCAGTCCCTACAGTAATTTTGTTTTTAATAGCCCTGGCTGGCCTAGAACTTGGCCTGCCTCTGCCTCCCAGGTGCTGGGATTAATCTATAGTACTTTTTAATTAGGAAGCATCCTTAGGTCATTGAAGTATAATATTTGGATTCCTGAGTTGAGGATATAAGTTTCTAAGACTTTAAAGATGTTTGTTCATAAGACAGGTTCTCATTATCTAACCCTGGATGACCTGAAACTAACAGAGATCCTCCTCCTCCTCTTCCTCCTTCTCCTTCCCCAATGCTGGAATTAAAGGCATGTGCCAATCACTCCCAGCTTGTAAAAAGTTTTATGTTAACCTAGTTATAAACTGTAGAATGTCAGGAGTTAATGATGGTCAAGGTATCTACAATTGAACCTATGGTTGCTACCTTCCTTTCCCATAATGGCTGGGGTGTCAGAGGATGTCAGGAAACAGGTCCCTGACACCTCTTAGAAGTTAGAGCTTAATCTTCCTCTCTGAGGTGTGGGTAAGTAGGAGGGTATTAGGCCTGCAGGGATGGACAGGTGAAGGTTAGTCTAAATCAGCAGTTCTCAAATGGTGGGTCATGACCCCTTTGGGGTTGCATGTCAGATATTTACATTGTGATTCATAACAGTAGCAAGTTACAGTTATGAAGTAGCAATAGAAATATTTCTTGGTTGTGGGGGGTCACCACAACATGAGGGACTGAACTGTATTAAAGGGTTGCAGCATCAGGAAGGTTGAGAACTGTTGGTCTAAAGGAATTCTTCTGTTAAGTGTGTGGCTTGGCATCTCCCCCCCCCCAATTTATGTTTTAGTTATGTATATAGTATATGTGTGGTCATTGTATGTGAGTACAGTGCCCATGTCGGCCAGGAGGGGGCATCAGATCCTCTGGACTGCAATTACAGGTGGGTTCAGGGAATTGAACTTAGGTATCATGCAGGCTCAGTAAGGGCTCTTAACAGTTGCGCCATCACTCCGGGCCCCCCATCTCCCCTTTTCTTTTCTCTGACATCAGAAACATTTGAAAGATATTCATGATGGTTCATGCATGTAATTCCAGCTCTTAAGAAGTAGAGACAGGAAGACTGTCTCAAGTTCAAGGCCAGCTACATAAGGATTTCTAAGCCAGTGAGGGCTACAGAGCAAGAGCCTGCCTCAGTACACACACCAAAGGCAAACAAAGCTAGATGTGGTGTTGAATGCTTCAAATCTCAGCGTTTGGGACGGGAACAAGAGGGATGGGAGTTAAGGTCATTGGCTATATTGTAAGTTGGTGTCCTGGTCAGTGTTCCCCTGCCGTGAAGAGGCACTGTGACCAAGGCAACTCATATAAAAGAAAAAAGTGAAAGCATTTAACTAGGGGCTTGCTTGCAGTTTAGGAGGTTTAGTCCATTATCATCATAATGGGAAGCATGGCAGCAAGGTGGGGAGGAAGGGAGGGAGGGAGGGATTGAGTTTGGCATGGCTTTTGAAATCTCAAAGCCCACCCCCAGTCACACACTTCCTCCAACCAGGCCACACCTCCTAATCCTTTCAAATAGTGCCACTCCCTGGTGACTAAGTATTCAAATATATGAGCCTATGGGGACCATTCTTTTTCAGACCACCACAGTTGGATTATCTTGGGCTACTGAGACCCTTTCTTCCCACAAAAGACCAGGCATGGTGGCCCACACCTTTTAATCCCAGTACTTGGGAGGCAAAGGCAGGCAGATAGCCTCTTCTATACAGCAAGTTCCAGGGCTACACAGAGAAAACAAAAAACAAAGAACCCCTGCCCCCAAACAACAAGACAACCTCCTCCCCCAACAACAACACATTTAAAAGACGGTGGGACATCTTGGTGCTTGTTGGCAAGCTTTTCAGTATGAGGGAAGGAAGTCTTCTATACTTGCAGGCACTTACCTAGGCGTGACCCAGGCAAGTGGACCCAGGAGGATTCTGTGAGGAGGTCAGTCTCCTCTCCTGTCTAGGGGCTGTTGTGAATGTGTCTGTCTTCTCAGCTCAGAGAGGGAGATAGTTAGGAGTAAGCCTGTCTGCAGTGTGTGTGTGTCCCGGGCATTGTGCTGAGTATCTCTCCATCTTAATTCCTGCTTTCACAATAGCACTGCCAAGTCCTTACATTATCACTTTTATAAAAGAGGAAACCGAGCTGAGAGGTTTGCTTTCACAGGGCTGTTAAGTGGTGAGTCTAGAGTTAGTGCTTAACCACATATTGTACCTCTTCTGCTTTACATTAGAGCTGGTGAGGTGGGGTGGGGAAGAGCAGAAAAGGTGTCTGTAATCAGTTGCTGTTTTTCCTGGTGCTGGTGATCAAACCCAGAGCTTTGTACTTGCCAATCAGATATCCTGTGTCTGAGCATCTACCCTTGCGGCCCCCCAAAAAGAAAAAAAAAATTTTTTTGTTTTGTTTCGAGACAGGGTCTTTGCCTTAGTAATACTAGAACTTGTTAAGTAGACCAGGCTGGCCTCAAACTCACGGAGATCTGCTTGCCTTTGCTCTGGAGTGCTGGATTTAAATCATCATCATGCAACCACAAATTTTGAGGGTTGTGCTCTGGGTCATGTTTGTGTCCCAAAAGTAGAGGGACCTAATGAATGAGTCCAGGCCGTTTGTTCTTGGTTTGGTGGCAACCTAAGACTGGTCGGCAGTGGAAGGTGAGGGATCAGCTCCAGCCGAAAGATTGATTTTGTCATACATGTTTAGAATTGCCATAGTCTGGGAGTAATGAAAACGACTCAGTTATATTTTAAAGTCTCTACAGGAGTCATAACCCTTAGTCATTCAGACATGGGACTCCCTTGCCACAGACTGCTGTGTGCATCTTAATTAAAGAAATGAATGGTCTGGCTCTCAAGTGACTGCTGCCATCATAGAGATATTCAAACTGAAAGAAAAAAAAAACCCACATGATCATCTCATTAGATGCTGAAAAAGCCTTTGACAAAATCCAACACCCCTTCATGATAAAGGTCTTAGAGAGATCAGGAATACAAGGAACATACCTAAACATAATAAAGGCAATTTACAGCAAGCCAAAAGCCACCATCAAATTAAACGGAGAGAAACTCAAAGCGATTCCACTAAAATCAGGAACAAGACAAGGCTGTCCACTCTCCTCATATTTATTCAATATAGTACTTGAAGTTCTAGCTAGAGCAATAAGACAACAAAAGGAGATCAAGGGGATACAAATTGGAAAGGAAGAAGTCAAACTTTCACTATTTGCAGATGATATGATAGTATACATAAGTGACCCCAAAAATTCTACCAAGGAACTCCTGCAGCTGATAACACGCCTTCAGTAAAGTGGCAGGATACCCCATTTAGTGTTTGAAAATGCTGGCTTCCTCCACCTTCTGGGTTGGTGTTGCTAAGTTCCATAAGTAGGGCCACAGCATGGATGGAAGATTCCGCCTTTTCTTTGTTTTAAGCCACTTATCCCATTGGGTCCTGGACCAATAGAGAGGGAGGAGGCAGTCCCTGATTCAAAGCCATCCAGAACGGAGCTGAATTGCTGTGTGGTGGCGTGGCGTGGCCTGCCCTGCCGTTGCTTGCTTCTGTTCTGCTATTGGTCATAAGCACTAGCCACATTGAGCTCCATGTCAGCTCTCCACGATCTGACTATGGCCACCCCTTGCCGTATGGATGCTTAGTCACCAGGGAGTGGAACTCTTTGATAGGATTAGAAGGATTAGGAGGTGGCTTTATTGGAGGAAGTGTGTCACTAGGGGTGGGCTTTGAGGTTTCAAAAGCCCGCATCCGGCCCAGTGTTTCTTTCTCTCTATTGACCTGCGGATCAGAATGTAGCTCTCAGCAACTACCCCATGTCATGTGTGTTGCCATGCTCCTGCCATGATCCATGATCATGGACCAAACCTCTGAAACTGCCAGCCAGCCCCAATTCAGTGTCTTCTTTTGTAAGAGCGCCTTGGTCATGGTGTCTCTTCACAGCCGTAGAACAGTGGCTGAGCCGCTAGGCATATAGGCGAGTGATAGATCATGGTAGCTGATCACACAGCAGCAGCGGGAGTGGGGCGGTAGGTGGACTTGGGAGACCTCCTTTAATGCCCAGGGAGCCTTGCCTCTGGCTGTGGCCTCTGGTTTTGCCTGGGGCCACATGGCATTCAGGACCCATTGCATCTGTCTCCAGCATCCTGCTGTGGCACCCACTCTGCACAGCGTGGCACTTCATGTCAGCTCTAGTTTTCTGAATGAGACATAGGTCAGTGCACATGACAGGCTTTGACTGATTGTGTTCATAAAACATGAAGCCTTCTCTCCTGAGGCCAGGGCTGGCTTAGAGGATGAAGTCTGAAGCCTTACATAGTACTTTATACACGACCAGCTGTGTTTCTCCCCTTAGATAACTTGCTGTCACCTTAGCTGGATTGTCCCTGGTCCCTGCCCTTCCCACTCTATGTAGTCAATATTCTAGGGTATGTTTTACAGCCTAGAGGGGAAGAGCCCCAAAATGTCCAGGCAACTCTAGGCCACAGGCCATCTAATCCCTGAGCTGGTTTGTCTGAAAAATGGGGGCCAGTACCTATTTCACCTGCTACATCAAAAGGGGCGTCAGGCTCACAAGCCAGTGTGGATGGTTCATATGGATGGGTATAACCACAAAGTGTGGGTCGGAATACACCCTCACAGCCAGCCTCTGAGGACATGTAATCGGGGGCTGGAGTTTGCGGGGCGGTCAGAATGATAGGGCAGACACGGAGGCCTCGGTCTTTCCACCAGGGCTGATTTAGTGATGGTCACTGACAGCTGTGGGATGAAGTGCCTGGAGAAGATCTGGTTAGTGAGTTAGGGAGCCCCTGAGCCACCCCAGAGCTCCATAGGAAGCAGAGGAAGCATGTTCTCAGAGCACTGGGCTCCAGGGAGCCTGTGTCTCTAGGTTCACAGCCACTGCCTACCGCTGTATACTGCTCACTCTTTTCCTTGCGTCCTCTCTTAGTGCCTTATAAGTCCTGGGTCTGCGGGCCATGTTGCTACATTCCATCCACCCCGCGTCAAGTGGCCCCACTCAGGGCCTTCTTTCCCTGGGAGGGGTGAGAGTAGCTGCTGTGCCAAGCCCAAGCCTGGGACCTAAGCAGAATCCTACTCGACCCTGGAGCACAGCAAAGGAAAAAAATTCTGGCCACTGAGGTCAGGGTGTGGCTGCCCTGAGGTGTCCACCAGGCAGCCTCAGCACTGGCCCAGCAGTGACCCCCTCCCCTCGCAGCCCTGGGCCCAGCGTGGCCTGAAGTCCCACCGCCTGGCTTTTGCCTTATTCTCAGTTTTGCCTTCTCTGTCCCTTTGTACAGCACCCCCTTTGCTTTCCTGTGGGCAGGTGGAAGCACTGAGGCTCTCAGGAGAGGAATAAAGGCAATGCTTGCATCTTACCCTGGGTTTGTTTGTGTTTGGAGATAGTCTCTCTGTGTAAGGCTGGAGCTCACTGTGTATCCCAGGGTGGCCTGGACCTCACAGAGATCCACCTGCCTCTGCTTCCTGAGTGCTGGGGTTCAAGGCCTGTGCCACCATGCCCAGCCCTTACCCTGAGTCTTTTTTTTTTTGGTTTTTTTTGGTTTTTTCGAGACAGGGTTTCTCTGTGTAGCTTTGCGCCTTTCCTGGAACTCACTTGGTAGACCAGGCTGGCCTCGAACTCACAGAGATCCACCTGGCTCTGCCTCCCGAGTGCTGGGATTAAAGGCGTGCGCCACCACCGCCCGGCTCTTACCCTGAGTCTTAATCGCCTTCTCTCCCTTCCGTTATGAGAGGAGTCGGCAGTGATTCTTTTACTGTTCTTCTTACTGCGTTATGTGCAGTGCATAAACAAGGTCTGGTAATATGGGTTCAGTAGCATGTATCTGCTGTCCTAGTTGCTTTGAGAGGTTGAGGGCGAGAATCATTTAGATGGCTGAGTTCAGGGCCTGTGTGGGACAAATGGTGACAGACCATCTAGAAAGGAAAAAAGGGACAACTTTGGGTTTTTGGAATGTTGGAGTGAGGGAATGTTTGTAGCTGAGCTAGGAGGGAGGTCTGCAGCCACTTGTCCTAGCTGGTGAAACGGCCTGGGACTTCACCCTAGGCTTCTGATAATTCTTAGGGCTTTCCTTGCATGTCTGAGTCTGGTTGGCAGTTGCCTTCTGGTCAGGAGGGGAAGCCCAAGTCCAGTGTCTTGATTCTTCTCAGTGGAGTTGCTCCTGAGGTGATCACTTCACATCCAGGTATTAGAATGACATCTTTATAAGGTGTTGAGTGTTTTTGTTTTTGGAGGTGGCAATCTTGTCAATTTTACCTCCTACCCATTTGTCCATTTGTCCGTTCATTCATTTATTTATTTAAATGTGTGTGTGTGTGTGTGTGTGTGTGTGTGTGTGTGTGTGTGTGTGTGTGTGTGTATAGTTCTGGCTACCTTAGAACTTGATGTATAGACCATGCTGGCCTGGAACTCAAAGAGATCAGCCCACCTCTCCAATGCTGGGAACAAAGGTGTGTGCCTCCAAGCCCAGCTTTAGACTGTCTAAGAACTCCCAAGTGGGTCTCAAATTCTTTGACTGTCTTCCCGCCTCAGCTCCAGAGTGTTGGTATTATATGTGTGAGCTACCATGGCTGGCTGGCTTCTTTCACCTCTTTAAGCCAGATGTGCTTAGGACTAACCACAGCATCAAACCGCCCCCCATCAGTGTCCTGCAAGGTACTGTTACTCTCTTCTTTGGTCAGAAGTTGAGAGCTACTTGTCCCTGGGTGCCTCAGGCTGCTTCCCACTGGGGTCTAAGCAGACTGGCATAATACGATCAAGGTCTGGAAATGGGCATTTCCAGACTGATGAGCCAAGCACCCGGTGACCTTAAAGCTACTTTTCACATGTGCAGTGGTTGCTAGCAGCTCACTGGACCCCTGGGTCCTGGTTTTCTCATCTAAAAATACAGTATCTTCCAGCTCAAATATTCTTTATTTAGGTTACTGCTGAGGGCGAAGAGTGGGGGAAGGATGTGGGAAGGGCTTACAAGAGTCTTGTTTTTCCCAGTTTGGATTTCCCTCCTCTCCCCTCCCCCTTCTAAGTAGTGTTTTCCATCCAGATGACACTGGGAGCCCTAGCTCCAGCCGTGAGTAGGCGGAACTTGACGGAGTGGATGGTTCAGCAGCCTTCCCTTTCCAGTTGGAATTCTGACTTTTAGAGATGCTAAAAGACTTCTGGGGATAACTCAGTGGGGGAGCACTTGGTTAGCATGCACAAAGCCTCGGGTTCAATCCCTAGTACTGCAGATAGACCAAACAAACGAAAGAGATGTACGGAATAATTTTGTGTTTTTCTCTTACCATTTTTAAAATGATCTTTTAGTTTTTACTGTGTGTGTGTGTTGGGGGTTGGTGGTCACAACGTATGAAGCAATCAGAACAACTCTGGGAGTCACTTGCCTTTCCTTGTTGAGACAGAATTTTATTTCTCTTGTTTCTGTGGCACTTCATACATCAGGCGAGCTATCCCACAAGCTTCAGGACCATTTTCCTTACAATTTGCTGTAGTAGTTTTGGGATTAGTAATGCACACCACTGGGTCCTGGGGGTTGAATTTGGATCACTAGGCATGTGCCACCCTAGCATTTTTAACTGCTGAGCCCTCTTCCAGACCTTCTTCCTTTCCCTTTTTGGTTTCTTGAGGCAGGGTTTCTATGTAGTCCTAGCTGTCTTGGTTCTTTATGTAGACCAGAGTGGCCATAAACTCACAGAATTCCTCCTGCCTCTGCCCCCCATCCTCCAATGCTGAGATTGCTGATGTGGTGGCACAGCATGTTAGTCTCTTTTTATTTCCTGACTTTTTTGTTTGCTTGTTTTTCGAGACAGAGTTTCTCTGTATAACAGCCCTGACTGTCCTGGAACTCACTCTGCAGACCAGACTACCCTTGAACTCACAGAGATCCGTCTGCCTCTGCCTGCTGAGTGCTGAGATTAAAGTTATGTGCCACCATGCCAGCTTATTTCTTGACTTTTTTGAGTCACTGTCTTAGTATGTGGTCCAGGCTGACTTGGAGCCCACAACCTTCCCGATTTAGCCTCGTGTATACCACCACACCCAGCTCAAGATTGAATTAAAAAAAAAAAAAAAAAAAAAGACTTTTAGCAGGTGTGATGGCACACATCTGTCACCTGTAACTCCAGCACTCAGGAGATGGAGACAGGAAGACCAGGAGTTCAAGGTAATTCTCACCTACATAACAAGTTGGAGGCCAGCCTGGGATATATTAGAATTATATAAAATTATACTTACTTACATACATACATATATACATATATACATACATACATACATACATACATACATATACATACATACATACATATTCATACATATATAGAGAGGGGTTCTGCATAGTAACTCTGTGTGTGTGTAAATTTTATCTCGTTTGTTATTTTTTAAATTTTTTTTTTTTAAATTTACTTATTTATTATGTATACAGTGTTCTGCCTGCACACCAGAAGAGAGCACCAGATCTCATTACAGATGGTTGTGAGCCACCATGTGGTTGCTGGGAATTGAACTCAGGACCTCTGGAAGAACAACCAGTGCTCCTAACCTCTGAGCCATCTCTCCAGCTCCTCGTTTGTTATTTTTATTGTCAAGTCAAAGTGTTCCTGTGTGTGCCTTCTCCCTGAGTCCCAATCCTGGTGGCAAGGATTTATGCAGGGCAGACGGCTGCCCAGCGGATTGGTGGGTTTCTGAATTGCAGGCTAGCCCTGGTGTTCTTTAGCAACATTTTTAAGGAAGAAGGCTTGGTCCTCTACATAGCGATCCCTTGAATCCCAGGTCCTGTCTTGGCTTTACTAAGGTTGGGGTTTGAAGAAGGCTGTGGTTGTCCTTCAGAGTTAAAGGGTAAGAGGATTTAATGGCCGTGTGTGTCACATTGTTTTTGAAAGCAGTGTTTACTCTTTCCATCGATAATAAAATCTGGCATTTATGGAGCCCATCCTCTTAGCCACAGTAATTGAGCAGTGAGTGTTTAATGCTTGGTATGAAGGAGGTCTTTGTGAGGTGTAAAAAAGTTGTGTAGAAAAGAAGCTGAGTATACAGTTGGGAGGTGGAGGCAGGAGGTCAGGAGTTCAAGGTCATCTTCAACAAATAGGGAGGTGGAAGCCAATTTGGAGTCCATGGGACCCCATCTCAGAAAACAAACAGAAAAAAACAGGGAGACTAGGAATCCTCGGTGTCAGCTCTGTCCCTCTTTTACAGAAGAGGACACACACCTAGTGAGCAGCTCGGTTCCTATCATATTTCTGAGTATAGTTCCTCTAATGAAGGGGACTCCCCACCTCCCCTTTTAGGACCCTGTGTGAGCCCCTAAGAGGAGGGAGGTCTGAGCAGCTGCTGTTTGATTCTTGACCATCAGGCTGCCTCCAGTGTTTTGTCTGCATGTGCATTTGTATACAAGAAGAGGGGATACTGGGATCCCATGGGACTACAGTTAATAGAGATAGTAGTGAGCCACCATGTGGGTGCTGGGAACTGAACTCAGGACCTCTGGAAGAACAGCCAGTGCTCTTAACTGCTGAGCCATCTCTCTGGCCAGGGTGATCTCTCTAAACAACTGTTTGTTTGTCTGGAGGAAAACCTTCATTGACCTGAATGGGCTTGTTAGAGCCCTTCTAACTATTCTTCAGAAAGTGAACTGTAGCCAGACCTTTAGGAAGCATTTAGGAAGTCGAGGCAAGAGAATCAGAAATTTAAGGCCATACTGTATGATACCCTGCTTCTAGAAAAACAAACAAACAAACAAAACAAAAAATGTTGACATCTGGCCAGAAAGGCTACATACAACAGGAAGAAGACACCTTTGTCTAGGGTTAGACAGTGTGGTCAGGAATCTCCTTTTGTAACTGTGGTGGTGCACATTGTCAATCCCAGCACTCGGGAAGCAGAGGCAGGCAGATCTCTGAGTTTGAGGCCAGCCTGGTCTACAGAGCTAGTTTTAGGACAGCCAGGGCTACAGAGAAACCCTGTCTCAAAAAAAAAAAAAAAAAAAAAAAAAAAAAAAACCCAAACCAAACAAATCTTTTAAATTGCTTACCAAGAGGGGTAGTTTCCACCCTGAAGACCTTGCAGTAGGGAACTGCCTCTGTCCTGTGTCAGATATCGGCACTGACGGGAAAAAGGAGCTTAAGAGCACTTAGCCCTTCTCGAGAGTCCCAAGAAGTTGGCCAAGAAACGATAGCCTGTGGTGTGGACTTAGCAGGTGGAAGTCGGACTTCTCCACTGCCACACTCCCAGAGTCGAGGAGAAGAGCACTTTTGGGAGTCCCAAGGGCTTTGGGCAGAAATGAAGTTCTGGGGGGTGGGGCGGGTTGCTGGGTCCCTAGACTCAGCTGGGACCTCCAGTAAGGTCGGTCTCCTCTTGGCTGACGGAGAGGCTGGAGGACCTTCTCTGTAGTGTGGTGTATGGGCACACCATCCTGAACAGGTTCCACTAGGAGAGTTGTTTCTCAGTGTGCACCATCCAGGGGTTCTCCATCCATCTCTGTAGTCACCCTTCCACCAACTGCAAACTTATATTGTAGCTGTGCTGAGGATGTAACTATGCGTCTAGTTGTGCCTGCTCTTGTTTGCCTTGAAGGAGCCACTCTGCTTTTCTTTTCTTTTCTTTTCTTTTCTTTTCTTTTCTTTTCTTTTCTTTTCTTTTCTTTTCTTTTCTCTTCTTTTCTCTTTTCTTTTCTTTTCTCTTTTCTTTCCTTTCCTTTCCTTTCCTTTCCTTTCCTTTTCTTTCTTTCTCTCTTTCTCTTTCTCTCTCTCTCTCTCCCTCCCTCCCTCCCCCCTTCCTTCCTTCCTCCTTCCTTCTTTTTTTTTTATTGCCTTTTTTTGAGACAGTGTTTCTCTGTGTAGCCATGGCTGTCCTGGAACTCACTCTGTAGACCAGGCTGGCCTTGAATTCACAGAGATCCATCTATCTGCCTCTGCCTCCCAAGTGCTGGAATTAGCAGTTCGCCACCGCCGCCTGAAGGTGCCATTCTAAAAGTGATGTAGTTAATCTTTGCCTTTCGGGACAGAAAGGAGACAGTCCCTTGGTTGTGTTGCTGCTTCTCCAGAAGAGATGTGTGAGAGAGTCCCAAGAAAACAAGTGTGGTACCTTCTGCCCTCCTGGGGATGGTGTGAACCTACCCCTAATGCCGCCTTCAAATAATTTGAAGGGGTGTGCATGTGTGAGTGTGTTCGTTCGTGTTCACTTGTTATAAGACTATGGAATAGGTAGGGCATGAGTTCTTCAGTTGACCTTTTTTATTGTGGTATCAACTAGCTGTTAGTGCCAAATCCTGGTCTGTATGTCACGTCTCCTGATGGCCCAGTTTCCCTGAGGCTGGCACCAAAAAGTGTCATAGGAGGAATAGGTCATGATAGCCTGGGGTGCAGGAGTGGTTGGTTAGGCTGCATGTACTGAAGTATCCACACTGCCTTCAACAGCTCAATTGTCACACTCATTTCCCCTCATCTGTTAAGTGAAGAAGTTAAATTAGTGATCTCTTTGGTGCTTTAAACCTGGAGTATTTATTGCCTCCTCTGGAGAAGAGAGAAGCTAAAGATTCTGGTGACTGCCTAAGGCTAGTCATCTACCTACATTGCCAGCTCTAGACTGACCTGGGTCTGATCCAGCTTCACTAGACGACCTTGATAAACAGATGGCTCTTGGTAGCTCACAGGTAAGAGTTTGTGGAGGTAAATGATTTCATAGAGTAAGGGTAGCTCTTGGTCTCTGTGGTGGTTATCTGTGTTGTGTAGATTGAAACATTCACAAGGATGGAGCAGCTTTCCTAGGCTAAATAAAGTCTAAAGATAAGATGCAAACTCTCATCCAACTAGCTATAGCCTGCTGTCTTTGCTGTTTGTAGTACCATTTTTGCCTTGCTGGGCCACATCTGGTCTCTGGGTAAGTTTCTCTAGAGGAACTGAATATGGAAGAAGGGGAGAAGTCTTGAGTGACAGGACCTGAGTCAACGCTTTGGATGGTGCACAAGTTTTGAGACTTGTTTCTTGTCTCTAAGGCTTTGTGTAGTCAGGATGCCAGATCAGCTTAGACTTGTGGGAGTGATACAAGGCAAGGGTGCTAAGGACCATGGCAGGACTTCAGGGAAGGAATGGTGTGTGTGTGTGTGTGTGTGTGTGTGTGTGTGTGTGTGTGTGTGTGTAAACCCAGCCTAAAGGATGGATGATCTCTTGATAATAAGTAAGAAAAGGGCAGGATGAGAGGGAACAGCACAAGAAGTTACCATGAAATGGGGACCTGGATCGCATGGGGCTATGTAGGATCTGATGGTGGAAACAGGCCACTGGTGGGTTCCAGACACTGTTTTCTGTGTACTGTGTACTGTGTGCCAGCCTGTTGAGTTCATACTTCTCTCTACCTTTAGTCTGCTGGTTTTTGCTTTTCTTTTCTCATCACTCTGGCTTTCCTAACATCTGGAATAAGTAGCTTGGGAAGGAGACCCAGGTATATGGGCTAATAATGCAACTGCCCAAGTGGATTGCTGGTGGCACAGACAGCAGTCTGGGTATCTGGGTCTCACTCAACTCTGTTCCTTAGTGAACCAAGTTATATGCTTCATAAAAGTTAGCAAAGCTGATTGTGGTGGCACGAACCTAAAATCCCAATTCTTGGAGTGTACTGCTGTGAGTTCGAAGTCAAGCTGGGCTACACAGTGACTCCAAGGTCAGCCCAAGATACATATTGAAACCCTGTCTCGAAAACCAAAGACCAGTTATCGATCCTTTCTAACTTTCCTCTGAACAAAGGGGACAGAAGGATGTGATTGACTGGGGTGGATGCTCAGGTTATACTTCCTGTGACTTAGCCTCCCAAACTTGATTCTGCAAAGGGCCTGTGACCTGGCATATGGGACCAGTCACCTAATCTAGAACTGCTTTGTTTCTGTCAGGGTAATCAGGGGTGTGCTGGGAGCCATGAACATCAACAATGGAAACCAGAGGAAAGGGGGGTTGTGGCCCAGAGAGAAGGCTGGAAGGAGGATCTGAGTTGGAGATAAGGAAAGATCCCTGAGCCCATGCCCCACTCCCACGCGAAGCAGGAAACTTGGTGCTGAGAACGTGCTATTTAAGGGGCCTCTGGGGAGGTCCGGTCAAAGAGCTGTGGAGGGAGGGATTAAAATTAGCCTGGGCTGAGATCGGCGGGCTCTGGAGAGGGCTGAGGTGGAAGTTTCTGTGGGGCTGCTCTGGGGAGGAAAAGTGGACTGCTGAGGTGCCACTCTCTGGTAGAGAGCTTGCACTCAATCTGCTGGGACAGACCCCAAGCTACTCTGAGGGCTGGCACTGAGACCTTACCCTTTCCCGGTAACCCAAAGCAGGTGTCTTCTTTGCCAGACTGTGTAGCCGAGAGAGACTTGGATTTTTCTGAGTCAGTGGTCTTCTGTGTGACCTTAGGTGAGTCACTAGTGCCTGGGGATTTACTTGTGTATTTTAAACCCTGCCAGCAAAAGGCAGAGAGGCGCCTGAGTCCAAGAACACACTTTAGCCCACCCTGGAGCCTCAGCTGTGTGGTTCCCAAAGGACAGGGCAAAGGGGTAATACAGGGGTACAGAGCTCTGAGGACTGGGGAATGTAAAGAGCCTTCTCCCAGGTAAAATGCCATGTCTCCAAGAATAAAAAAAAAAAAAGCATCCAAAATGGCCAGAGGCCCTGCTGTGTGTGCTTGGCAAAATTTCATAGGAAGTTTGTTCTACCTTTGGCTGAGAGTCACTCTCTTGTAGGTGGGTGTGGTGACATGGTAACCAGCAGCTACAGGATTGGTTTTCTTTGACAATCTTGACTCTATTGGAGAGGGAGGGAGGGAGGGAAGGAGGGAGAGGGAGAGGGAGTGGGGGGGAGAGGGAGAAACTTTGCACTCCTTCAGGTTCCTAATTCAAATCAGTGTTCCCAAAAGCTGGTTGTTCAATACCTACCACCTCATTAGAACATAAGGCACTTTTCCCCCCTGAATTTTATGAGTGTGTGGTTGCTTGTCTGTGTGTGTACTGTGTGCATGCAGGTGCTGGTGACAGCCAGAAGAGGGCTCCCTTGGCCTGGATTGCAGGTCATTTTGAGACAATCGATTTGGGTAGGAGAAGCTGAACTGAGGTCTTTGCAAGAGCAGCAAGTGGTCTTAACCACTGAGCCATCCCTCCAGCCCTGGAGCATGTTCCTTCTTCCTTGTGGCCTACCATGGGGCAACCAAATACTTTCAGGAAATGCTACATTGTAGGTAGGGAATGAAAGCTTTTTTCCTTTCTTTCTTCTTCTTCTTTTTTTTTAAGTTTTGGAAGCAGTTAGAGTATATTAAAAGGGATTTTAAGTGTAGATTATTTTATTTTATTTTAGTTTTTGAGACAGGGTTTCTTTGTGTAACAGCCCTAGCTGTCCTAGAACTGGCTTTGTAGACCAGGCTGACCTCACAAAGATCTTCCTGCCTCTGCCTTCTTGGTGCTGGCAATTTTAATATAGATTCTAAGCACAAAGATTAACAGAGAGAGGGGTGGCTGGGCATGTTGGCACACACCTTTAATGCCAGTGCTTGGAAGGCAGAGGTAGATGGATCTCTGTGAGTTGAGGCCAACCTGGTCAATGTAACAATTCCATGCCCGGTAAGGCTACATAGTATCTCAAAAAACTACCAAAACAAAAAGAGAAACGTCAAGACGCACCCAAGAGTGTGGACGTGGGGTTTCAAAGGAGAGTCATCCTTTTTTTTAATTTTTGAGACAGGGTCTTGCTTTTTGTTTTAGCTCAGGTTGACCCTGAACTCAGAGCAATTCTTCTGCCTTAGCCTCCCAAGTGTTAGAATTAAAAGCATGAGTTACCATGCCTGGCTTGTATTTTCCTTTTTTTTTTTTTTTTCCAATTTAAGATGGTGTCTTTTAAGATTTTTATTTTATTTTTATGTTCATTGGTGTTTTGCCTGCATGTATGTCTGTGTGAGGATGTCAGATCTCCTGGAACTGGTGTTACAGACAGTTGTGAGCAGCCAGTGCTCTTAATAGATAAGCCATCTATTTCCCCAGCCCCGAGACAGGGTCTACATGAGCCCAGGATGGCCTCAAACTCACTGTGTAGTTGAGGATGACCTTGAACTTCTGATCCTTCTGTCTCTATTAATGCTGGAATTGCAGACAGGTTAGCAGCACCTGCTTTGTGTGGGGTTTTTTATGCAAGACTACCTGCTGAGTTACAGTCTCAGCTTCTCTTCTTTTTCTTCTCTCTCTCTCTCTCTCTCTCTCTCTCTCTCTCTCTCTCTCTCTCTCTCTCTCTTTCTTTCATTTTTTTGGAGCTGAGGATTGAACCCAGGGCCTTGCACTTGCTAGGCAAGCACTCTACCACTGAGCTAAATCCCCAACCCTCTCCTTTTTCTTAAACAGGGAGGTAAGAAGGTGATGCTGGACATAGGAGTATGAGATGAGGCTCAGAACAGGAGTCAGGTTTGCAGGGAAGCCTTACTTACCTGGATTTTTATTATATATGTCATATTTTAGATAATTTTTTTAGATATATTTTATATGTATGAGCGCTTGCATTTACTTATTTGTCTATCATTTGTTTGTTTGTTTTATTTATTTTTCCAAGACAGGGTTTCTCTGTGTAGTTTTGGTGCCTGTCCTGGAACTCACTCTGTAGACCAGGCTGGCCTTGAACTCAGAGATTCACCTGGCTCTGCCTCCCACGTGCTGGGATTAAAGGCATGTACCAACGCCCTGAGAGTGCTTGTATTTATGAGCAGTGTGTGTGTGTGTGTGTGTGTGTGTGTGTGTGTGTGTGTGTGTGTGTGTGTTGCCCTCAGAGGCCAGAAGAGGGCAGTAGATCCTCTGGCATTGGAGCTACAGATGGTTGTGAGCCATCAGGTGGGCATTGGGAACCAAGCCCAGGTCATCTATGAGAGCAAGGAGCGCTCTTAACTGTTAAGCCACCTCTCTAGCCTGACAAGCTGTGACTTGTAGGCGGACCTGAAACTTACCGTGTAGAGCAAGTAAGCCTTGAACTTGTGTTGATATTCCTGGTTCTGCCTCTCCAGTGGTGATATTATAAATCTCAAAGTGGTTCTGGTTTTTAACTTTTAAAAAATTTTACACTTACTTTGTGTTTACAAATATGCCACAGATGCGCACGGGGGCAGGGTCGGAGGACGGCTTGTGGGTATCGGTTCTCTTCTTCTGTGTGGGTTCCAGAGGTCAAACTGAAGGTGTTAGCCTGGGCAGCACGTGTCTTCATCCACTGAGCCTTTCCAAACCAGCCCTTGAATGTGTTTTTACAGGGTTGGCGAGATAGATGGTTCAGCAGTTACAAGCACTTGTTACTCTTGCAGAGAGAGGACCTAGGATCAGTTCCCAGTACTTGTGTCCGGCAGCTACACCTGTAACTCAGTTCCAGGGGACTCAATGTTCTCTTCTTTCCTCACAGGTGTATGTGTACACACACACACACACACACACCCCACAAGAATAATTATCTAAAAATAAATGAATGAATAAGAGATGTGTTTTTAATGTATCAAAACCAGGAGATTGTGCCAGTGAGATGGCTGAGTGGGTGAAGGCTGTTTAAAAACTGTAGGCAGGGTGTCGTGGTTCACACCTTCAAAGCCACCCTGGTGTACAAAGGGACTTCTGGGACAGCCAGGGCTATTACACAAAGAAACCCTATATCCAAAAACAAAAACAAAAAGAAGCTAGGAACTGGCTGGGCATGGTGGAGCATGCACGCCTTTAATCCCAGCATTGGAGAGGCAGAGGCAGGCAGCTCTCTGCAAATTCAAGGCCAACTTGGTCAACAGAGAATTCCAGGACAGCCAGGGCTCTGTAGAGAGATCTTGTCTCAAAACAAGCAAATAAACAAAAGGGGGGGGGAATGTAACTCAGTGCCTAGCATATACAGGGTTCTAGAACCACAAAAGGAAATAAATGGGACAAAAATAGAAGTTGGATAAGGTAAACAGTTCTGCCAGTCATCTCAGGTACTCTGCCTGCGGTTCAGGAAGCCAGGAGTCACAGGATAAAACCCGGTATTTAGATCTGACTTCATTACCAACTAGTAGCCACAGGGAGGGCACTCATTACAGCATCAAACACTCTTGTGGGAACCTGGCAAGATTTTACTTTTCAAAACTCAACATATGATACAGGACTGTAGAGACAACAGGCAAAACACTGCCTTGTGTGCTTGAGGACTAAAGCTATGATCCCCAGAATGCACATTAAAAAGTCAAGTCATGCCGGGCGGTGGTGGCGCACGCCTTTAATCCCAGCACTCGGGAGGCAGAGGCAGGTGGATCTTTGTGAGTTCGAGGCCAGCCTGGGCTACCAAGTGAGTTCCAGGAAAGGCGCAAAGCTACACAGAGAAACCCTGTCTCGAAAAACAAACAAACAAACAAACAAAAAAGTCAAGTCACAATTGGGCAGTGATAGTGCACGCCTTTGATCCCAGCACTCGGATGGCAGAAGCAGGTGGATCTCTGAGTTCGAGGCCAGCCTGGTCTACAGAGTGAGTTGCAGGACAGCCAGGGCCACAGAGAAACCTTGTCTTGAAAAACAAAAACAAAAACAAAACACAAAAAGCCGGGTCTGGGATTGGAGAGATATCCAAGTAGTTAAGAGCACTGGCTGCTCTTCCAGGGGACCTGAGTTCAATTCCCAGGACCTACATGGTGGCTCAAAAACTTCTGTATCTCTAGTTCCAGAGTATGCAATACCCCATTTTGGTCTCCGGGGGTACCAGGCATGCATGTGGTACATATACATACATCCAGGCAGACCAACCCTACGAACAAAATATTTTTTTAAATCCAGGTAAAAGCTGGGTGGTGCTCCTTTAATTCCAGCACTTAGGAGGCAGAGGCGGGTGACTCTTTGAATTTTAAGACCAGCTTGATCTGCATATTGAGTTCCAGGACAGAGAGGACATATAGAGAGGCCTCCTCAAAAACAAACAAACCCAGAAGGGCAAGGTGGCTAGCCTTTAACCCCATTGCAATAATTGATTTATTTCCAACTTGTCACCTGTTCCCATATCCAGTAAACTTTTGGTTTGTTTTGAGACAAGGTCTCTTGTAGCTGAGGTTGGCCTTGAGCTCACTGTAGCCAAAGATGACCTTGAACTCATGCTCCTGTTGCTTCTACCTCCCGGTGTTGGTATTACTTGTGAGTGCCAGCATACCCAGCTCCATTTGGTTTGGTTTGGTTTGGTTTTTGGTTTTGGAGACAGGGCTTCTCTGAATAGCCCTGGCTTTCCTGGAACTAGCTCTGTAGACCAGGCTGGCCTTGAACTTGGAGATCTGCCTGCCTCTGCCTGCGATTAAAGGTGTGGATCACCATCACCAGGCTTCTTCGGTCCTTAGTAAATTTTTAATAGCATTCGCTAAGCGCTAGCTGGGTTTAGAGACAAGATTATAGAGTCCAGTGCAGAAAACAGAAGACCCAAGGGATCAGCAGCCCACCTGCCTTCACTCACACTCCAGAGCATAAGAGAAACACCTTGTGTGTCTGCCTCTCTTCAGACCAGAGCTTTTCCAGCAAGGGTACATGAGTATCTTCTAGCAAAATAACACCTTTTTTTTTTTTTTTGGTCATTGATTGATAATTTTTTGTTTTTTTTCCCCTGAGACAGGGTTTCTTTCTCTGTGTAGTTGTGTAGTTTTGGTGCCTGTCCTGGAACTCACTCTGTAGACCAGGCTGGCCTTGAACTCACAGAGATCTGCCTGGCTCTGCCTCCCAGTGCTGGGATTAAAGGCGTGTGCCACCACTGCCCGGCTACAACTTTTATTATTATTATTATTATTATTATTATTATTATTATTATTATTATTATTTGTGTGTATGTACATGTCTGTGTGAGTTTGTGGCCAGAAGAGGGTGTTAGTGACCTCCTCTGTCACTCTCCACTTATTTCCTCAACGTAGGCGGAAAGCCATCCAGCTACAGTAATCCTTCTGTCTGCATCCTTCTCAGAGGTGTACGTACAGGTGTTCCCGGGATGTCCAGCTCATGTGGGTGCCCAGACCCAAACTCTGGTCCTTGTGACTGTGTAGCACGTGCAAAATCATAACATTCTTGTGTGCTTGTCTTGCAGAGTGAGACACACTCTCTCTCGGGTGTGGGGCTGTGGTCTTTGGTCTGAGAAAGGATGCTACATTTGTGTACCAAGGCTCTCTTGCCTTGCCTCTGTTGCCAGGAGATTTGCCCAGAGGTGTTGGGTGAAGCCTAAGGGAAGCTTTGACAGATTCAAAGCCCCGAAACTGTATGTGTAAAAGAGGCCTAGGATATACTCAGTTTCTCTGTAAGCCCTACCTTGTGGATGAACAACCCTTTCCTTCCTGTCCCCCCTGATCCTGACCACTGTGGTCTCTGTCTCCAGGTCCGGACACTGTTTGTCAGTGGCCTCCCTGTGGATATTAAGCCTAGAGAACTCTACCTGCTCTTCCGGCCGTTCAAGGTGAGTCAGGACCCAGAAGCCCCTAGAGCCCAGGATCAGGGCTGAGCAGCAAGAATGAATCTCTGCTGTGGATTGAACTGCAGAAAGGTGTATCAGAATCTGAGGTCACACACCTGGCTCTCTCTCTCTATGATGGTTCTGCTGAATCTCATCTTGTGCCGGTTTCTCGGCCCTGCCGAACCTCTATTTACTCATCTGTAAAGTGGAGACGGTAAAGAATCTTAACAGACTTTGCCATGTGAGGAATTCTTGAGATTTGGTGTAGCTGCTGCTGCTTCTTTTTTTTTTTTAATTTGAAGCTGAGGAAACTGGATAAGGCAATTGCGCTCGAATTACAAGTTAGTAGAGCACACAGGAGTGCCCTGGGTCCTGCTGTACCATGTGATTGAGAACACAAAGGCAGCAGGAACTCCGCTCCGGTGGGGAGGGGGTTGCCTTGGAGGAGTGTTAGAATGAGTCAGGGGACCGCTGAGGAAGGATGAGGCTGATGTGAGAGTCAGCGCTGGGTTAGCACAATCATAGCTTCCCATCCCTGAATGGCCACCTCTCTCCACAGGGCTATGAAGGGTCCCTGATCAAGCTCACCTCAAGACAGGTAATTTCTCTCCTGGGTTTTTCCTCCCAGCCCAGGATAACTGCTGGCGGGACTGAAACCTTTTTCCTACTGTTTGAAGGCATCTGAAGGTGGAGCCTCGCTCCTTGCTGTCTTGCTTCTGTGCTGACGGAAGGGCAGCCTCCACAGTTCCCTCCTCCTCTTTTCCAGCCAGCTGGGCCTTGTCAGCCTCTGGCCTTGTCTGGCTCTGGCATTCTGGAACCACAGCCTGCCTGGCCCCCAAGGCTGAAGACATTAGACATAGTAGTTGAGCTCTGACCTCCTACAGGAGGCCAGAGCCCAGAGCCTTCAGGGGCCACTGGGAGTTTGAATTCAGAAGTTTTCAACTTTATCTACATGCATTTGCAAAGGCTTCTGGAGTTGTGGTGATAGAACACTTGCCAGACATGTGCCAGACCTAGGTTTAATCCTCAGTACGGCTTAAAAAAAAAAAAGCTGCAGAAAAGGTAATGTGATGTTGTTAATGATATTAATGACCCATGGAATAGTGCTGTGTTGGCATCCTTTCATAGTGTGGTACCCAGAAGGGAGACTTAACGTAGATGCTTATGAATCCTGAATCTTCCTGATTTACCTTAGGGGAGGGTATTAGGGGTAAGAGCTTTATTTCTGCTGTGTTCTCTAACCAGCAGGGCAGATACTTTTTCCAATGAGGTGATGGGTTTTCATGTTTGTGGTACTGGTGGGAGGAGAGGGGGTGAGCAGAGACATAAGGCCAGGAGGCATGCAAGGATGTTCTTTGTTTCTTCCTACTAGCCTGTTGGTTTTGTGATCTTTGACAGCCGGGCAGGAGCAGAAGCAGCCAAAAATGCGTTGAATGTGAGTAGACAGAGAACATGCCTTTCTCTGACCCACAGACCTCTGAAGCAGCGATTGTCCCCGTCCTGTCCACTGCAGATCTTCCTCTACTGCACATCTCAATAAACAGCTGGGTTTTTATTTCCCATCCATCCCAGGGCAGAATCTTTGGCTGCCTGATTTGTGATGAGTGTCAATACTCACAAGGTCAGCAGTATCCCCTCAGCTGTAGCCCTGTGTGCAAAAGGCTTCTAGGCAAGCTTGCTACTGGAGTCCTTTGCATTGATGGCAGTTGACAAGATGGGTCCTTGTATGAGTCTCTCTTCCTTTTCTTCCCATCTAGGGTATTCGCTTTGATCCGGAGAACCCACAGACCCTGAGGCTAGAGTTTGCCAAAGCTAACACCAAGATGGCCAAAAGCAAGCTAATAGCAACACCAAATCCCACCAATGTCCACCCTGCCCTAGGAGCACATTTGATTGCACGGGACCCCTGTGAGTGAGCCTCTGGTCTTCCTTCTCCTGTCCTTTGACTTGGCTCAGGCCAGCAGGTTCTCCTTAAACTGCATATATTCAGTCATGTCTCCTTTTCTGGGGCCTTCTTTCATCTGTAGCCACCACCTTGAGACGTACCAGCCTACTTCCTCTTCTGCGGCCTTTTCTAGACTCAGGAAGGCTGAGCTCCTAGGCTGTCAGGGCTATGCTATTTCCTTGAAGCCTTTTTGTGATTTCTCTTTTTTTAAATACAGGCTCTATCTATGGCTTGCTTGAGATCTTCCAGAAATAGGGTATTGGTCAGTGCCAAGCAAGTTCACAGGGCTTCTTTTCCTGGTCTCGGGACATGGGGACTAGGGTTCAGTTACAGTGCTGGGTCCCCTTCTCTGTTTGAAAGGGAGTGGTGGAGGGGAAGATCAGCGTTCTGATGATGGAGGCTCTTGTCTCCCGTTGTAGATGACCTGATGGGGGCTGCCCTGATTCCTGCACCCCCAGAGGCCTGGGCCCCTTACCCGCTCTACACCACAGAGCTGACCCCAGCCATTTCACATACTACGCTCACCTACCCAACTGCCACTGCCGCTGCTGCTGCCCTTCATGCTCAGGTAAGCCATTTGGGTGGAGGAGGAGAAGGCTCAAGACACACACACACACACACACACACACACACACACACACACACACACACACACACAAGCGGGATCTGCCCACCTGTCCTGTCCCTGGGGCTGTGGCAACAGAAACGTCGTCTTCTGCCGGGACTGGTAACTCCTGTCTGTAATCTTATGATTTAGGAAACCGAGGCAGGAGGATTGCTGGAATTTTTAAGACAGCCTGGGCTAAAATGTGAGACTTGGTGTCTCAAAAATATCCCCACAAACTGTTGTCTTCTCGGATTATTTGGAAGCTCAGGCCCTGGCAATCTTGCTGTGTAGGCCAGGCTGTGCTTGAACTGTTGGTAATCCTCCTGCCTCACCTTCCTAAATATTGGGATTACAGGTTGGGGACTGGGCACTGGGGCAGAAAAAAGACAGTAGCTGTTTGTGGGGAAGTTAGAGAGTAGAGGCTGGGCCCGGAATAGGTGTCAAGTACTGTTGCTTCTGCTGCTGGCCACCATCCAGCATGGGGCTTCCCTGTACTACCAAGAAAAGAGCACATGGAGGTAGCTGCGTGGTCCTGCCTGGGCAGTAGCTACATGATCTTCAGCTTTGGGCCCATATGTGCTCAGTTAGAAAATGAAAAGGCTGACTGGGTCAGGTGTTCAGGAGCCATCGGTTTGTCAAGTGAACCCGGGAGACACTCCTCTGTTCTGCCTGCTGGGAGTGCTACCCTGCTGCTAGTCTCTGAACTCTGTAATCTCCGTGGCCCCTTTCCCAGCTCCTGCCCATGCTCTGCTGTTTTCTAGCTTAGTCCAGAACCTGGCCCCATTACTCAACCTCTGTGTGACCTTTAACCTCAGATCTCGATTTCCTTGTTAAATGGAGAAAATAGTACTTACTGAAGATTGCCACCCTCACCCCCACCCACCCCATTCTGGTTTTTGTGATGTTTTTGTTTGGGTTTGTTTTTATGGTAAGGTCTCCCATATTCCAGGCTGGGTTTTGAGACAGGGTTTCTCTGTGTAGCTTTGGAGCCTGTCCTAGAACTCACTCTGTAGCCCAGGCTGGCCTTGAATTCAAAGAGATCCACCTGCCTCTGCCTCATGAGTGCTGGGACTAAAGGCGTGCGCCACCACCGCCCGGCCCAAGCTGATTTCTGATTGCACTGTGTAGCCAAGGGTCGGGATGGTTGGTGTTGAGCTTCTCATCCCCCATCTTCACCTCCAGAGTGATGAGGTAACAGGCAGGCAACACCCTGGTTACACAGTACTCAGAATGGAACCCAAGGCCTCATACATTCTAAGCAAGTACTACCACTAAGCTACATCTCAAGGGTCCCCTTTTATCGTTTATCTTTGTGCTTTTTGAGATAGTCTCATGTAGCCTAGGATGAAATGACCTTGAACTCCTGATCTGCCTCCATCTTGGGTTGCTAGGATACATCATACCTCTATCACACCCAGCCTATCAGCATAAAGTACTACAGAAGTACTGGTGTTTTTGATTGCTGAGGATTATTATCATTGTCTGGCTGGAGGTCTGTGTCTGCCTGAGATGCTGTCTTCTAGCCTTTCTGGGAGCAGGGAGGAGGCCACCCCAAAGCACAGTGGTCTGTTCTGGGGCCTGACGAATGACTAAACAGTCTTTAGTTCTGACCTTGCTCTTCACACTGACTGGACACCCATTTTCCCAGCAGTAAAAGAGACCATGAGGGCGTCGTGATAGGCACGCAAGTCTATTCCGTGGAGTGATACTTGTTTTTCCCTGTGCACTTTGGTCCGTGACAGTGCTCCTCCAGAAGTGTCTGAATAAGGAAGTGGACACTTTGAGCCTAAGTGAGAGGTCCTGACCCAGAGGACCAATAGAAAAGTGAAGGTGACCTTGAGAAAAGGTAGCAGCTAAAAATAGAAGGCAGGAAGGTGTGGGAACTCATATCCGCTATTGCTCCCGGCGGGACACACCCCAGCTTCCATAGCCCTGTGGCTGCACAGACCAGACCTGCAGGAGGGCCCTGAAAGGAACTAATTCTTCAGCTGAGATAGGCCTTGTGGCCTCTGCCTGTAAGTAATCCCAGCATTAGGGAGGTGGAGGCAGGAGGGTCAGGAGTTCAGGGCCAGCCTTGGCTACATAACAAATTTGGAAGCCAGCCTGTGCTACATTGAAACTCTGTCCCAACAACGACAAAACTTTCTTTGTAAGCAAGAAGGCACAAAAGCACAAAGCACGTGTGGCCACAGACTCCCTTGCCTGTTGTCTGTGTAATAGAACTCTTGACAATTTAAGTGAAATTTGTGAATGGAAACTCAGCACCACATAACTCGGCAAGTACCTCAAAATCATTTAAGCTCCTACAGATCTGTGTTTAGGGGAGAAAACCAGACAGGATGGGTTTCTTTTAACATTGGCTTATCATACTCCAAGGAAAACCTTTTTCTTCCCCCTTTTTTCCCCCTTTAAACAAAAAACCTTAAACTCATGGCAATCCTCCTGCCTCTGTTTCAGTGCTGGACATACAGACATGTGCTATCATGCCCAGTGATGGCTGTCTCTTTTTTAAAAAATAAATTTTGGGCCTATTAAGATGACCCAGGAGGGTAAAGGTGCTTGCCTCCAAGCCTGGTGACCTGAGCTTGGTCCCTGAAACCCACAGAAAGGTGAAAGGAGAATACTGATTCCACACGCACACTGGCACACATGCTCACACCAATACATGATGGTAAATTAATCAATTATAGATTTGGGAGTGGGTATATAAATAAGTCAGTGGATGTGAGTCTTTTCATAAAATTTTCTGTTCAGTTAATCTTGTCTCTTTTGGATTTTTGAGACAAAGTTCCATGGACCCAAGCCCAGCCTCAGACCCCTCATTCTCTTACCTCTACCACCTGAGTTCCAGCGTCGAAAGCATGGCCACCGTGCCCACTGGAACTTAATCTTTGGACAGTTAGTTTTCCACATCAGTTCCTGGATTTGTGCCCAGGTTCCTGGCTGGCATATCGATGTATAATGCACCAGCTTCAGACAGGTGTCAAAGAAGTTGAGAGTTATGAACTGCTGACAGGACCTAGTGAGGTGACTCTCCATTTGTGGGCACTTGGCCTGATGGTTTTCCTAGTGGTGAATTCCTAGACCAATATGAAGTCCTAGTGCAGACCTCACAGTTTTGTCAGGCAAGGACTGAGGTTCGCTGTTGCTGTTTTTGTTTTTTTGTTTTAAATATTCATTTATTTATTTTTATGTATGAGTGCTCTATCTTCATGTATGCCTTTATGCCAGAAGAGGGCATCAGATTCCACTCTAGATGGTTGTGAACCACCATGTGGGTTGCTGGGAATTGGACTCAGGACCTCTGGAAGAGCAGCCAGTGGTCTTAACCTCTGAGCCATCTCTCCAGCTCCGCTCTTTTTGTTTTTTAATTTACTGTTATGATGATGATGATGTTTGTGTGTGGACATGGGTACCATGGCGTATGTATGGAGGTCAGAGGCCAACTTTGTGGAGAGTTTTCTCCTTCCACCTTTTTGTGGGTTCCAGGGACCAAACTCAGGTCAACGGGCCTATGCTTTTAGCCACTGAGCCATCTCACTGGTCCTGGGTGAAGTATTACTGTAGCTGATTTTCTGGCCAATGAGGTTCCCACATTTATTGACTATTCATATTTTTTCTCATGTAGAATCATTCCTTTTTGGTAGATCTTTTTATTCGGTCCTAAGATCTGAGAGGGGACTGAGGCTGTGTCCTCATGCTCACTTCTTGGTTTGAAGCAGCCCTTAGGTAGGACAGGGGTGGCCTCTCAGGAAGCTATGAACAGCTGAAGGCCCTGAGAGGATGATGGCTACAGGGTCCCTCACATGCTAGACCTGGGCCGGGAGGATGTCATGAGCTGAGCAGGAAGAGGAGATGCAGAAAGAGACTGGGCTGCTTTTAGTGGAAGCCAGGCCACTGGCATATGCCAGGCATCCAGGAAATGTTCTATAGCAACCCCACTGAGTGCATCCATTCAAGTGCATTCCCTGTGCACCAGAGGCCTGGCTGTCCTGGGCCCATAAATACCCCCAAGACATCTTGACTCTGGGGCTGAAGAACTGCTGTAGTTGGAGCTCCTGTGGAGTAAGTATGGGGAGACTTTCAAGCAGCTATCTGAGGCCTCAGCTCCTTTATACGGAAGAGGGTAAGTGGGAGGCTTCTTAAGGCTTCCCTTCCAGTCTCCTATGTCTGGTCCCATGGGCTCCCAGCCAGTCAGGCACTAATTGTGGGGCTACTCCAGCTGGGTGAAGGGTGGTAGGCAGAGCCCATGAGGAGATTCTGAGCTGGCTGGAGCCCGGAGCTTGGCTGGTGGCAGTATTGCTTCTTCCTCTTATCCTTGCTTGTGAAAAACTAGCTTGTGTCTAGCTGGGTGTCCAACTCAGAGGGTATTCCCAGCCCAGCAAAGAGCCAGAGGAATTCCTCCTCCCTTATAGCTGTCAGCCAGGAGAAGGAAGAGCCTGCTCTGCTCTGTGCCAGGTGCGCAAGTGTAAGGATAACCAGCCCCTAACTTCTTGTCACCTCCCGGGAGGCTGTGATGGCCCGAATGGTGGACTCTACAAGCAACACGTAAAGTCTGGAGGGTCCCAGGAGCAGTTCCTAGGGCAGTTTCCTCAGCCCATTGGTCATACCCTTTCTGCTTACCCAAGAGGCGGGAATCAGATGCAGCCAAGCGGGCCATCTGGGTCTGCCTGCTGCAGCTTCATGGGTGTTGTCTGAATGCCCAGCTTCTAACCCATTCTCTACAGTGGCTCTTAAGTACCGTCCCACTCTTCCTAAGGGGACTCCAGGCTCTCCTGGATGCTCAGACCCCACTTTCCCCCAGGCAGGCAGCTTTGGCTCAGGCTGGAGCTGACATGCTCCTCCTTTGCCGTGTGTGACTGGGGCAGGTGCCTTCCCTGAAGCCTTTGTCTGGCAGCTGTCCTTGCCAGATGTCTAGCTCACAGAGAGGGATCCATGCCATTTTATTGACCAGTCTCTGGGAATCCAGCCTTGGGATTGCTGGCCTGTGTGTGGGTCCTTCTGTGATTGCCAGGATAGGTAGCTGCAGGCCCAGGCAAGGATAACCTGAAGCTGTCACCTCCTGCCTGAAACCTCAGTAGGAATTTCAAGTCTCTGCACTTATGAGCCTATGAGAGTATGGGAAAAATGGAAATGCAGTCAAAAATGGCTGCATTGAAGAAAGGCCAGGACCTGTGTGTGGAGACCCGCACCTTGAAAACCACACTGTTTTTTGTTTTAGTGTTTTACCTCCTGTCCTGCTTGCTGTTTACAGCCATAAACATTTTGTAGATAGATCAAGAAATAAATCCAAGCTGGGTGGAGGTGGTGGCACAAGCCTTTAATCCCAGCCCTTGGGAGGCAGAGAGAGACAGGTGGATCTCTGAGTTGGAGGCCAACCTGGTCTACAGAGCGAGTTCCAGGACAGCCAGGGACACACCAGAGAGACCCTGTCTCCTGGGCGGGCCAAGAAAAAGAGATCCAAAGAAACAGCATAAAATGTGTCAAGCTCGTTCTCCTGTTGAGAATTTCTCAGGCTAGGCAACACTGTTGGCAGAGTGCTTACCTGGCACGCATGAAGCCCGGGTTCAGTCCTTAGCACTGCATAAGACAGACACAGACACCCAGTAATCCCAGCACTCAATAGGTGGAGGCAAGATCAGAAATGGAAGGCCATTCTTAGGTCTATAGTAAGTCCAGGGATTCATGAGATCCTGTCTCAAAAACAGAAAAACCCAACCAAAACCCTAGGGCCTTTCAGGATGGCTCAGCAGATAGACACTTGCCTATCAAGCCTAATACACCGACTTCAGTCCCTGGGGACTGTGGGGAAGGAGGGGACTGATGCCCACAAGTTGTGCTATATGACCTCCTCGTGCATGCCAAAGCATGCGTGTGCATGTGGGGTCCAAATGCTGACATGTCCTCCTCATGGAACCCTGACCCTCAAGAGGAGGCAGGCCAGGTTGTGTTTTCCCATTTTCAGGAGAAAGAAGCTGATGTTTAGAGGCCCAGCCTCTGCCAAGTGATCAGGGACAGCCTGGACAGCCGCAGGGACTCTGTTCACATTCTCCTGGCTCCCGCTGAGGACTGAGGTGAGCAGCTGGTAAGTGTACCCTGACAGTGACTTCTCTTGCAGGTGCGCTGGTACCCCTCCTCAGATACCACCCAGCAAGGATGGAAGTACCGCCAGTTCTGTTAGTTCCTCAGTAAGTGTTGGCTTCTGAGGTCAGCATCCCCAATGCTGGCTGCTCACACGGCCGTGGGTCCTCTCTGCCTGGTCCTGAGAGCTTGCCAGGGCTGTTGGCTCCTGAGCGTTCACAGGGGCACCGGCGGCGGCGGCGGCTGCTTCCTTTCTGTCCTCTTCCCGTTACCCTGCACCCCCCTTTTTGGCCTCCATAGCCAGCTCCTGTCCTTCTCTGCTCACGGCCACCTCTCTCCCCTCCCTCCAGGTCTTGTCACCCTGGAGTTGGTCCTGGGTTGTGTGGGGCCAAAGCGGGGCTCTCTGCCCTCACTGCCACCCGAGGCCTGTGCGGAACTGCTGCTTCCCTCTAGACACTGTGAATCTGAAGCCCGACTCAGTGGACGGCTCTTGTTTCCTTCTTCCTCAGTTCTCCAAGGCCCTCCAGGAGGATCCGGAGGCCTTCTTACTGGGACCCCCAGGCCCAGCTTGCCCGCCTCAATGGGAACCCAGCACAGCCTGACCTCCTGCTCAAACTTACTTCCGTAGTTCCCCGTCAAGGAAAAGGGACATTTAATTTTGCATGTTTATGAATTGTGACGCTTAAACTTGTGCATATGAGTGTACGGTTTGTTCCCACACTGTCGCCATAGCAACAGGTCTTGGCACTGGAGGCTTGTCAAGCCTGGTCTCTCTCCACTCCTGACTCCTACACCCACCCTACTTCAGGGAGGCCTGAGCCTTGCGGCCACTTCTGACTTGAAGGACCCTGCTCCTAACAGACACGCGCACGTGCACACACACACACACATACACACCACACACTTGCAGACTCCATCCTCATCTAGCAGCAGATCCACAGCCTCTGACTTTCACTTAATCAGAGTCCTGCGTCGTCTCCTTGTCCAGAGGGCTGACGGCCTCAGAAGCCTCCCCTGTGCTTAGCTCCCCAGAACTCCCCACCCGGCCACTGCTCCTCATTCTTCCTGAACTCTGAAACCAACCAAAACGTGAAAAGTATTTTTGTACCCTATGTAACAAAATATTTATGGATCATAAAGGGTTTTTCATGTGTTTACCATTAATTATTGAAGTGACCTTGTTCAGCCTGTCGGATAAGTTTAATGTTTAGTTTGAAGCGTGAAGAAGAAGGGGAGGGGGTGTTCTGTTCCTTAGCGATCAGCCTTTGTGTCGGGCATTGGTTTAAGAAGAATGAGCTGAAGGATAAATTGTGCAATTCTGTTTTACTTTACAAGCATGTCCGTGCTCTACCTTTAACCTCAGCTCGGATGTTCGGCTGCTTCGGACTGTGGGTGATGTCTGGAGGTGGCCGTTGTAATTGCTGACCCTGTGAGAATGTGAAACTGGATCGTAATGAAACGCAAAATAAAAACCTGAAGTGACTGTGCTCTGATTTTTGCTTGTACATTCCATGGGATCCAGGCTGTCAGGCTGGGGGATGACCAGAGGGAACCCGGGAAACGGTCCTGGCCTGGTGGCTGTCTTGCTGGGGATACCTCAGAGTGGCTACAGTCATTGCTGCCCTCGTTAGCTGAGGAACCAGTCCCAGAGTGAGGAATGACCCGCACCGGGGTCATACAGGTGCCCATTGTCCGTCCTCCCATGTGTGATGAATTCACTCCTGGTCCGGGAATTCTGAGGGCAGAGAGCCTTAGTTCCCACACCCAGTCAGGGACCTGAGTGTGTCTTTATCTACCTGCCTTTACCCTCCTGCCCTGTGGTTCTCAAGCCCTCTAGAAAGAAAAAAAATAAAGTTGGTATGCTTAGCTTCCCTCTCTAGAGTCTGATCTTGGTGCACACCTGTGAGGCTGGCCTGGGGGGACAGAGGGGAGCCGTAAACCTTGCCCATGGCAGGTTAAACTAACCTGTACTCTTGGCTGATACCTGGGAAGAGAGAAGGTCCCCGAGGTGGGCTGTGCTGAGAGAGTCTGGGCTGTCGTGGACAGGGTGATCAGGAGGCCTGTGGCCGCCCTGGCTCCTCTGTGATACGGTGTTTCAGTTTAATGTGAGAAGTGGCTTGAGATCTTTTCCAGCTCCTACTGGAGGGCTGCGGTCCTCAGTTTGCTTTTGGTCCATCCTGGTCCTGGAGGGTGGGGCCAGTGGCTGTGGCTGCTGGCCCTGGTTGCACCTCGGATGACTCGAGCACCTGACCCCTTCTCTTGTGTGGCTTGGGTCTAGGGTGTTAACTGTTGACATATGCATCAGGGCTGACATGCATCTAGGTGCTGAGTGGGTAGGAGGGGCACAGGCAAACACAGGCTTTAGGGTAACTTGGGGTGCAGGTGGGCAGGTGACCTGAACCCCAGAGGGAAATTCGGGAGGGGATGTACCTGCACTTGTACCAGGAAGGGAAGGAATGAGGTCTTTGTAGTACCCCTCACTGGTATGTGGTCTTGCCAAGCAAGCAAGGGCCTTCTTAGCCTGCAGCTCCTTCCAGCATGGAGAAGGAGCTGTCGTGTGCTTGACAGCCCCCTCCCAGAGCCAAGCCATGGCCTGACCTACTTCAGCTGTGTCAGGATCCACTGGGTCTTCCCAAGGTGCTGAATTATTTAGTTGGGGCGCCTGGGTCTTTCTGAGAGGGGCAGAGGAAGCTACTCCATAATTTAAAAGTGTACCCTGTGCCTGTGGCTTCCAGGGAGAAGGGGGAGGGAGGAGGAGACTCCTTCATGCTTTACTGAGCAGGGCCCAGGCCTTGATCTGATGAGAGGAAGGGAGAGATCCTGCAGCCTTTCCAGCTGTTTCTTTGCTGGGGCGGGGCTTCTGCAGAAAGGCTTCAGTGGAATGTCACATCTGGACTGAGTTTGAGTTGACAGGCAGAGCCACCCCATAGTTGAGGTGTTACCTGGCGAGGGCACGGTAAAGCTGGGCTCAGAAGCAGCCTTGCCCAGAATGCCTGTGTTGTGCTCTTCAGAAAAAGCCTGCAGGTGTGTCCTGGTCTCTGATGGCAGGAGTGTTGATTAGGTACTGTCAACTTGACGCACGCCGGGATCCTCTGGGAAGAGGGAATTGAGAAAATGCTCCATCACATTGGCCTGTAGACAAGTCTGTAGGGCATTTTCTTGAAATCATGACTGATGTGGGAGGGCCCAGCCCATACTGGGCAGTGCCACACCTGGGCAGTAGTCCTGGGCTGTACAAGAAAGCAGGCTGAGCAGCCCATGGTGAGCAGCCCAGAGAGCAGCATTCTTCGTGGCTTCTGATTCATCATGCCTCCAGGTTCCTGCCTTGGCTTCTCAGTGGACTGTGGCCTGCCTTTTCCTAACCAGGTTGCTTTTGGTCATGGTCTTTATCACAGCAATAGTAACTTGAGACAGCAGGGGCGTGGTTTCTTCCCTTCTTAAAGGACCAGAGAGGCAAGGAATACCAAGTTCTGAAGATGCCTGAGAGGACTCTGGCTGCAGCCCCTGTGCCCCATGAGAACTTGGCGTGGTTCGCCTGCGTCCTTTTGAGATTCTGTAGTTTGGTCAGCAATTTTCAGTGATGGCAATTCTTATCGTAGGACCTTTACAGGAGAGTTGGTTTGTAGGCTCCGGGCTGTGGTGGGAATCAGTGCCGGGCCAGAACCCAGCCAATGTGGGGCCAGAGGTGTGTAGTTGGCTGAGCAGGCCGGATAGTTTCCTGAAGTCTGATTGAAGACTTGGTCTTTAGGAGTTGTGTCAGCTTGTAGATAATCCTTGAGAAACAGACCTTAAGCACCTCAAGATAGCTATAGAAAGTGCCCGAAGGAGTTACCATAGCCTTCAATGAGTTAGCGGCTCACTTTATCTCCCGGCCTGGAATTTGCCCAGGCTGACTTCAAACTCATGGTAATCCTGCCGTCTCAGCCTCCCAAGTACCAAGTTTCAAGCACGTGACAACATATCTGGCATTTATTTTATTTTTACCAAAAAAATAAAGTGTAGATTGATTACACCTTACATACTCTGTTCTTGTCAGGGGTTATAGTCATTGAAGTGTATGTGTGTGTATGTTTTGATACAAAGTCTTATTCTGCAGCCCAGACTGGCCTGGAGCTCACCATGTATTCTAGGATGGCCTTCAACTTGCATTAGCCTGCCTCAGCCTCTGCAGTGCTGAGATTGTAGACATCAGCCACCGTGCTTGTCACTGAAAGTTGTATTTTGAGCGGGGCAGTGGTGGCTCGCACACACCTTTTTTTTAATCCCAGCACTCGGGAGGCAGAGGTGGGAGGATCTCTGTGAGTTTGAGGCCAGCCTGGTCTACAGAGAAACCCTGGAAAAAACGAAAAAGAAAAAAAAGAAAGTTGCATTTTGTTTTGTTTTTTTTCTCATCTAATGTTCTACTTGGGAGAAAGGGGAAGGTAAAAATGGGCCAGAGGCCCAGAAATCATAGAGTGTGTCCTTAGATTTTTTCACACCACACTAACTACCCATTTTCAGTCCCTCTTGCCAGCTCCCAAATCATGACACCAGAGACTTATTAATTATAAAAGCTCGGCCAACAGCTTAGGCTTAATTCTAACTAGCTCGTATAACAACCCATTTCTATTAATTTACTTTTTGTTTCATGGCATTATTACCTTTACTCTGTACTGTCCACGCCGCTTTCCTGCTTCCTCTGTCTCTGGCTGGCGACTCTCAGAGCCTCCGCCCTTCTTCCCAGCTTCCTCTCTGCTTAGCTATTCAGCTTTTTTTTTTTTTTTTAAAGATTTATTTATTTATTATGTATACAGCATATATGACTGCAGGCCAGAAGAGGGCGCCAGATCTCATTACAGATGGTTGTGAGCCACCATGTGGTTGCTGGGATTGAACTCAGGACCTCTGGAAGAACAGTCAGTGCTCTTAACCGCTGAGCCATCTCTCCAGCCCCAGCTATTCAGTTTTTTTATTAAACCAGTCTGAGTGACAAATCTTCACAGGGTACAAAAGAGGAGAGGTCACCAGCACAAGGCCTTGGATGTGACACTGCTCCACCACTGAGTCGCACCCTGGCCTCCTCACAAGCCACTGAGGAACAGAACTGAAGTCTGGCCCCTTAGACCACTGGGCCATCCTGATACTCTTCATTTTGTTTTGAGATAGAGTCTTAACTCACTGTGCAACTTTGGCTGTCCTGGAACTTGCCATGTAGACCAAACTGGCCTCTGCCTCTACCTTCTCAGTGTCACCAGCCACCTGACACCCTCTGAGAAGCCACTGGGGCTCTCAGGATTCTAATAGCCGGAGGAACAGGATCACACATTCCTGCCTGATGCGGGGTGCACAGTGGGTGCCTGTGCTGTCTCTTGTGATCACCGTCAACGTCCTTTGAAGCAAGAAAGGTATTTTCATCTACTTTCTGTAGCTAGGGAAACTGAAGGTAAAAGCTCCCATGGGAACTGTCTAGCAGGTAAAGGTGTTTGCCACCAAGCCTGGCATCCAGAATTTCATCCTTGGGACCCATGTAGTGGAAAAGGAGAAGCAACTTTTTCAAGTTGTCCTCTGACCTCCACACGTGCACAGTGGCCACACTTCTGCACCCACTAATAAATGTTTCCTTCCAAATCCCACAGAGGGAGGAATACCCAGGAATGGGAAGAGTCAGGCAAGTGGTCCAAAAGTCTTCTCCCCCTGGTTGCCGTTTTCCCACCTGTCTTCCCGACCATGCCAGAGTCTGACTGGGCTAAGGGAGTCCGTAGCTTCCCAGGACGGGGTCACTTGAATGAGAGGCTTCTCTGATGCCTCTGTGTCTATCCGAACTCGGATTCACATTCCTAGGATCTGCAGCTTGTCTCCTGGAAATCAGCTCTGCTCAGGGAAGAAGGAGTAGGAGCTGCGATGCCCGTGTTCAAGGGGAGCAAGGTGCAAAAGCCGGAGCGAAGACCTTCGCCGTCCGCTGTGTGTTTGCATGTGTGCTGTGTACTGATGGCCGCAGTCGGGCATTGAACCGAGCCCACTCTGGCTTTGGGCCCCTTCCTTGTGTCTTCGAGTCAGGATTTTGGCTTGCGTTCACAGAAGATGCCAGTGCCGTGTCCTTTACAGGAAACTTAAGGATGGCCCTACCCTGTGTCTGTAAGCATGGTAGACGCTGTGGCCCCTGGAAGTCACTTGCTCTTTTTAATTTAGTTGAGTTTTGGTTGTTTTGTTGGGTTTTTTGTTTGCTCGTTTGCTTGCTTGCTTGCTTGTTTGAGATGATTTCGTGTAAACCCAGGATGACCTTTTATTTACTATGTGGTCCCTGAGGCTCCTGCCTTCAGGAGCTAGCCTGACTGCCATGCCTGTCTCTTCTCAAGCCTCCACTCCGTGCTCACTTGTGATTGGTGTGTCTCATCTCTGGCCCTGGTCTTTGCCTGGTGGAAGGTGAGGTTTCTCCGTTCTCTTCAGTGTGCTGGTAATAGCTGAGGTGTTATCTAAACCGTGAGACTCTGGTGCCCTCTTATGGCCAAAGAGCTCAAAGCCACTTAGGCTGTTTCCTCTAGGACAGACTTGATCTGGACCTGGGCTATATGAGCCTCTGTTCCAAAGCTCTGAGTTAGGCAAACACCTTTTAATCCCAGCCCTCAGGACCTCTGTGATATCAAGGCCAGCCTGGTCTACAGAGCGAGTCCAGGACAGCCGGGTCTACAATAAGAATTGCCATGGTCCTGGTGTCTCTTCACAGCAGCAGTAACACCCTAACTATGACATGTGGCTTAATAGTTTTCCTACAGAAAGACACTCAGAATTTAATGTGAAAATTCCTAATTTTGGTTGTTGGTAACCAAGCAAACAGCCCAACAAAACAAAAAGGACCCGAAAGTCATTGTATGGGTTAACCTGTGTGCTTGTCACTTTGTACCTGCAGTTCAAAGAACATTTAGTTTCCACTCTGTGCAGTGAAGTCCTTGGACAAAAATCTGCCTTCAGGTGCTAAGCCATCCCTGTGCTTGCCAGGCACCCCCCTCCCTCCACAGTAACTTTCTAAATCTGGCAAAGAACCACACACAAAGACCATGTTATCTAAGCCTCTTGCCATTACCCACATCAGTGCTGACCTCGGAGGAAGAACTGGACATGGGATTCTAAGGATGTTTTGGGGTGTGGTCAAGAGGCCTCCAGAGGACAGAGGCGGGATGTTGAATATGATTGGTTATTTACAGGTGAGTACATTTGTTTGTTTTGTTTTCTGTTTTTTAGGGGCTGGGGTTGAGGACCGTACAAGGCCCTGGTTGGTCCTGAACTCACTCACTATGTAACTGAGGATGACCCTGAACTCTTCCTGATCCTTCCGACTTCACCTCTCAGTGCTAGGATCAAAGGCATGTACCACCATGCCCTTTAAAGAATTGTATTATTGGGCCAGGCATGGTAGTGCACACCTTTAACCCAGCACTTGGAAGACAGAGGCAGTCAAATCTCTAAGTTTGAGGCCAGCCTGGTCTACATAGTGAGTTCCAAGACAGCCAGGGCTCTGTAGAGACACTGTCTTGGCAGGGTATGTGTGGGGTGGGGTATTGTATCACTACCATTTTTTTTTTTTAAAGGTTCTCACATTGTAGCCCAGGCTGGTCAGGATCTCAAGGCAATCTTTGTTTAGCCTCCCAAGTGTTGGGATTACAGGTGTGAGCCAATGCATGTGGTTTGGATGGGTATGTGATTTAAAAAAAATCAGGGTACGCATGAAGCAAATGGCTGAAAGACTATGGCCATGAAGCTGAGTATGATTGTGTGTGCTCGTAATTGAGGTGATTTGGTAAAGGACAGAGAGGAGGCATTCTGCACAGAAGGAAGAAAAATTATGTATGAAGGACAGAACAGAGCATGATGGGAAAACTGTCAGTAGACCAAAGGCAGGAATTTAAGATAAACTGTGGAGTACGCTGAGGTTACATCACTGGGACTAGGCTCTGGCATTTTTCCCTTAGATTTATTTTATTATATGTATGAGTATTTTGCCTGCATGTTTGTTATACATCATGTGCATGCCTAGTGACCTAAGGTCAGAAGAGGGAATCCGATCCCATGGAACTAGAGTTAGAGATAGTTGTGCGCTGTTGTGTGGGTGCTAGGAATTGAACCCCGGTCTTTTACAAAAGCAACAAGTGCTCTTAAACACGGAGACAGCTTTCCAACCCTTAGCTTATTATTTAAATATGCAAGTTATGCAAGATTATAATCTCATAAAGAAGTAAAGCTTCATGATAGACGGGCTCCTCACCACATTCCCAAGGTTGACCTTGGATCTCTGGGGCATAAACTCCTCAGATGGATTCCCACGTGTTCTGTGCGCTGCTGCAGTCCTCTGTGTGGGGACAAAGGCTTAGCTAAGGAGTTGTAGCTTGGGGTTAGGGGTCACTACTAGACTTTTACCATTACTCCCTTGGGCCTCGTAACTGGGATTTCCTCTCTGAGAACATGAGAACTGTGAGCTGGGGGTAGGGGAATTGATTCTGGCACAAGGTCTGTGGTGTTGCATTGGCAGGTGGACACTTGGACGCTGGAAGGTGAGAAGGCTCCATGTCATAGCAATGTCTGTTTATAGATACACTGTCTCCAAACAGGCCATTCTCTTGGTTTCTTTGGTGGGTTATTTATTTATTTATTTATTTATTTATTTATTTATTTATTTATTTATTTATTTATTTTTTATTTATTTTTTGTTGTTGTTGTTGTTTTGTTTTAATTATACTTATTTTGAGTAAGATGGTTCATTGTGTAAAGTTTCTTGCCACCAAGACTGAAGACCTGAGTTTGATGGAGTCCCAAGTTGGGAAAGGAGAGAACTGATTCCATCCACATGTGTGTGAGATTGGGTCTGTCTTTCCACCATGTAGGTCCTGGGAATTGAACTCAGATTGTCAGGCTTGGCAACAGGCAGCTTTACCTGATGACTTATTTTGCTGGTCATGTTTTTTATTTGTTGTTTTGAAGCAGGGTCTCCTCTGGCCCAGGTGGGCCTCCAAGTCGTTCTGTAGCTGAGGATAACTTTGAACTCCTGGTCCTCCTGCCTCCACATCTCAGGTACCACTACACCTGACTTTATGTCCTAACTTTTGACCAAGACAGAGTATTGTGATCATGGTAGTGTAATGAGCAACAGTAGCTCATTCTCAGTTTCAGTGCTGGGGGCGATGGAGAACGGTGTGGACTGTGGGCAAGGGGACGAATGGGTAGCACAAGCATGTCCAAAAAGAGTAGGTATTTTTTTTAAAGATTTATTTACTTATTTATTATGTATACAGTGTTCTGCCTGCATATGTCCCTGCAGGCCAGAAGAGGGCACCAGATCTCATTATAGATGGTTGTGAGCCACCATGTGGTTGCTGGGAATTGAACTCAGGACCTCTGGAAGAGCAGCCAGTGCTCTTAACCCCTGAGCCATCTCTCCAGCCCCAAGAGTAGGTATTCATTCATTATGTTTAAAGATTTATTTTAGTTATGTCTACGTGTGTGGTCTGTGTGTGGTTTTGTACAAGTGAGTGCAGGTGCCCGTGGAGGCCAGGGGTGTTGGATCTGCCTGGAGCTGGAGTTGCAGGCAGTTGTGAGCTGCTTGACCTGAGTGCTGGGAATCAAACTCTGGTCCTCCGCAAGAGCAGTGAATGCTCTTAAGCACTGAGCCGTCTCTCCAGCCTCAAGAGTAGATGTTTGTTTACTACTCATCCAGATCAGCTGTTGTCTCAGGAGTTTGTGTGTGTGTGTGTCCTCGTGTAGCTCAGGTCAACATGTGACCAGCGATGACCCTGAACTTTTGATCTTCCTGCCTTCATCTCCCCAGTGCCGAGACCACGCGCATTTGCCATTACTCGTGGCTTATCTGGTGGTTGTGACTTTTCTTTGAGCAAAGTACTCACTTTCTTGGGGAGTTCAGCTGTGCCCTCTTTCAAAATGATTAGCCCAGCTAATCATTCATTTTTGGGCTTCTGAGACAGGATTATTGTGTGTAGCCCTGGCTGTTTTAGAAGTCTATAAACCAAGGGGTCCTTGAACTCAGAGATCCATCCGTCTTTGCCTCCCAAGTGCTGGGATTAAAGATGTGCACCACCACCACATCCAGCTTTGTTGGCTGTTTATATCCAGCTATAGGGTCACAGACCCTCACCTGAGTATCCAGCTGCTCCCAGCTGTATGTAACTCTACCTTAATTGTGACCTCAGCTGGACTGGAGGGAGGTTCTCAACCTGTGGGTCGAAACCCCTTCGGGGTCACATACCCGGTATTTATATTATGATTCATGGCAGTAATAAAATCACAGTTAGAATAGCAATGAAATAATGACATGGTTGGGGGGTCTCCACCACATAAGGAACTGCATTCAAGAGTCGCAGCGTTGTTAGGTGGGTTGAGAACCGCGGCTCTAGAGGGTATTGGCTGGGGAAGCCTGGGGAAAGGGCTCTGTGGCTACCACGAAGCCCTCACCCCTTTTTGGTAAAGACTTATGACAGGAGGAGGACCCACGCCCCTCGTAAGTAAACCCTCACCTGTGCTTCCCCGAGTGGACTTTGGTGCGCTTGTGTCTCTGCCTGTCATTGGGACCCGAGGAAGGGAGGTGTTGCTTACGTCCAACCCTGGGAAGGAATCTTCGCAACACTGGTGCTGAGGAGCAAGTGCAAGGCTTCACGAAGGTGAGGCTGGTGCTGCATCAACTGAGCTACACCCTCAGCCTCTGGTGGGCTTTTCTGAAACGGTGTTCTTTTGTTCTTTTTTTTTTTTTTTTTCTTATCCTGAGACAGGGTTTCTCAGTGTGTATCCCTGGCTGTCCTGGAACTCAAGCTATAGACCAGGCTGGCCTCAAATTCAGAGATCCGCCTGCCTCTGCCTCCCGGGTGTGGGGACTGAAGGTGTGCACCCTCCTCTACTGGGCTTGAAACAGTGTCATATTATCATGCAGCCCAAGTTCAGACTCAGAATCCTCCTGCTTCAGCCTCCTGAGTGCCGGAATTACAAGTCCAGGCCTGGGGGAAGAGGGGACATTGTTAGCCTTGTTTTCATTGGTACTTTATTTTGATGGAGACAGGGTCTCACTGTGTAGTCCTGGCTAGCCTGGAACTCACTCTGTAGACCAGGCTGGCTTCTACCTCACAGAGATCCGCCTCCTCCACCTCCGCCTCCCCAGTACTAGGATCACATGTCCATTTCAGCCGTATTTTTCATTAGTGTGTAGATTACTGTGTGAAATCTCTGTTTTGGCTCAAAAAGTTAATAAACATTGGGTTAGTCGAACAAGCTGGGGCCGGAGCTGCCTTTGGCCTGTGTGGTACTGTTTGATGGAGTCATTTTAGAGCTTTTTGCTTGAAGGGTGAGCATTGGGCTTCTGTCCGTCTGTGGGCTTGTGCGCAGCTCCGCTATCTCACTGGTTATGAAAAGCTTCCTCATAGATGTTGTGGAAATAAATGGCTGGCTGATTGGCCCCTGGACCCCTTCAGTTCCCATCTGTTTTTCAGCACCCAGCTAGTTACAAGAGTTCTGCTGGGAAGCGTGGAAGTTCTAGAAGCATCCCTGTTAGTCCAGGGAAATCAGGCGATCTGTATTCGCCAGGAGCTAAGAGATTCCCCCGAGAATGGTCCTGTGGCTCCTAGTGTCTTTCAGGCTTTGGGGCGGGTTTCTGTGCCTCTCTCAGGACAGAGCCCCGTGGGAACATACTCTGGTAACTAGTTCTCAAAGGGCAGTGTCCTATGGCTCGAGTGGAAAATGTGCCTGATGCACACTCAGGATACACACACACACTCATAGTTACTGTACTTAGCACTACCAAGACCTTTTCCCACGAAGTCCCACAGTCCCAAGCAGCCGGAAGGGCAGCCAGTCATGGGAATGGACCGAGGCCCCTTCCCTGTGGAAGCCCCACCCACTCTGCTCCATTTGCTCTTGGCCATACAAACCTTGCTCCCCCTCCCTGGCCGCCCCCCTTGCTTTCAGAGGAGGAAATTGCTAAACAATGTGGCAGATCAGAGAATGGGCACCATGCCTGGAGCCCAGGGCCTGGACAGGTCTTCAGCAGGCCATGGACTCTGACCCCTGGCTGCCCTGCTGCTCCTGGGCGGCCTCATGTTCCGGCCTCTTCATTGCTAGGAGACCTCCCTTGGGGAACACATCCTCCTCCTCTTCAGTTTCTCTTCCCCAGGGTGGGGTGGCCACCAGTATCTTCTTCTCTCGTTCCTTTCTCACTATGTCAAGGTTGAATTCCCTTCTGGACCAAGCCAGGCCTCTCAACCAGGCTCATAGAAATGCTCTCAGGCTCTCAGAGGGACAGATGGTAGTCATCGCGTCATTTCCAGCTTCCTTGGGCTGGGAGGGTGGTGGGAACCACTAATTGTGTTCTTCCTGTTGGTCTAAAATAGTGTTCTGCCTTTGACTAAGAACCCTGCTCTGCTCTCAAGGCTGACTCCTGGATCATTCCCAGTTTCAGTATTCAGTTCCCTAACCTGCCAGGTTCAAGTCTGGTGTGGTGGCACATACCTCTCATCTTGGTTGCTGATGCAGGATAATAAAGCTCAAGAGTTCCAGGCCACCTGGATTTCGTAGTGAGAACCCATCTCAAAATGAAGTAGCCTTCATGTTGATGCACACCTGTTATCTTACACTTGAGATGTGGGGGCAGGTTGATCAAGGTCATTCTTGGCTGGACAAGTTCAAGGCCAGTCTCAGAGATTTTTAAATATGGATTTTAGGGCTGGGGGGTGTGGCCCAGATAGTAGCAAGTTTGCCTGGCGTGCATGAAGTCCTGGGTTTAATCCCAGTACTACAAAGACCAGGTACATGCTTGTAATCCCATACTTGGTGGTGGTGGTGGTGGTGGTGGTGGTGGTGGTGGTGGTGGTGGTGGTGGTGGATCAAGAGTTCAGGGTCAGGGCTGGATAGATGGCTCAGTGGTTAAGAACACTGACTGTTCTTCCAGAGGACCTGAGTTCAGTTCCCAGCACCCACATAGCAGCTCAAAACTGTCTGTAACACCAGTTCCAGGGGACCCAAAACCAATGGCAAAACACTAATGCATATAAAAATAAAAATTACAAAAAAGTTAAGAGAGTTCAAGGTCAGAGGATTTAATTACACAGTAATTCCTTTTTCTTTTTAGTCTTGGAGCTTTCATCCCAGAGAGCCTGAACAAAGAACTGATTATAGGTGTGGGGCCGCTGGCCGGGGCCCTCTGCCATGCAGATAGCCTTGGATAGGTAAAATGAGCAAACACCTGGTTTTGTAAAATGTTTCTTACCCTTGTTGGCCTTATTTTTTTTTTTTTTCATCAATAAGCATTCAAGGACATTGTCACTCTTGTCCTTTCTAGAGAGTAGTAGGGCTGGATTTACGTTTATGAGGTTCTTCTAGACACGGAGTCACGTGCTCACTTATATCGTCCATCTGAGCCATTATCCCTCATTTTCACACAGGGCAGAAAGGACATCCAAAGACCTGAGTAGTTCAGAGGCACACAGGCAGATCTGGCAAGCAGATCAGTTTAGATTTGTCTTACCATGTTGCACCCTAAGGCATTTTGGTTTGGAGAGGGGTCTAACCCAGGATGTCATGCTAGGCCAGCATTTTACCACAGAGCTGTACCCCAAACCCTAATTTATTTTAGTTAATTGAAATCTAAATAGATAGGGGCAGTTGTACAGGACAGTGTAGGTAGAGGAAGGTGGCTCCCCATCTTGGTGATGTTTCACTTACTGGCCTGGATGCGTGAAGATGTCACTTCCTAAAGTGCCAACAGTGGCAGAGGCTTCTGACTTCTCCCATGTGAACGAGACAACCTTGGATGTGAATTCTAACTTCATCTGATAGTTTGGAAATCAAGCAAGTAAGTTGCTGTACATAGGTCCTCAGTAAATATTAACAGGCACAGTAATTCTCTTCACCATTCAAGAAACATTAAAAGCTGCTGTGAAAATGAGTGCTTTAGGAGCTGGGGAGATGGCTTCCCTCGTAAAGTGCTTGCCTTGCAAGTACCAGGACCTGAGTGTGACTCCAAAAGCTAAAATTAAAAAAAGAAGAAAAATCAGTGCTGGTTTGCTCTTACTGCCAATCCCAGCTCTGGGAAGGTGGGGTTCCCAGGGGCTTTGTGACCCAGCCAGCTTAGCTTACTTTGTGGACTCCAGGTCAATAAAAGACCTTGTCCCAATAAATAAAATAAATAAATAAATAAATAAATAAATAAATAAATAAATAAATAAATAAATATAAGCAAATAAGGTAGCTGATACCCGAAGAGTATCACCGCAGGTTGTCCTCTGGCCTCTACATATATGCACATATACCCCAGATGGACCTGCACACACAGGAACATGTACATACACATACACAACATCTTTCTCTACACAAACACACACAAAAAAATGCTTAGTAAATAGTTGGTATTGGTTGGTATTATTGACATAGTGTGCTCTTAGTATTTGCCAACCGATTAAGCAGAAAGTGCCCTTCAGACCACAGGGTAACTTGCCCAGGATGGGCTGGCAAAGGTGAGGCTCTTCTGGGACCAGAAGGGTTGGCCAAGTGGGTGGAACTAGGTTTAATAGTCCAATTGTTATGTGCTAATGTTAGAACTAACCTGACTTGAACTTGAAAGAGTAGGCATGGATAGCTAAGGGTAAAAGATAAGAGGATTTTATTGGGGAGGGGGGCAGCTTTGAGACAGAGTTTCTCTGTATAGCCCTGGCTGTCCTGGGACTCAGTAGACCAGGCTGACCTCGAACTCACAGAGATCCACCTGCCTCTGCCTCCCAAGTGCTGGGATTAAAGATGTGTGCCACCACTGCCTGGCAGAGTAGAGGAAGAGAACATTCCTATCTGAGTATCTGATGATAACCAATTATCACTTCAGTAAAAAAAAAAAACCTTAGCTCCATCTTCTGTACCCTCTTGGTATTCTCATGATCTAAAAATTAAAGTTTTGTTTGTGCAATAGAATTATTGGGGCCTGAGAGGGCTCTGATGGGGTCACTTGTGATTTGGGGCTGTACTGAAATGGAGGTCTCGGTGACCACGGAACTTTGGAGTACTACCCACTCTTTCTTCAAACTGTCCCACGCGTTACTTTCTCTGCGGTTTCCCTCAGACTGAGTCCTTACCTCATATTGTGATGGCCTCTGTCTCTGACCAAATTGTGACATCCAAAGTAGACACATTGCCTAGCTCATTATGGAGTATTCCTGGACGCCTAGCCATGCTGGAAGCACATAGTAAGTAGCTGCTTACTGAACTTTACCTGAATGGGTGACTTGAGGTGACCTCTGTGGTCTGAGAGTGGTCCCCCCCCTTCTTCTGTCTCTCTCTCTGAGACAGGGTCTCACTATGTTGCCCTGGCTGGCCTGGAACCCACAGAGATCCACCTGCCCCTGCCTCCTAAGTGCTGGGCTTTAAGGGTTACCCAGTCTCCATTGATGGCAGTCTAAGTTGGCTGTGCACAGAGGTTGAAGCCCATGATTGTCCTGTGAGTGTGGCTGGAATTTGAGGGGTGTGTACATTATTGACTGACCTTTTGCCACTAATCTGTGATTAGAGGACCAGTCAAGACAGTGGCAGTGTACTAGGAGCTTTGCATGATTGATAGAAGTAGCCTGCATTGATTGTGACTGGAAGCAACTGTCAACAAGTTAATGAGGAGCCTAGCATCATGGCTTCAGATGACAGTGTGCTCGGTCAGTAGCTGGTGGGGGTAGGGTGGGGGCCGACTTGAGACTGTCTCCAAAATGGATTTTTTTTTTTTTTTTCCCAACTGACAGTGGGAGCCAGCAAGATGACTGGGGCGGTAAAGGTGCTCGAAGTCATTTGGCAGATTAATTTGCATTATGAATGGAAGGAAAAGACGGGATTAGATTCATACCGGAAGTGGTGCTAATTAACGTATACTGTATTAGATTTCAGATTTTGTTTTGTGTAAGGAAATACACTCCCCGGGTTTACAAACAGCACCGCCCGGCTTTGCCACACACAAAAGCAGCAAGTGCCCAATATGGTGGGGGCACACCTGTGAACCCCAGCACTTGGGGAACGGTTGGGAAGTAAAGGCAGGAGATCGAGGGCTCAAGGTCATCCTCCTCCAGTGAGTCTGAGGCTGGCCCGGGCTAGTTTGAGACTGTGTATCAAAAAAAAACAAACAACAAACAAACAAAAAGCAGAAACGGAAGACTGGCGGCCGCCGAAGCTGAGCTCCCCGGTTTCCAAACCCCCTGCCCACCCCCTGGCCCCGGCTCCCGCCCCTCTTCCCAAGACGATCGCCAGCCTGGTACGCCTGCGCCTAGGCGGGGCGGCGCTCTGCCCTTTGTTGTGGGCCCCAGTTTCCCAGGACACCAAGCGGCGCCGGGGTGGGGTTATGCAGATGAGGCACTCGGGGGCGGGGCGGTTGCTCGGCGGCGGCCGGGGAGGGTCAGTTGGAGGCAGGCGCTCGCTGAGGCAAGAGGAGGGCTCCCGGCCCGCGGCCTGACAGGGACTTAGCCCGCAGAGACCGGCCCGCGCGCGCGACCCCACACCCACCCACTCGTCCACCTACCCACTCCCCGCGCCGCCTCCTCCCACCCTGAGCAGAGCCACCGAGGATGATAAACACCCAGGACAGGTAACGGCCCGGCGCAGGCTCCCCGCCCCCACCCGCCCTCCGCAGCTCCGGAGGCCTCCTTCTCTCCCCCCCGCCCCAGGGCAGCCAGTCTCCGGCCCCCGGGGGGCTCCGTCCGCCCCCACGGGCCCCCGCCGCCACCCCTGCCACCTAGCCCCAGCCCTGAAATTGGGCCTCCTTCCGTCCTTTACCCCCTTCCTCCAGCCCGGCCCATCCCCCTCCTCCGGGCTTCCTTCTCGCCCAAAGCGGCCCCCCACCCCCAAACGTGGACCCAGCCAGTCGCCCCTTTTTCTTGAGCCCAGCGGAACGGTGCCCATTTCCCCCCCATCCTGGGCTTTCTCCCACATAGCCCCCGAATTGGTTCTACCTTCCCTAAATCTTTCTGACTCCTCCACAAGTCACTTGAATCGCTTTAAATCCGTTCTCCAGTGAAAACTGCACCCCAGCCAGACTCCTCTCTCTGCCCTGCCTGGCCAAGGTGGGCTCTGTCCCGCAGTTTACCTCCAATCCCACCCTCCTGTGGGTGTCCAGTCACCCCTTGGTCCGTCCCACTTTCCCTCCCCATCTTTCTGCAGTTAGGCCCCATTTTCCTGTCTGGGGACCTCATTCCTTTTATTTCTCAAACACTTTGGACTCCATTCCTGCCCTCCATCCTGTTTTCTTAATGATGTCCCCAACTCCCTTCTTCTACATACTCCAACCCTTTAAACAGCATAAAGTCTTACTTGGGACTCTCTTGCCTTCTCTTCTGGACCCCCATCTTTAAAATCCTTACACCACACGACTTAGCCTGTCCCCTTTCCTGGGAAGATCTTTAAACTTCGCTCCAGGGCCTTCAGAACAGGACTGTGAGCCTTTGCCTACTTAAAGGCCCAGTCCCAGTTTCCCCCGTGGATTGAAGAGAGGGGCGGCACATTGTTTTGAAATGGAGTGGATTTCTTCATTTTTATCCTCTACCCTCTCAACCAAAGTAGGTAGAACTCATCCCTCTATTCCCTTTCTCCTTTTTTCCACTTCCCCCAGATAGCCCATATTTCTGCCCCAGATTCTCTTCTCCAAAATATTCCGTAATTTTCCAACTCTTCATGATTTTTAACCCCACTAGCTTATCTACTAAAGTGGTTTCCAACAGCAATTCAGATATGACTCCTCACACCCCCCTTCTCCCATAGGGCTTGTTGCTGACCCCTTCAAAACTTTTTGGAAACTCATTTTGATCTTTTGTCCCCATATTGGACTTTTATGGCCTCTGACCTTCAGCAAGCAGATCCGTTCCTTAAACTGTGCCACAATGCTCCACAACCAGACATGGCTTCCTCTTACAAATGCAATCTTTATTTGTTGATGTTCCCCTCAGAGCTTGGGCTCCTTTTACCCTAAATGATCTGGTAGCCTTCTCGTTCCCACTTGTCCGGCAGCACTATCTTTTTTCCAACTGTTTTCCTCACATTTCAGTATATCTTCAATCAATCAATCAATCAATCAATGACAGTTATCTGTTCTTCCCCTTCACAGATTACTCCATTTAGCCTAGGGTAGAGCCTGGTGAGCCAGTTAATTCTCAGGTAGAGCCCGGGTTGAAAAATACTGTCGCTTTCACCCTAAGAAGGCTTGGCCTTTCTCATCACATTCCTGCAGTGGCAGCCTTTCCTCTACTTACAAGGGCTTCATCTTTAGGGATTCCTTAGTCTTCCTCTGTTAAGAAGGAAACTGGCCAGGTGGTGGTGGCACACGCCTTTAGTCCCAGCATTCAGGAGGCAGAGGCAGGCGGATCTCTGTGAGTTCAGGGGCTAGCCTGGTCTACAAAGTGAGTTCAGGGCTACACAGAAAAACCCTGTCTTGGGAAAAAAAAAAAAAAAGCAGCAGTGGTGGCACAAGCCTTTAATCCCAGCCTCAGGAGGCAGAGGTAGGTGGATCTCTGAGTTCGAGGCCAGTCTGGTCTACAGAGTGAGTTCCAGGACAGCCAGAGCTACACAGAGAAACCTTGTCTTTCAAAAAAAATAAGAAAGGAAATTCTCCTTTACTTCCTACCTTTATTGCTCCATTTAGTCATTTTCTTTTCCCAATTCTCAAAACCTTATCCTATCCCCATTTCTTCTCTCCATATAGGAAACTTAATCCCTATTTCCTGGTTTGTTATGGTTGTGTTGGAGCCATTATCACCAACCTGCCAAATGCTCTTTGCCTATGGTCCCATTCTGCTTTTTTCTTTTCCTTTTCAGAGACTTTCCATATAGGTCCCTCACTACAGTCCATTCTTTGATTCCATTTTCATTTACCCAGTCCTTCCCAGCTCAGGAGGTGGGTGTATACTTGGATGATGCAAGATGCAAAAGGTGCTGTTGTGGTCTGGAAAGCTGTGTGTGCGGAGGATGGAGGGCAAGGTTTGAGGATCTGTGAAATGGGGTTTTTCTCTGGGGGTTGGAAGTGGGGCATTTCAGCAGTCACTCTCAGGAGTCCTTTGGACTGATTGGGTCTAAGTGCCAAGTCCTTTGCAGCTTGAGCTAGACTTGGAGTATTTGAAACCAACACTTAGGGGCCTTCACTAATTGAGTCTTAGCTGAGTTCCAATTATGCCTCACTTAGCCAATGTGCTTACATGTAAAAAGAAGAGGGTTGAGTTAGCTTAAGGTTTCTTCCAGCTGCCCAAGTGGCAAAACAGGCTCTCTTGTCCCCAGGGCCCTTGCTTTAGTGTGTTGGTAATTTGAGGGGCTTGGCTATGTGAGGCAGGTAGAGGGAGGAGTCAGCTGGCCTGCCAGGGCCTGGGCAAGCTGGTCCTTGGATCAGGCTCATCTCCTTTGGCCTGGGGGTGGGGTGGGGTATACAGGGTGTCTAGTTTCTTTGCTTTATGGCAATCTTGTTTCCATAGTGTCCTTCCCAGTCTTCTCTGCTGGCCCTTAACTTTCTGAAAGGAATCCTGTTGGAGTCCTAACTACGGGTGCTGATAACAGCCGGATGCTCTTCCCAGGCAGTGTTGGTGTTTTCAATGTGCAGTGTCGGGAGCTGGCTGAGAGTTTAGTTCCCATTGGGTGGGGGATGGGCTTTCCAACTTCCCTGGCCCCAGTGAAAAATTCAGGAGAGGGAGGCCTACTTTCCTGGAAGAAATTGTTGCAGAAGAGTTGGCAGTGTTTTGAAAACAAGGCGCTTCCTTTCTAGCAGTCAGATTAGTATCTCCAAAATGTCAGAATTCCTGATGGTGGGGGAGGGAGGAAGAGCAAGTACAAGACCCCTTTATTATGTGTTTTCAACAATAGGTTTAAATTGAAGAGGAAATCAAATTTTGTGACCTTTCTCTGCCTGGAGTTGTAGGGCCTGTGGGGACCCTGTGACAGCGCAGTATGTGGGGTACAGTCAACACTGGCTTCGTTAGCCATACTGCAGTCAATCTGTGTGACGGGCATTAGGGAGAAACATTAGGTTCCACAGGTGGTTTTTTAGGGGTAGGGAGGGCCCAAGAGCACTTCAGGGCTACCAACAGTACCTTCACTGCCTTCCTCTGTAATGGAATTTCTCTTCCCAGATAGTTTGGCTTTTTATTCCCCCTTTCTCAGCAGTTTTGCTTGTTGAGTGTGGGGCAGTAGAGAGACTGGCAGCTAGTCTAGGCAGAAATACCCCTACATTGGGTGTACGCTTTAGAAAGCAATGGGGACTATTAATAGCAATTCCCCATTCTGCCAAGAAATCCAAATTTAGCCCTAGAGCTGTGCATATATATATGAAGGAGACGGAAGAGTAGGGCAGAGGCATGTTACAAATGAGTGTTTCTGGACGAAGCCATTCATTCTGTTTTAAACTGGTATACAGTGGTGATTCATGTTGATGCCATGACTTGGAAGGTTCATTAAAAGTGATATGGCTGGGCATTGTGGCTCATGCCTTTAATCCCAGCACTCTGGAGGCATCAGCAGACAGATCTCTAAGTTTCAAGGCAAGCTGGTCTACATAGTGAGTTTGAGACCAGCCAGGGCTACATGATCAATAAGACTTTGCAAACTACAACAATGAAAAAAAAAAAAAAAAAGACAGGAAGGAAGTTGTAGAGTAGACTGTAATGGCTCAGTTGATGAGCAAGAATTTTGTTATTTGAGCAAGACAGTTTCCTGCTAGCAGCAGCAAATGCCTTGTGTAAGAAAAGATTTATGAAAATTCCTAGGCCTTTGATAGTATATAAACAATGATGTAATCCTGCTCTCCCTCAGAGGGGAGGTTGGACTGTGTGAAGAGCTAAAAGTATAAACTACACTGAAGAATGTAAAATGTAAAAATGTCTTGAAGTACTGTATAATATAGTACAGTTGCTTAGCTATCCAGCAACCACAGGTGGCAATACGGTGGTGTCTGCCATTGGCAGATGTACCAGTTAGCTGTGCGATTAGCAAACATCAGGGGCACAGATTTTCTGGCTGCCATCTGATGTATGTTTCTTGTGGAAAATCAACCAAAACCCAATTTTGCTTTCAGCCTATGATTCAGAGTGGTGATGTCATTTTCTTATAATCATGCTGATTAAGTAGACTCCCTTTGGAGCATATAACAGCCCTGGTGAAGTGACTTAGTGACTTATGCCTGGCACCAGTCAAAGCCTCTCTCTCAGATACTGAGAGGAATTGACAGTTGGAAATCAGCCTTTGTGGTCACCTTAGATTGAAGGTGGCTGATGCATTCTATCTTTCTTCTTAGGTCCTTTTTGCTAAGTTGCTTGTAGCTCTGGATTAGTCTTGCTTTACGTAAGGATTACTCATCAGAGATATTCCAAGTCTTAGGGTACAAGCAGCCTGGGTGAGGGAACTGAGGGTGCCCTGGGTGTTGTGTAAAGCAGGGCCTGAGACATGAATGGATCAGAAGAAGTGGAGAGAATGATGTAGAATACAGGGAGTGTGATTTTGGTATTACCAAGGCCAGATGATCGTCTCTGACAGGCAGTGGGGATGAAAGGGAGACTTGACTGGGTTGAGGAGACCACTGCATTGGATTGAAAAATTATACTATCAGAGAATTTGAATTCCAGGTATTTGTTAGATTAGGTTGTGCTTTGTGCAGACTAAAAATAAAAGAGAAGGGGGTGGGATGACAAAGTGAGCTGGAAGTTTTTTTTGTTTTTTGAGACAGGGTCTCACCGTCCATAATCACTGTGTAGCTTGGGCTAGCTTTGACTTCATAGCAGTCTCCTGCTTCAGCCTCCAGAGACCTGGGGCTACAAATGAGTCACTTGTTGAGTTTTTCCTTTTCCTTGTGGTCCTGGGGCTCACTCAGACCCACAAAATGGCTTTGTACATTTCAGGCAAATGCTACCACTGAGCTACATCTCCAGCATCCAGAAGTCCTTTGTCATTGTATTTAAAGATAGATCTGGTGTGGTGGTGCACACCTGTAATCTCAGCACTTGGGAGGTAGAGGCAGAAGGATCAGAAGTTCAAGGTCATCCTCACGTACACAGTGAGTTTGAGGCCAGCAAAAGCTAAATGAGACCCTCTTTCTTCTTTTTTTTTTTTTCTTTTTTTTTTTTTTTGGTTTTTCGAGACAGGGTTTCTCTGTGTAGCTTTGCGCCTTTCCTGGGACTCACTTGGTAGTCCAGGCTGACCTCGAACTCACAGAGGTCCACCTGGCTCTGCCTCCCGAGTGCTGGGATTAAAGGCGTGCGCCACCACCGCCTGGCTCGAGACCCTCTTTCAACATACATACACAGGAAAAAATAAGGTTAATTCTTTTAATTAATTAGTAAATGCTGTCAAGATTTTAAAAATCTGATAAAAATTTGACTTAGCACCAACATTTCCCAGATATACATCTGCTACATATACTACATGGTGGTAGTCATATGAAATCATGGCTTGCTAAGGACATTTCATCGATGTATTGATTGCTGGAGAATCAAACCTAGAACCGTGCTTACTAGGCAGGCATGCACACTCAGCTCACAGATGGTGTGAATTATAGACAGTAAGTGAACTGTATATGGTACTAGATGATCTGAGGTGTGGTTCCAGGGGCAGGTTCTTTAACAGCTGAGGAAACAGGCACAGTACCAGCTCTAAGCTCCCATGTCTTGGAAGTTGCCTTGGATGTGGATCCCTGACACCTTCATTTCCAATATGGTCTATTTTCTCTTCTAAAAAACAGGACTACTGGGCCAGCTGGATGTTGGGTACAGTATAATACATTTGACTTAATCTTTTCAGCCTCTGGCCTTAAACTTCTTTAAAAAATGCTAAGTTCATTCATCTATTGTGTGCGCGTGTGTATAGTGTAAAGGAGGTCAAAGCCTGTTCGTTTTCCCATGTGGGATGGGGGTTGAACTCAGGTCATCAGGCTTAGTGGCAAATCGTTACCTGTTGAGCCCTCTCTCATCTCGTGCTAGAATGAACAGAAGTCCTCGGTTTTGGATTTTGTTTTTTTGTGGAAGGGATTGGGCCATTTCTGCCCCCTGGTGGAGTAACTAAAATCTGTGGAAGGATTGACAAAAGCTGGAAAACAAAAAAAAACCTAGAAACAAACAGACTATGAAAGCCTTTGTATTTTGTATCAAAGACTTGTCTTAAGGAACCACATTTTATGGATGGTAGTGGCACATGCCTGTGGAGGCAGAGGCAGGTGGATCTCTGTGAGTTCAAGGCCAGTTTATAGAGTGAGTTCCAGGACAGCTAGGGCTACTGTATTTTGGTATCTTGATTGAACATTAAATTCAGTATCAGAAAAGGTGGTTGTTGCTAGGCAATTTCATGTCCCATAGTTGCTGTCCATCCTTCATCCCTTCCCTTCAGAAATGACAATCAGGTATTTTAAGTGTATAGTAATTTGCCATTCACTTTGAGTAACTAATCAATGCATTATAATGGACAGTGAAGATAATTTTTATGAACTCATGTCTACTCAGTTATTTCTGTTAGGGAACTGGACCTGGATCCCTGTGTACACACATGCCTTCTGCAGGCTCTTTACAGGGGAATAGCAGAGTTTGTATGTGATGATCTTGTGTGTGTGGAGGGAAGTGATCTGTTACCAAGGCGTGGACTTTATTGCATTTACTTGGAGATATAAAGAAACCAGAAGTATCACAGATTAGTGTAGGAAAAGATGCAGGCTCCAGGAGTTATTTCTAGGAAAACGAAGATTGTGTCCTGCCCCCATACTGTGATCCTTTCTGGGGTGGCCCCTGGTTTCTGCCATTTCTGAGTGTGAATTAGGTAAGAATCAGGATGCTGGTTGGAATGTGGGGCTTAAGTTCAGTTAGGTCAGTCAAGCAGAAGTCTGGCAGCAGAATTCTAGAATTACAAGGGCCTTGGTGATCTAGTTTTGTGAACCCAAGCAGTTCTAGTATACAAGATACCTTCTTACCTGTCACAGAGGGTATTTGATTTGCCCAGTCCTAGGGGTAGCTCTGCCAGTCACTGTAAGCTGGCCAGCCAGTTAGCTAGCTTCTCCAGGGCCCAGTCTTCTGGTGCCCCCACAGAACCTCAACCAAGGGTGGAGAAGGGAAGCCTCAGATGGGGTTTGTGTCTTTCCATAGCAAACTCCTGACGTGCTTTTCCTTTTCTTCCCTTTGGTTGCCTGAACAATGCTATTCCGCTCCTTACCACTTTAGAAGGGGAAGTCACAATAACTTTGTGTAAAGTAGAAAATAACTCCTGTCCCTGTCCAGTAGCTGTTGGTAAGGTAGTTGAGAAGTATTCCCTGAGGATTTCCAGGAGGCAGGAGGTAGGTATATATAACCATCTGCAGATGTGGATGCCACCCCAGGAACTCCATTTCTCATTTACATATGCTTTTAGACCCCCAGTTGGAATCCCTTAGAGCTGAGCCATGGTGGGCTTGGACTTCTTGCCTGAACTAGAAAGCTGATACAGGCCAGTTAGTGGTTAAATGACTAGATGGTATATTTAGTTTTGTTGCTTTTCATTTGAAAGAACAACCAATATGCCACACACCGTTTCAGAGAGGAAAACCCCAATTTCCAGTATATGTTGATTTCTGTAGTGTAGATGTACCACACTTGTTATTCAAGTTGCCAGCATGACATTGCTAAAAAAAAAAAAACAGTTCTGTAGCCAGGCAGTGGTGGCACACGTCTTAAATCCCAGCACTTGAGAGGCAGAGGCAGATGGATCTTGGTGAGTTCAAGGCCAGCCTGGCCTACAATCGAGCTCCAGGACAGCCAGGACTATACAGAGAAACCCTGTCTCAAAAAACAGAAGCAACAACAACAAATCAGTTCTGCAGTTGTGTGTGCTGGCTGTAGCATTCCTGTTCGCTCCTGGTTCCCCTGTGGTAGTGTGTTATGTTGTGGCTATGGGACAGGCCTGTTGCTGAGTCATGATGCACACAGTTTATCTCTTTCCCTGCCATTAAATCAGAACCAAAGAGGGCAGTGGAGCAGATCTGAAACCCTTTTGTGTCTGTCTGAAGATTAAAGTGGCTACCAGATAGGGCATCCACGTGGTGGCCCTGGAGAGCTTTTAAACATCTGTAAGCCATTTGAGTCTTGGCTCCTTATTCAGGGCTCGGCACAGACACCCCTTTCCTTACACCTGTGTATGTTTTGACAGTGTCAGTGTCATCCGTGTTCTCATGCGTAGGTCAAGAAGGTCCTACCTGAGAAAGTGGAAGGCCCAGAATTTAGTGGCAGATCAGAGACAGACCATGATGATACTCTGGAGCTAAATCTAAGATTTAGTTTCATTCATAAACCTAGAACAATCTGGGGCTTTTTTTTTTTTTTTAACTGCAGTTCCTTTTTGCAAATGAGGATGGGAAAGTGAGTGGCCTTGTTAGTTTCTCAGCCCCTAGTACCCAGTCCATGTTGCCACTCCTTTTGAGGCTTAGTGATTGTACCACATAGGTGGCTAAGGCACGCTGGTTCAAGGAGAGACTGGCTGGGGGACATGAGGCTGGAGATTTGTGTCAGAACTCACAGATGTTTGATGGGTCAGATACTCCCTTGGCTTTTTGGGACTCTTTATGCCTCTTGACCCAAAAAAACAGCATTCTGGAAGTTTAAGTAGAAAAACCTTGAGCAGTGGTGCAGCCTTAGAATACTGTTTAGGGAGCAGGAGGGCGGAAGGGGCACGGGCTAATGTCTGGGTGTTTACTGTCTGACCTTCTGTCTCTTGCAGTAGTATTTTGCCTTTGAGTAACTGTCCCCAGCTCCAGTGCTGCAGGCACATTGTTCCAGGGCCTCTGTGGTGCTCCTGATGCCCCTCACCCACTGTCGAAGATCCCCGGTGGGCGAGGGGGCGGCAGGGATCCTTCTCTCTCAGCTCTAATATATAAGGTAAGGAGGATTTGGGTATAGAAGCTTGGGTGGAGCCTTCTAGATCCCACTGAGCTCACTCCGATCCTGCAATTTTCCCTTAATTTTCTCTTAGGCAGAGGTGATAGGGTGACTGAGGGAAAACGGGAACTGATAACTTTTTTCAACTGAAGCTGCTTTATGCCTTTTCTGAAATCCTAGAGGAAAAACATTAGTACTATTTGTTGTCTTTTAATCTGTTGTTGATTGAGGCCCAGGACCTGGTCCAGCTTCTTTCTTAGGCTGGGAATGGAAAGTTAATAGGGCATCGGAGTTCTGTGTGCAGAGACTTGACTTTAACTCCTGAATGCTAGGATTACAGGTGTGTACTGCAATGTGCAGCTATCGTTCATGTAAAAAAAAATTTTTGTGTTTTTCTTTTTTTGGTTTTTCCAGACAGGGTTTCTCTATGTAGTTTTGGTGCCTGTCCTGGATCTCGCTCTGTAGACCAGGCTGGCTTCGAACTCACAGAGATCCGCCTGCCTCTGCCTCCAGAGTGCTGGGATTAAAGGCGTGCACCACCACCACCTGGCTATTAAAAAAAATTTTTTTTTTAAAGGCAAGGTCTTAGGCCACACATGGTAGCATATGCCTTTAATTTCAACACTTAGGAAGGAGCAAAGGCAGGTGGATCTCTAGGAGTTCCAGGCCAGCCAGGGCTATATAGTGAGACCCTCTCTCAAAAACAAAGAACAAGAAACAAAACAAAATGGTCTTGTGTATTCCAGGCTGGCCTTTGACTCATAATCCTGCCTCAGTCTCCAGTGCAACAGTCCTGGAATTTCATTTGTTTTTGACATTTTCTCTTAGAGAGGGAAGGCAAAGCCCTGACAGGCTTTCAGGTCAGGGAGACCTAGGTTTTAATCTCAACTGGGCCTGTTACTAAATTGCTCTTGCCTTGTTACCTCATATTTAAGGTGGAGATATTAATACATGACTAGTACTTTGCACAGTGCTTATTAGCACTTGGTTCTTAGTAAAGATTTTCTTTCCCAACCAAGTGCTGCTTTTACCACTAGCAGCCATTCTTAGAAGTGGCTGCAGTGGGCTCACAAGGAAGGAGGTCTGTATTTCTGACATGCCCCATGATCCATGCGACCCTGAGAATGGTTCAAGGGATGGCAGCACCCTCTGGTTTAGGGAACATAGGATGTAGCATGTAGTAGTGATCCTGTCCTCTGCCCTAACCTTCCTTCTCAGGACGAGAAGCTCACTGTAACCCAGGACCTCCCCGTGAACGATGGGAAGCCTCACATCGTCCATTTCCAGTATGAGGTCACCGAGGTGAAAGTCTCTTCCTGGGACGCAGTCCTGTCCAGCCAGAGCCTGTTTATAGAAATCCCAGATGGATTATTAGCTGATGGGAGCAAAGAAGGGTAAGGAGACAATAAAGAGAATGGTTATTGGGGAGAGCAGCTTTTTAGGGGAGTCTAGACCTTCTTCCTTAGCTCTAGACTCTCCACGTAGATAACGCTTTGTTATAGGTTATTTTTAGCCAGTAAATCAGGCCTGCTCTAGATACAATTAAAGCAAACCGTTAATATATTAACCAGTTACCCACCAGCTAATCAGCGGTGTCAGGTTCCCCTTGAGCCACAATATAAAGGTGCAGTTCCAGGGAATATAGGTAGAGGGGCAGGATTTCATTGGATTGGGCACTGCTCTCTAAGCGGCCTATCTGTAAACGTCAGTCCCAGAACAATTCTCTTAACTGACCTCAATTTTTCTTTTGAAGTAGGCTCTCACTCTGTAGACCAGGCTGGTCTCAAACTCACAAGAGATCCACCTGCCTTTGCCTCTGCAGTGCTGGGATTAAAGGCGTGCGCCACCACACCTGGGCCTAGTGTAATACGCACAGTGAACTGGGTTCTGTTGAAGGCCCCACATTGTCCTGTGACCTGCACTAGTTAAGACAGTATTACTTTCAGGTACAGGTGAAGAACTCTATTATAGGGAGAGAGACCCCACCCCCACCTCCACCCCCACCCCTGACTTATTTTGCTCTTAATATAGGGCTCTAGATTGGCGTCCTTTTTCTGGAGATTCTGTATCAACCTTGTTGGCTCTTAGGCTCCAGAGGCCCTTTTGTGGGGGTGGGGTGGAGGTCTGCGGAGGTGGCAGTGGACAGACCTGAGCAGTTCTTTGTTTCTGCAGATTATTAGCACTGCTAGAGTTTGCTGAGGAGAAGATGAAAGTGAACTACGTCTTCATCTGCTTCAGGAAGGGCCGGGAAGACAGAGGTGAGCAGTCAAAACCATTTGAGGCCTACAGCCTAGCTAGTGGGGCCTGGGGTGGAAGCAGAGGGCTGTGCACTGTGCACACTTGCCTTACAAACCGGGAGAGGTATGGCCAAGGGGGAGAGGACTTGAGGCCCTAGTCCTTTGTTTGTTCCGTCTTTGGGATTTTCCCTGGATTGAGACTCCCCTTTCTGTGATTCCTTTCTGCAGCTCCACTCCTGAAGACATTCAGCTTCTTGGGCTTTGAGATTGTGCGTCCAGGTCATCCCTGTGTCCCCTCTCGGCCAGATGTGATGTTCATGGTTTACCCCCTGGACCAGAACTTGTCTGATGAGGACTAATGGTCACAGAGGATGCTTTGCCCAAGAGCCACAGTGGGGCAAGAGGGGAAGTTAGGCAGCCCTGGGACAGATGAGAGTGTTTCTGGCTGTCTAGGGAAGGACATTGAGGGCTCAGGTTGAGGGTTGCCCATTGTGTTCTCGGAGTTGACTCGTTGAAATTGTTTTCCATAAAGAACAGTATAAGCATATTATTCACATGTAATCACCAATAGTAAATGAAGATGTTTATGAACTGGCATTAGAAGCTTTTTAAACTGCTCTATGGTATGCTCCATCTAGCCTAGGGGAGGAAATTGCCTGGAGGGGGAGAGACTGCCTGGTCCAGGGGCAGGGGCTGGTGGGCAGCACTGTTAGGCTCGGGTTTCCTTGCGGTTGGGCTTTCTTTTTTTGGTTTTTAAGACTTAGGTATTTTCTTTCTTTGCTTCCTGTCACCCAGGGGCTCCTGAGTATAGGCTTTTTAGCTCCTGGGCAGTGTCCTTGGGTTGTTTTTGACACTCCACCTTGGGCTTCTTGGCATTTTGTGTCTGGCCTGGTGTAAGCAGGTCTGACCTTGCTTTCTTTACAGCTTAGTGTTATTCTGGCATTTGGTTAAGCTGGCTTAATCTGTTTAATGTTACCAGTGCATTTTAAATAGGGGCATTGAAATTCACCCCCCACCACCAGGGCTTTTTGGGGTGCCTGGGCCTTAAGAAACTAGCCTAACTACATCCCAAGTTACCACAGGAGTTCTTGCTTCCATGGCCCGGGCCCCAAGATCTCTTTTCTAGCAAGAGCTGAGAGGAAGCCTAGTTAGTAAACTCAGGGCTTGGGGCTTGTGGGGGAATCTGTTCTTAGGGGCTGGATGCCTCTGGCTGGCCAAGCATAGTACTGCCTGCCTCCCAGCAGGCTCCAAGCAGTGCCTGCTCTGCCGGGCTCAGGGTAGGCTGGACTGTAGAAGTGGCCTGTCCTTGACTGCTTCACCAAACAGCGTGTTCTAAAGGGAAAAGAAGGGAGAGAGATCTACATTGGGTGTGGGGGTGTCAGGGAGGCAAGTGTGTTGTGTTACTGTGTCAATAAACTGATTTAAAGTTGTGGTTGGTCATTCTTTATTCTGTATCAGGACCAACTTCCCTACCACTGCCAAAGCTAAACATAATACAGGTGTGATACACACTTCCCAGGGAAAGGCCTGCTCGTCTCTGGGGCCAGGTCACACTGAAACATGGGGTTGCTAGGGAGACACTAAGTGCCCTTGGAGAGAGGTGTATACATAACACTTTCCTGTGTGGTAGCAGCTAACCCAGAATTCCAGTTGTTATTAGAAGGCTGGGACTTAACACTAGGTTTTAGATTTTCATGGTTTTGCCTAACTTTATCCCTGAAGTCTTTTTTTTTTTTTTCTTCTTTCCCTTTTTCTCTTTTGATTCAAGGTCGCTATAGCTCTGGCCTTAACTTGTAGCGATCTTCCTGCCTCAGCCTCTGCAGTGGCTCTAAGGTCTTTGAAAGAAACAGCACATTCTTCTCCTTCTTCATTTCCTCCTTTTGGAGCCCAGTGTTCCTAAGGCATGTCTTCCAGTCCATTTTTACCACTAGCAGTGAAGACTCATTTCTCTGGTCCTGGACAGGGGGCTAAGCACTCCCATCACCTCACTTAACAGGTTTCTTCCCATGCATGCATGTTAAATCCCTTCCCCTCAAGGCCGTGTTCTTCTACCTATGGATTTGCAAGTCCCTTATAGTCAACCCTTAGTTTCTCCATACACTTGACCCATTTCCAACTTGTTTTTTCATGGAGCTTACCTGTGTTTTATTTAGCCATGTCACTAACCCTGGGCTCCACTTGCACATGATATCCCTTCAAAGTGAGAAATTAGAATTGGTGTGGAAATACCCTCCATCAAACAGATGACTCCTAGAGGTAGCAAGGGAGGTCATGATTCAGTTGTAAAATCTGAGCTGTCCATTTGCAAATCAACAGGGCTAACAAAGAAACAAGACTCTCTCAGTTCTTTACTTTTCAGCCCAAGCTTGCAAAGCTGAGGAAACAGTTTCTGCTGCTGTATGTTGATGTTTCCTGTTTACAGCCAGTAAACTGGGCTGACCTGGAAACTATATACCTACCCGTCACACACAAAAATTGGGCTGTTGAAGACCACCACTGACAGTACCTAATCATGGGAAGTAGGCAGCAGCACTTCATTCGAAAAAGCAACTTAGAAGGTAGAAAATCTGGGGATGGTGAAGAGGGGGATAGGAAAGGGAGATACGTGAAAGGCAAACTTTAGTCTAAATGTAAGAACAGGGACATTAAAAACTTTATTCAATAAATACAACAAATAATTTAAAAATATACTTCAATTCCAAAGCCAATTAAGAAAAGGAAGTAGAGACAAAGTGGAGAAGGGGGAGGAGGAGGAAGGTCAGGAAAAGAGAAAGCCTGAACATGGTTTGGCTGGGCTGTGTTTCTGAAGGGTACCACTCTTTGAGAGTCTCATCAAAAGCTTTTATCAATAAATCCTTAGCCCTTGATCTCATAGGGTAACAACGGAGTCCAGGAATGGTTCCTGGACCAGCAGACTTTGGAGGCTAGGATGGGTGGGGTTTATGTGGGGTAGAGTGCTGGGGGGTCATTTCCCCACTTGTTCCTAAAACCTTCCATTCTAACTCCCAGGCAGGTTTAAGTAGTGCAAAATCTCAGGCAGAGAGCTCCCAGCTGCATAGTTTCATAGAGGAATGAATGTCCAAAGTCAGGGCCTCTGAGAGGCAGGTCTCAGAGTACCCAGGGGTCCAAAGCCACTTTGGTGAATGGGATCCAAGGGTAAAAAGAAGAGGCCAGGATAAAGAATCAGCCAGTGGCCAAGCCAGAAAACAATGCTGGGCAGGAAAAGGCTCCAAGGGAAAGTAGTCTGCACACTGGATTCAACAGTCAGCCAGTCGAGGGGACGCTGAGGATGCACATGGAGCAGGACTAGAGAGAGACAGGGAAGCCGAGGGGACAGAGTAGCTAGGGGAGGAGACAGCAGCAGCAGCAGCAGCAGCAGCTCAGCAGCAAATCCAGGAGAAATAACCAGCAGCCCTCACAGATTTGTGATTGTCTCTTAAAAAGATTTATTTTCTCTTCTTGCCTGAATGTACAAAGGCAAAAAGAGTACAGTTTGTATATATATATATTTATATATATATATATGTATATAAAAAAACAAGGAACTTGGTAATGTACACTTTACAGAAGGGAAGAATCAGGAAGACTGAAATTAAATCCAACAGAGCAACGCCAATGGAACAAAAGCTATGAACAGCAACACTGCCCCTCCAGCCCGGGCCTCCAGCTCGCCCCAACCTGCTCCCAATGGGAGGGCTGAGCACCAAGGCAAGCGGGTGGGCTGGGGCAGGAGGGGCTGGGGACGAGGCCTGGGAGGGCCATGGCAGGGAATCACTGGAAAGTTTCCTAGGATGCCCTAGTAATAAATGACAAAGGCCCAGAATTATGGGCCAGCTAGCTGCCCAGCTGAATCTTGAGGGGCGGGCATCAGAGTCCACAATGATAGGGTATATGGGGTAGTGAGTGACGAGGAGGCCTCAAACCTGTATCCAGTGCTCTAGCCCTTCTGCAGTCCCAACTCCCTTAAGCTAAGCCCCACCCCACCCTGGAGCCTGGAGAGGAGATGCATGAAATGGTTACTTTAGAGGGTACCCTCTTCCCTTCTCTGTTCTTTGACCTTGAGACGTGTGGACAGTGTAGGCCAAGTGGAGAGCACATGTACATGTACAAGACAGGGAAGAGCTGGAGGGAACTGGCACACCAGTGACGGAGCAGACAGGAATCCTAGGCAGCAGCTGTCCAGCTGTGGCTGCCCTCTTGGGGTGAGGCCCCTACTTGTAGCTTCTCCACATGGGTCTCAGAGATTACTGAACACCAAGGGCGTGGGCAGGGGTGGCTCAGTGAGAGGCTTGGCAGACTGGACCAGATCTTGTCTCTGACTAGGTGTCACAGGTAGTTCCCCCTGTGGAGTGTGGAGGTGGACAGCCAATCTCTCGGCACTAGTCAGGATCTCCACAGCTGCAGCTGTGTGACACCATTTCAGGGAGAGAAGACTGGACTCGGATAGGGACCAGGAGGAGCAGACTGAGAACACAGGGTCATTTTTCTACCGCCAATCTCACTGCAGGGCATGGCCTGTTCTTCAAGGGGCACTTGGATAGAGGGATCAAAGAGCTGACTTTTTTGGAGAAAGAGAGAAAGAGAGAGAGAGAGAGAGAGAGAGAGGAGAGAGAGAGGGGGGAGAGAGCTGTTCCCTTCTGCAGGACCTAAGGCTGTCTTGCAAATACAGCCTCTGTTATAAAATGAAGTAGAAAAGGCAGGAATGTAGGTCGTGCCTTCCCAATGAAAAAGAAAATTGCTCCAATGGTTCCTTTACAATATGTACAAAGCACATTGCAAGCCAGTGCCACAGATACATACAAAACACCAACAGTATTTAAGAAACAAACAGGAACAGATGGGCACCTGGCTCTATTCACTGGAGTTTTGGGGGAGGCATAATCAGGCTGAAAGCCAGTCACCCTCTTAGAATGGGTAATGGGTTAGGTAGGATGGTGTCTCCAATATCTACTTCCATGAATGAAAGGGGGTCGCTGCCCAAAGTACTGCTTCCTGGGGCAACATGGGCACAGGGGACGATGGTGACGAGGGAAGGGCTGCTTGGGGTCCGGCCAGCAGGTCGAAAACAAAAGTTTTTCCAAGTGCCCAGAACCCAGCTTGAACAAAAATAAGGACTTGGAAACGGGAAAGGTGTGTAGGTAGGAGATGCCAACAACCCAAGCCTGTCTGTACACAGGGAGGGCTCACAGGTCCTTGGGAACCACCTTTCCTTGGGCTTTGTGCTTACCAGCTCCCACCACCTCACTCTCCCAAAGAAGTCAGCCATCCTCAAAGTGTCATTTCTGACATTCTTGTGACAAGCTCCCTGTTAGCCCAGACTGGTATCTGTAGATCTTCCTCTCTCTTGCAGCCCAGAGGGTAAAGACAAGAGGGGAGGGGAACAAAGGGATGATACCCTGCAATAGCAGAGAGCTAAAAAGCATCCCACATTCTGGGAAGAAGTGACTCCAATAAAGCTAGGTCATCACTTTCCCAGCACACAACTTTGCAGCTCAGGAGAACAGAGATATGTCTGCACTCCAAAGCCTCATCCCACTGTGTCTACTCTGTGGCTTGGGTATATAATGCTTGAATATGCTATTTCCGGGTCTAAGGAGCAAATCACCCCCCTTGGCCAGTGGCCCCTAAAACAAAAATGTGTGTTACAAAAACACGCCTCATATTGGCACACAAGGAGTTACAGAGTGAACTGTATAAAATCATGTACCTTTAGACAGAGGAACTGGGCTGTACACATTTGTGACCCTAAATGAGAAAGATACTCAGAAGACTGAATGTCTCCAAGAACTGCTGGGTGTTCCTACAGCCTGCCTTCTGGTTCATGCTCTCAAGTGATGTGGCAGACTCCAAGGTTACCCATGCTGAGAAGTCTATTCTGCCTGAGTTGTAAGAGCCAAGCAGTAGAAGAGGTCAGTATGGGGATCCCCCCCGCCCCTGGAAAAGGCACCAAGGGGTTAAAAGAGAAAGGGCAAGGAGTTGGGAGATGAAAAGCGGCAGGAATTTTGGTGAGGAAGCAGGTTCAATTTCACAGACTCCATTTATGCTCCAGCTCCTCCCAGCATCCCCAGGGAACCCTGTGCTGGTGCTAGAACCCCTACCTTCTGCCTAACAGGAGCACGAGGCTCTGGGGGAGGGGTGGGGCAAACGCCTTACTCTCTCTCCCTTTACAGGTTAGGCTCTGAGCGGTCATCTGTGCTCATATTAGAGGAGGATGTCTCCATGCCTGAAGACCTTGTCTTCACAGTCACAGGGAAAACAGCCCCCAACTTCTTTCCTGAGATTCTAATTTCTCCACGTGCTGCCAGTTCCCAGGGCCCAAACCACTGAGGAGACAGGGGATCCTGATGGTGGTAATGGCAATGCAAGGGACATGGCCGCTGTGCTGTCTTCAGACCTTACCCCAGGCTTGGGGTCCCTCCCAGGCGGTGTAGGGTTCTGCTCTGGCGGTAGACTAGGGGCTGGGTTAACAGAGCAGGGACTTCTCTGGGATGAGGCTCTGTTCCCTCCGTTGCTCCTATGCCTTCATCTCCACAGACGCCACAACAGTCTTAACTGTGGCTGAGAGAATAAATATTTTTGCAAAGTACCAGTTCTTCAGCTCCTGAGGAAGAGGAAGGGTCACGTGGAGGTGAGATAGCCAAGGGTCTGCCTTCAGTCACGGTAGGAATGGCAAACAGGATGATCAGCACCGTGTAACTGATGGTAAAATGGCATCTCCAGCACCACCTCAAATGAGCCAGGCTGGCCCACGAAGCTGACTTCACCTGGGCACTTGGTGTTCTGCAAAGGAAAAATGACAGGTCAACAGGTAACTGTGGCCTGCTTGGTCTCACACCCACAAGATGGCGCTCTAAGACAACGAGCTGAGGCTGGTGAGATGGTGTGGTGAGCAAGGGTGCTTGCTGCCAAGCCCAAGCTGAGCTCCATCCTCCATCTAGGGGAAGAAACTCCCTGTAAGTTGTCCTCTGACCTCTGCACATATGCACCGCCGTCAACAATAAATAAAAAACAACCCCCCCCCCCAACACACACACACCAAGAACTGCAGGGAAAGCCAGCTGGGGCGGCCTCCTCCACAGGCCCTCAGATGTACACAGCTTCGGAAGAGGCTGGTGCCACAGGCTTGGCCTTTTCCAGACCACTGACCTCACACTGTTACCCCTCAGTTGGGCACCACAGGGATTCTGTGATCCAGGTAGCAGCTACTCCTGTTAATTTGTTACCCCAAATTAACAAAAGCTACTTACCATTCTCACCTCCTGGGGGGTGGGTAGAGTGAGGGAGTTGAGCCTTGCTGGCTGGCAACAATGGCTGTAGACGAAAGCCCTGGGCAAGCAGAGAACACATTTAATGTGGCACTCAGGAAATCGCCCTCCACACTCCACCAGTAGGCTGAATATAGGGATGAACTTCCCTTTAGGTTCCCCTAGCGCCACTCAATTTTTGGGGTGCTGACAGAAAACCAAACAACCCTGATACTTGGCCAGATCTAGTGGGCGAGGGTACAGCTTGGTTTTCAACTGCTGCTTTTCAGCAGTGGAAACACCCATTGTTCCTTACTCTGCTGAAGATGATGTTCCCAAGCTCCCAGGGAGGAAATACATGTCAGCCTACTGCAGGGACTCTGGAACTCAGGACAAAGTGGACGTTCCTTTGTGTTTTGTTTAAGACAGGGTCCATCTCACAACGCGAATGAGCGAGCATGCCTGTGTGTGTTGCACACGTGAGCGTGGAGGTCACAGGACACCTTGGGTGCCATTTCTCATGTGCTGTCCACCTTTTATTGAAGACAAGGTCTTTCACTGGCCTGGAACTTTGCCAAGTAGGCTAGGCTAGTGGGATCTGCCTGATTTTCCTCCCACCTAAGCACTGTAGTACAAGCACGCACCACCACATCTGTCTTTTTCCATGGGTTTTGAGGACTGAATTCAGGTCCCCACACTCACAAGGCAAATGCTTTACCAAGGCATCTCACGGCCCTCCTTGAATTGATTTTTATGCTCCTGCTTCAACATGCCAAGTGGTGGGAATCATCTCAAGTTACAGGTTTGAGGGGCCTTGCTACAGGCGCTACTAACTGAAAGGGAACGAAACTGGAGGTGACGAGGACGCGAGCCTTACCTGCGGCATAGGGTAGGTTGTACTGTGCTGGGAGCAAGGAGTAGCCCAAGTGGTGGTGGTGGTGGTGTGTGGACATCAGACGCTGGGAAGGGGAAGTGCGGGGCCGGTCGGCACTCCTGTCACCACCTCCTGCTCCCCCAACACTGCTACAGCTGCCACCACCCCCAACTACCCCACAGCCTCCCCGATCTCTCTCCTGAGAACTTTTATCACTTATCTGGAAAGGAAAGGAAACACATAAAGGTACTATAATGAGATATATACACACTAGTGATCTAACCAGGGCCCTACATTATGAGTCTTAAAAATGCAGGGTTTTTATAAATAAAGGGGGTGCTCCCATGGGGTCAATGTCAAGTCAGCCAAGCTGCACCGTGGTCAGAACCTGAACTTGCCCAATTCTCCCATGCTGTGGATCTTGATTTCTTGGTCTTTGGACAGGACCTGGGCTGCATGCCCCACTTACCGTGGGAGACTTGCTTTTGTAGTGACTGGCATGTTGCTGCAAGATGTCCAGGGCTTTGGACTCTGAGCTGGCTTTACAGCTCACACTGGGGCTGGCACGTGCCTTGTCAGCATCCTCGCCACCTGAGACCTTGCTGCCATAGGGGGAGAAAGAGTAGCTGGAAGGCAGATAGGAACCTAGGGAAAGAGAGATGGAGCAGTCAAAGAAAGGCTGGCAGAAGGAAGCGCTCTAGTGAGTGTGGGCGGGTGGCATCAGCTCTCTTAGGCATCATCTGAGACACCTTCAACCACAGCATCTCTGGGAGGACACTCCTGGCTTCGGAACAAGCTCGATAGGAAGAACAGGTGAAGGGATAAAGACTATGGCACTCAGTTTCCCACAGCTGACTTCTCAGATCTCCTATGGCTCCTGATGATGCTATCTCAGAGTCACATGATAAAGTTGAAAGATCAAAGGATTTAGTCAGACAGCCTTGGACTGAATAACCCTGAATAAAGTGACAAGCTTTTTGAGAATGAATGTATCAGTCACGCACGATGGCACACATCTGTAATCCCAACAGTGCCGTGGTTGGGGCAGAATTGTGAGTAAAATGTGAGCCTAGACAAGATCCTGCCCCCCAAAACAAAACAAGGTCCAGGTGATGGCTCAGTGGGTAAAAACACTTGCTGCTAGGCCTGATGACCTAAGTTTGACCCCACCACACAGGAGGGCAGGGGCAGGTACATCTATGTGAGGTTGAAGCCAGTCTGGTCCATACAGAGGGAGTTCTAAGCCAGCCAGGTTACACAGTGAGACTTTATTTTTCTTTATAATAAGAAAGGGTGGAACAGCACAGACCCTGAGCACAACAATTAATAAATGGGACCTCTCGAAACTGAGAAGCTTTTGCAGGGCGAAAGACACAGTCAACAAGACAAAAAGACAGCAAACAGAATGGGAAAAGATCTTCACCAACCCGACATCTGACAGAGGATTGATCTCCACAGTATATAAATAACTCAAGAAACTAGACATCAAAATACTGAACAGTCCAATTAAAAAATGGGCTAAAGAGCTAAACAGAGAATTCACAAAACAAGAACTACAAATGGCTGAAAGACATTTAAAGAAATGCTCAACATCCTTAATCATCAGAGAAATGCAAATCAAAACGACTCTGAGATACCACCTTACACCTGTCAGAATGGCTATGATCAAAAACACCAATGACAGTCAATGTTGGAGAGGATGTGGAGCAAAGGGAACACTCCTCCACTGTTGGTGGGAATGTAAACTTGTACAACCACTGTGGAAATCAGTATGGCGGTTTCTCAGAAAATTAGGAATCGAACTACCTCAAGACCCAGCCATCCCACTCTTGGGCATATACCCAAAGAATGCTGATTCATACCATAAAGATACATGCTCAGCTATGTTCATAGCAGCACTATTTGTAATAGCCAGAAACTGGAAACAACCTAGATGCCCGTCAACGGAAGAATGGATGAAAAAAATGTGGTACATATATACAATGGAGTACTACTCAGCAGAGAAAAACCATGAAAGCATGAAATTTGCAGGCAAATGGATGGAACTAGAAAAAATCATCCTGAGTGAGGTAACCCAAACCCAGAAAGACAAACGTGGTATGTACTCACTCATAAGTGGATTCTAGATATAAAATAACAATCAGACCACAACCCATAGAACCATGGAGGCTATATATATAGCATGGAGGTCCCTAGGACGACTGTGGCTTATAATAAATTTCGGTTTCATTCAATTATTGAAAAAAAATAGCCAAACGAATGAAAACACATGAACTATGAACCAAAGGCTGAGGGGCCCCCAGCTGGATCAGGCCCTCTGAATAGGTGAGACAGCTGATTGGCCTGATCTGTCTGGGAGGCAACTAGGCAGTGGGACCAAGTCCTGTGCTCATTGCATGAATTGGCTGTTTGAAACCTGGAGCTTATGCAGGGTCACTTGGCTCAGTCTGGGAGGAGGGGACTGGACCTGCCTGAACTGAGTCTACCAGGTTGATCGCAGTCCTCGGGGGAGGCTTTGCCCTGGAGGAGGTGGGAATGGGGAGTGGGCTGGGGGTTAGGGGAGGGGGTGGGAGGGGGGAGAACAGGGGAACCCGTGGCTGATATGTAGAACTGAATGGTATTGTAAAATAAAATAAAAGGGAAAAAAAGTATCACAACCAATAAAAATAAATAAATAAAATAAAATAAAATAAAAAAAGGGTGGTAGGCCAGTGTGGTGGTGCACGCCTTTAATTCCAGCAGTCTAGAGGCAGAGGCAGAGAGAACTCTTTGAGTTCAATACCAGCCGGGACTACAGAGTGAGTTCCAGGACAGCCAAGGCTACACAGAAAGACCCTATCTCGGGGAGAAAAAAAAAGACAAAAAAAGGGGTGGTGGTGGTAGTGGCGTTGGAGTGGTAGTTTAGTGGTTAAGAACACTTATTCTTCCAGAGGATCTGGGTTCAATTCTTAGGACCCACATTACACAGCCATATGTAACTCTAGCTCCAGGGGAGCTGATGTCCTCTTCTGGCCTCTGCAAACACTCTGCTTACATGCACGTATCACATACACACACACACACACACACACACATTCATACATCAACCTAAAAAAAAAAGATACCAATACAAAAAGGTATCATGAGCTCTAGGTATAATGCTTTACTCCCAGTACTTGGGAGGCAAAGGTAAGAGGATTGTTTCAAGGAGGCTAGCCTGCACTACACATTAATTCTAGTTCAGAGTACGCAGCCAACAAACAAGCAATGTGAACTTGAAGCACTGAGAAGGCCAAGGCAGGAAGATGAGTTCAAGGTCAGCCGGGGTTACATGGCCAGACTACGTCTCAAAACCAGTGAGGCTGGAGAGATGATTCAGTGGTTAAGAATACTTTCTGTTACTGTGAAGGACCCAGGTTGCATCTCTAACACCCACATGACAGCTCAGAGTGGTTTGTAACCCTAGTTCCTGGGGACGTAACACCTTTTCTGGCCTTCTTGGATACCAGGCATGCACGTGGCAGGCAAACATTCATACACATAAATAAAAAAAAATCTTAAAACAAGACCCACAGAGGGTTCACTCAGTAGGTAAAGGCACCTGCTACCAAGGCTGACAACCAAGTTTGGTCCCTGAAACCAACATGGTAGAAGCAAAGACTATGGACCTATAATTCTAGCACTGTGAAGAAGGTACCCAGGAGAATCCCTGGGGCTCACTGCAAGTCAGTCTAGCATAATCAGTGAGCTCCAAGTTCAGTGAGAGATCCTGTTTCAAAAAATAAGTTGGAGAGCAGCTGAAGAAGACAAGTGACATTGACCTCTGACCTTCACATATATGCATACATATGCACAAGAACATACACAAGCTGGGGGGTGGGGTGGCATATGCATGTAATTCCAGTACTTAGGAGTAGAAGAGGCAAGAAGAGAGGAGGAAAGTTGGAGGCTAGCCTACACCATATAGTTAATTATAGGCTAGCCAGGGCTACATAACAAGACCCTGTCTCAACTACAAAAATACCAGAGTAAGTAAAAAGGTGCATAAATCATTCAAGACAGTGCCTCAACCAATGGAACTCATTATTATTATTATTTCCCCCAGACAGGGTTTCTCTGTGTAGTTTTGGTGCCTGTTCTGGATCTTGCTCTGAAGACCAGGCTGGCCTCGAACTCACAGGGATCCACCTGGTTCTGCCTTCCAAGTGCTGGGATTAAAGGCGTGTATACCCGGCGGAACTCTTATTTTTATATAGATGGTAAGGTGTACCACAAGGGTGAGATGATCTCCTGTATCTGTTTGAAAAGCTTATTTGTATTTAGAATTTATCCTATAATAATGCCAGCAGAAAGTCAAGACTACATGCTCTAGGCGGCTGGGAGTTGTGAGTGCTCAGGCGGACCTAAATGAAAACGAATAGAAGCTGCAGATGGCAGGGCCGAGTAGGGCAGGTTGGAGTCTAGATGTCCAGACAGACAGAAGGCATCAATTCTCGTGTACTGCAGCTCAGTGAGTGGCTACAATCTCGGAAACCTATTACATATTTCATACAGCGCCAAAGAGGGGAAGACAAGGCTGCACACGGGGGATGCCATTACCTGGACTGATCTATCGGTGGACACTGAGTGTGTGTGCCAGAAGACTACATTATGGCCAGGCACGGTGGTACATGCTCCTCTTAATCCAGCACTCAGGAGGCAGAGGCAGGTGGAGCTCTCTGAGTTCGAGGCCAGCCTGTTCTACACAGTGAGTTCCAGGCCAGCCAGGGGTACAGAGTGAAATCCTGTCTCAGGAAAACAATAATAACAAGCTCCCTTCCCAACCTCAAACCAACCAACAAAACAACAACAACAAACCTGAAGCTCCCTTCCACCCCAGAGGAATCCTATCGGGCTCTAGTGAGGAGAGCTGAAGACAAACATTTTTTTCTAACAAGTTAAAAACATTAAACCTTGACCTACTGAGAACTCACTGTCAGCAGGGTAAGAACGAATTTTTCTCAAGCTGAGCCTACTGGACATCCCCCCAGCTGACTTCAAACTGCTCTCTGCTCTGCATCCCTGCCAGCTTTCTGATCTCCCAGCTGAGCAGAGCCTCCAAGATGAATGAATGCCTGCGTTGTTCTGGTTTGAATCGCATGTGTCACATGTATGGCTCCTGCTGTATGAAGCTGTGAGGTCCTTGAGCGGAGGGAACTAGTCGCTTCTATTTCTTTAGTATTCCCCACAGTGCCTTGCATACAGCACAAATCAGAGTGCATGTGGAAAGAAATTCCAGCAGAGAGAAGCTGGCTGTGGTGTACTGATAATCTAGAAAAGCTGGAGCATGGGAGAGGTGGTGTTTCCGACTGTAATTAGGGTCATTTAAGGTCAGAGTGGCAACTTCACAGCAGGTGCACATTGAAAATAAAAGGACTGTCATCCAAGCCAGTCTCACTGACACTTAGAACCAAAGCAACAAAGCCCTGGACTGGAAATCTGTTCATCTCCCTCCCCCGAGAGCAGCAGAGCCAGCACTCAGTACCATACCTGGGTAGTTCTGCATCATCACAGCAGGCATGCCCCGGTAGCTGGGGTGGTTGGGGTCATAGGACTGGCTGTAAGAGTAGCCGTGCATGTAGGGGATGTAGGACTGGTGCTGGGGGAGCGGGGAGGACACAGGCACATGGACACTTGGCCGGGGCTCCTTGCTCCCAAGGCGGGACTCCTCGGAGGCGGGTAGCTTGCACTCAGTACTTGTACTCTCTTTCCCATCTTCCTTGGGAAGCGAGTCCTTACTCCGACTCCTTTCCTCCTTTAATTTCCGGTCCCGCTCCTCTTTCCACCGATCATCCTCTGATTTGATGTCTGAGTACTTGGCAGGATACACATATGTCCACATCCGGGGCTCTGTCTCCTGCAAAAACCACAGAACAAGTGCTGAGTAGTGTTACACACACAAAAGATCCTTTTCAAACCCAAGGTCCCAGCAGAAACACCAGAACAGAATATTACAGCACCCAAGGCAGAGTGACAGCGTGGCTTCTACCAATTATGTTTGCAAAAAGACTGTTAGTTCCAACACTGGGGAGGCAGAGGCAGAGAGATCGTTCAGAGTTCGAGCAGCCTAGTTTACAGAGAGTTCTAAGCCAGTAAGGAATACACAGTGAGACCCTGTCACTTCAAAACAAAGCAAAACACTTTCTCAAGCCTAAGGAGACAAGCTATGGGGAAGAAAAGGCACAGCCGTCAGTGGGTGCTCTTTACGTAAGACTTCTGGGGCAATGACTCCAGGAATAAGACAAGTTTTGTTTTGCAAAGTTACCACTGCCACTCTTGTCAGGAAGGGTAGAACTAATAGCAAGAGTAAAGGGAAGACATTATTCTAAATCTCCTGAGTTAAAATCTGCAACAGGTTTGGCTGTCTGCAGAGACCAGAAGAGAGCATTAGATTCCCAGGAGCTGGAGTTACAGGAGCTTCTAAGCCATCTGATGTGGGTATTAGGAAGCGAAGTTGGGTCCTCTGGAAGAACAGCAAGTACTCTTAACCACTGAGCCATCTCTGCAGCCCCATTAGTTTTAATTTTTAAATATTACTTATTTATTTAGAGAACAGGATCCTGTTATGTAGCGCAGGCTGGCTTTCAACTTACTATGCAGCTCAGTGTGGCTAAAAACTCATGACAATCTGCCTTTAGCCTTCCAAGTACTAAGATTACAGGCATGTGCAGCCTAGCTGACACCATAGAATCCTTTGTAAAGACATCTGTTAGCTGAATACTGTATGCTTTCATCCCAAAGGAACTATACAGTGGAACATTGGGCTAGGAGTCAGGATGCCTAGGGTCTTGTCCTGGCTCTGCTTCTGAAGGCTCAACCAACTCTAGACAAAACAAACTGTCTCATTAGTCCTTCTTTCCCATTTAAGGGGAAAATACCCTTTAAACATTAAAATGTACAGAATTCCTAAAATTATACAACTCTCCTGCTAATCTAATTCTATGGAACCCTTACACAAGACAGTGCTGATCTGTGGGGCCCAGAAAGTTTACTAGTGTTTCTACTTCCTGACACACAACAGTTACCTGTCGGTACCAGAGTATTGGATCCACCTCTGCCTGTCGGCCACACTCAGTGCCTGTCTTAGCCTCAGAGGCCTCCTTGCCTAGGTGGCTGGCCTCACCCAGCTTCCCTTTAAGGCCTTCAGGGGCCTGGCCAGGGAGTTTTGATGAGTCATCTAATTTGGGAATGATGACGGACTTGGCAGGATCAGCTCCCGGCTCCTTGGCTTTGCCTGGCCCTGACTTCACCAAGTCTGTCAAGCTGGGAGCCTTGGTGAGAGTTGGCGGAATTGACGGCTTCTGCTTCCACTCTTCCTTGAGTGACGCCTCCCGCTCTTTGAGGCCCATCTCCGCCTTCTTGTCCAGTCCCCGCTGCTGCTGCTCCAGGCTCTGCCGTTTCTGCTGCTCTTCGTACTGCTGCCGGTAGGCTGTGTTGGTGCTCAAGAGGTGGCTGTGGTAACTCTGGTCGCTGTAGCCGTATGGAGGCACGTAGGCATACTGGTTGTAGTACAGGGACTGCATGTACATGTTGGGCCGCTGCTGGATGACAGAGGGTTGCTGACTGGAACTGCTCAGGTCAGGTTTCTTTTCCTCACAGACATCATTCTTCACTTTCCCTTCGATGCTCTCCGGCTCCTCATCCTTCTTTGTCTTGAGGGCCTGGCCCTCCATTCCCGACTGGCTGCTTGAGTTGAGAGCCCCCGGGCTGGACTGCGCATAACCTGGAGAGTAGTAACTTTCAAAGCCTTGATAATAAGGTGAGTCTTTGCTCTGTGGCTGAGGGGGGAAAAGTGTTTTCTTAGCCCCTTCTTTAACCAGCTGCTCAGGGTCCTTGGACTTGACAGTGTCCACCTTGCCCTCCCCATCCTCCCCAGCATCCGAGATGTCAGAGTAGGCAGGACTATTGGTTTTGACTGAACTGGCTTCAGCACCGTTCTGGGTCACTACATGTAGGGGAGTTAGGGGCTGGGTTGGGGTAGTACTATCTAGGCGGCTGCTGCCTCCAATTGAAGGGCTGGGGGCATTGTCTGTAAAACTGTAAATCTTATCAGCTTCAGCCTTGATACTCGCTAACCGGCTTTGGTGGGAGTCTGAGGAGCCATTGAGAAGCCCCTCCATTTTTATTCCATCCCCTGATGATTCTCTGAACGGGCTTTTACCTTCTTCTGCTCGGCACACCTTCCCAGGGGTCAGAGGACTTTCAAGTTCCTTTGATGATTCCTTCTTTTTTTTGTCTTTCTTTTTCTTGTCCTTGGCAGGGGTCAAGGCAGGGTTGACTGTGAAAGGCTCCCCCATCACAGTGGGCTTGGGCTGAATGGGCTTGAGCTGGGGGCTGTTGGGCATGGCTTGGACCACTGTGGTGGTCAAGCCTGAGGAGGAGCCAGGGCTTGCTGCTGTGAAGGTGGCCGTCTGGAAAGTGTAGATCTGCTGTGGGGGTATGGCAGGGGCAATGGGCCGGGCTGACTTTAAGCTCTTGGATGGCATCTTCTCAGGTTTCAAACTGGAGGGCTTTTTACATTTTTCTTTTTCCACACACTTCCTGTCCAGAGAGTCGAAGGCATCGTTGCTTGTTTCATCCATCACTGAGGGTCCATCATCAGAACCATCATTGGATAAGGCCCCAAGGTCTGTGTCTCCCTCCCCACTCAGTTTTTTCTTACAGAGGCCTTTTGTGCTGAACTTGCTCGGAGGGGAAGGGCTATGAGGCTCAACCAGCCGAACTTTGGGGGTAGCTGAGCGGGCAGGGGACAAGGATCCTTTCTGTGAGACAGACGCACCGTTGCAGCCGCTGAGGTCCGCATGGAGGGCGGGCTCTTCTCCATACTCACTGTCTCCATCAGCTTCCGGTTTGCTGTCATCGTCCGTGTGGGCATGAGCTTGGTGATATTTAAGTCCATTAATGTGCTTGTACTTTTTGTTGCAGTTTGGGTGGGGACAGTCAATCAGGACTGGGGAGGGACAATTTCTGTCCACAACATTGGGTTCCACCTTGGTCCCAGGGAGTGGCCCGGTGGCTGAGCCCATGGAATTTGTGCGGACACGTTTGCTTCCTTTGGAGTCCTCGGAGCTAGAATTCAGTTCCATATCTGAAAGAGGCTTGTTTTTCCGCTTATTAGCTGAGGAAGGGCTGGCCTTGACATCCTCCGAGGTGCTGCTAGCTGGGGGACGATGCTCTGAGGAGTTCTGGCTGCCCCGGCGGCCTTTGCTGTTGGCTCCTGCCCGGGTTTTGCTGTTGTTGCTGGTCCCTTTGCTGTCGGAGGCTGCGGCTGTCTCATTGACAGGCGTGTTGCTGTTGGGACGCATGCGCTTGCCTCGTCCTCGACCGTTACGCATTTCCAAGTCACTGGTGGGGGAGTCACAGAACCTTGGCAAAGGACAAACAGGACAGGATATTAATAAGGGGAAACATCTTTGTTTTAATGAGCCAGGCCTCACGGCAAGAGTCACTCACTACACTCAGCCTTGCTTTCTTGAAGTCCAGGCTGGTATGGAACTCAATAAGGAGTCAAAGCTGCCCTCCATTTTACAGAATACTTACAGCCATTCTCTTGACTTCCTAGGATGTCATTTGCATACTACTCCTGGATCATTCCACCATATTTTAGGCTTCTCAAGCCCTAGCACACTGAGTAATAACATTAGGTATTGAAGAGACATTGAAATATTAGTGATTTTTATTGTATTTCTATTTATTTATTTACTTTTATTTTTATTTTTTTGGTTTTTGAGACAGGGTTTCTCCATGCACTTTTGGTGCCTGTCCTGGAGCTCACTCTGTAGACCAGGCTGGCCTCGAACTCACAGAGATCTGCCTGTCTCTGCCTCCCCAAGTGCTGGGATTAAAGGTGTGCGCCACCGCCACCAGGCCTCTATCTTTATTTTTGTTATGCTTTTGAGAGTGAATCCCTAGGCCTCATACAATATCCCAGCCCCCAAATGTTGATCTTATCACACACATTTTGGAAACAAGGTATGTAACCTAAGTTAACCTCAAACTCCCTGTGTACCTGAAACTGGCTTTGAACTCCTGATCTTCTGTATCCACCAAGGGCTGGAATTACAGGTACATAGCACTATGGCTGGCTGGAAATGTTAATTTAAAAATCAAACTGGGGGCTGGAGAGATGGCTCAGTGGTTAAGAGCATTGGCTGGTCTTCCAGAGGTCCTGAGTTCAAGTTCCAACAACCACAAGGTGGTGGCTCACCATGTAATCTCATCTGTAATGAGATCTGGTGTCCTCTTCTGGCCTGCAGACATACATGCAGGCAGAACACTATATACATAATAAATAAATTTTGAAAAAACAAATAAAAAAAAATAAAAATCAAACTACAACTTGAAAATAAGGCCAGGCATAGTAACTCAGACAAGCACCTGTAATCCCAGCATCTAGAAGGCTGGGTTTGAGGCAGCCTGGCCTATACAGTGAGTTCAAAGACCGGGTAACAGAATGAACCCTTGTCCCCAAGAGGAAGGAAGGCAAGGAGGGAGGGAGGGAAGAAAAGTGGATATAACCCGTGTGCTGGCTCAAGCTAGTGAGGAGCCTGGAGTTGGATGAGGCTCAAGAGGCTTGAGTTTGAGGCCAAATGGGCCAACTCTAATAAGATAAAGTAACGACTCATTAATTATGTGGAGGGATCAGACTAACATAAATTACATATCTGTATGTGCTCACCTTGGGGGTGCCCAATCATGCCTTGTGCAGTCAAGAAGTGTACCTACGTATGTCTTGTTCCTCCATGTCACATTTACCACCAACATCCCTGGAAAAAAAAAAAAAAAAAGAAAGAAAGTAGTATGGATGAGATGAATTTTTTTTTTTTTTTTTTAGTTTTGTTAGACAGGGTTTCTCTGCATAGTTTTGCACCTTTCCTGGAGCTCACTTGGTAGCCCAGGCTGGCCTCGAACTCACAGAGATCCGCCTGGCTCTGCCTCCCGAGTGCTGGGATTAAAGGAGTGCGCCACCAACGCCCGGCTGGATGAGACGAATTTGCTGGCCACTGCAAAGAATATTCTTTTTTGTTTTTTTGAGACAGGGTTTCTCTGTACAGGGTTTCTCTGTGTAGTTTTGGTGCCTTTCCTGAATCTTGCTCTGTAGACCCAGGCTGGCATCGAACTCACAGAGATCCGCCTGCCTCTGCCTCCCGAGTGTGGGATTAAAGGCGTGCGCCACCACTGCCCGGCTACAAAGAAGATTCTTCATGAGCAGCTCTCTGACTTCTATGAAAGTTCAGTGGTGCTTCAGTAGCAGACCAGTCCCATGGGAACTGCCTACTGATGGACAGTAGTTCAGAGATTTCCTAGCCTGGTCAAGACATTTTTTATTTTTATGAACAGTCTCATGGATCTCAGGCTATCCTTGAATTTGCTATATAACTGAGGATGACCTTGAGCTTCTGAGCGTCCTTCCACTACCTCTGACTGTTGGGATTACAGGAAGGAAGGTCCCCACACACCCAGATTTATGTCGTGCTCAGAACTGAACTCATGGCTTTGTTCATACTGGACAAGCATTCTACTGACTGAGCTACACCCTCTGCCCTCCCTTGTTTTTGTTAAGACAGTGTCTTGCTATATAATCCAGGCTAGCCTCAAACACTCTCTAGCCAAGGATAGCTTTGAACTCTTGATCCTTCTGCCCCTTCTTACTGAGTGCTGGTTCTTAGTTATGTATGTGCCACCATGCCTTACTTAATGTATTTACTTTAACTAAGTTCAAGTATTTCAGTGTATGATTTAACCAGAATTTACACATTTTTGGGGGGTATACAGCTTAGGTTGTTTTGTACATTTTTACTTTGGTACATTTAAAAAAAAAAAAAAAAAGGCACACGCCTTTAATCCCAGCACTTGGGAGGCAGAGCCAGGCGGATCTCTGTGAGTTCGAGGCCAGCCCGGTCTATAGAGTGAGATCCAGGACAGGCACCAAAGCTACATAGAGAAACCCTGTCTCAAAACAAAAACAAAAACAACCACCCCCCAAAGAAAAACAAACAAAGGCTAATTTTTATCATGTTTTAATTATGTGTCTATGAGTGTGTCTGTACACGTGACTGCAAGTGCCTGATGAAGCCATGGGTGTTCGGAACTGAACGTGGGTCCTCTAGAAGAGCAGTACGTTCTTCCTCTTAACCACTGTGCTTTCTCTCCAGCCTCACTCTTAAATGATGTCACAATAAATATCTTGACATGTTGTTCATTTTATTAAAGATGAATTGGAGGACAGGGATGTGGCTCACTTGGCAGCGTGCTTGTCTAGCACACACAAAACCCTAGCTCAATCTCTAACACCATATAAAGCTGGGTGCTGGAGCAGAAACCTATAACCAAAGCACTTGGAAGATGGTTTTAGGAGCAATTTCACTTCAAAGTCATCCTCAGGTACACAGCTAGCGCAAGGATAGCCTAGGACACACGGACCCCCCCCTTCTCCATCCCATCCCCCACAAAAGGGGAAAGGGGCTTTTGAACACGTGACATAACAATATTCCTAAATTCAAAGAGCATTAAAAATCCAAAACACTGAAATTTGAGCATGGTAGTGCACACCATGGTGGTGACACTTGTGGGGTGGAGGCAGGATGATCGGGGAGTTCAAGGCCAGCCTTGTCTACAGAGTGAGTTCCAGGACAGCCAGGACTGTTACACAGAGAAACTATCTTGAAAAAAACAAAAATAGACAGAGAACAAGAGAGGGAGCACGTGTGCCCAAGTGAGCTAGGGATGTAGCTTCCCTGGCACAAACATCCTTGGATATGATTCCTAGTTCTTCCAAAGGGAAAATGGAGAGAGAGAGAGAGAGAGAGAGAGAGAGAGAGAGAGAGAGAGAGAGAGAGAGAGAGAGAGAGAGAGAGAGAGAGAGAGAGACACTGAGACTCTCCATGTGCTGTCTGGAAAGATTATATACAGGAAAGACAGTAGTAGTAGTGTGTGGAACAGTGCGGTGTATGGCATCATTTAAGGAAGAGTATACACTTTTCACTGTAGATTTATTTGGAGAGAGAGGGTACACATGGTGTACATGGAGAGGACTGAGGACAATTTGCAGCAATCAGTTCTCTCATTCTATCATGTAGGTCCTGTAGATTGAACACAGGTCACCAGGCTTGGGGGCAGGCATCTTTACCCACTGTGAAATCCTGCAGGAAAATCCTTGAATGTTTCTAGGTAAGGAACTTGAAGGTTAATGAACAATGACAGGAGGGATACTTCATTAAAAAGAAACAAAAACATTCATTTATTTGTGTGCGTCTGCATATGCTAGAGTGTGCATTTGGAGGTCACAGAATAAGTCAAGGGAGCTAGTTCTCTTTCCACTACTAGTTCTAGGGATCAAACCCAGGCTGGCCATGAATTCCCAATCGTCTTACCCCTGACTTCTGAGTCCTGGAATTATACTATTTCCTCCCATAGACAATTAGGTTGTTCCATTCTTCTCTTATTACAAATAAACAGCAAAATATACCTTTGAATAAATGATTTAGCTTTGTTTAACAAAAATATGTCTGTAAGATAAATATAAGTAAAATTGCTAATCACAGGGCGTGCTTATTGGGAGTTTAAAAAAATACTGGCAAATTGCTTCAGAGAGAATGTGCTCATTTACATACCCCTCAGTGCTACATGGCATGTGCGATGTGACACTTGGAGCTGGGGGCCAAACTCAGGTCCTCTGCAAGCGCAGCACTTGCTCTTAACAGCTGAGTCCCACTAGCCTCTTTCTTAATTGTAACTTTTAATATCCCAGAGTAAAGTCTCCTAACATGAATCAGTTCTTTCCTCGGCGGGTCAGTAACTGGTGGTGGCAGTTAATGATATGTAGAAATTATTTACTTTTGCATTGTTATGTGTATTAACTTTTTATGGTTTCTGAGTTAACTGTTTGTTTTTGAGACAAACTCATACTTGTTTATTATGTAGCCAAGAAGTAAAGGGTAACCTTGAATTTATCCTCCTGTCTCTGTCTCCAAGTGCAGACATGTGCCACTACAATCTAATGTTGGAGATCAGATAAATAAAAATGTAATTTAAAAAAAAGGAGAAAGCAAGCTTGCTGTGGTAGTGCATGCCTTTAATCTCAGCACTTGAGAGGCAGAGACTGGAGGAGTTCTGTGAGTTCTAGGACGGCCAGGGCTATGTAGAGAGACCTCCCCCCGCCCCCACTCCCACCAAAGCAGCAGCAGCAGCAGCAGCAGCAGCAGTTTGGGCTGCTGACAAGATGGCTCAGTGAGTAAAGGCACTTGCTGTCAAGCCTGAGAATCTGAGCTCATGCCCCGGGACCCACATGGTGGAAGGAGAAAAGCCAACTCGTTCAAATAGTGCTCTGACTTCCACGTGTGCTGCGGCACATGCATGCACACAGTAATAAATACAGTAAGGGGAAAAAGGTCAAGGCCACTCTCCACTGGAGGAGACACTGCCTACAGCAAAACAACAGAAAGGAAATCAGAATCAAAGTCCAAAGAGAGCAAATAATTTCCCCGAACAAGAAAGGTCTCTCTGTAGACCAGGCTGGCCTCAAACTAATAGGGATGGTTAGTTCTGTCTCTGTCTCCCGAGTGCTGGATTATAGGCATGCACCACCACCACCCAGCCAGAAAGGGTAAATAATTTAGTGAAAGTCACTAGCAGAAGTCACATCTTTTGGATTCTAGGCAAGACACAGCTATCTCTAATGGATTCTTATTTTTCTCACACTATTTTCTTAGACTACCCATTTACCTCTCCTCTTACCTATGATAAATGACATTTAAGTCTGCAGGGGGTAGATATCCTAAGAGAAGGAAGGATAGGACTTCCATCCTTTTCCAAGACCCTGGCTTCTTATGAAAATAGACCACTTTCTAAGAAAGTAAGTGAGCTAAATTTTCTGTACTAGCAGCGTGAGTCAGTTGGATGTCTCCCCTTAGTGCTAGGCTGCTCTGCTTAGTTCAAACAAGAACAGTGCCTGGCATGGTGGCGCACACCTTTAGTCCCGGCAGAGGCAGAGGCAGGCAGATCTCTGAGTTCCAGGACATCCACGGCTATATAGGGAGACCCTGTCTCCCCCACTTCCAAACAAAACAAAAACAAGCCAACCACCACCACCACCACCACCACCACCACCACCACCACCACCACCACCACCACCAAAACAGGTCAGAGACAGGGGACACACTTATAGAGGTGGATGAGCACAGCTGCACCGAGAACAGACACAGTAGATGGACGCTGTTTCTATTCTTCAAACAGCTGGGTGGAACACGTTTACAAACATGACTTCTTCCTCTGTTATACTCGGCAAACTTAGCAGTACTGAATAAACGGAAGGGGGACAAGTCAAGAGAGCTGGCAGTGGACAGGGAGGAGGAACACTTCTAACATGGAAGACAGAATGGAGCCTCCTGAAATGTCACAGGAAACACATTCTGCTGAAGTGTAACACTTCCTACGAGGTTCTGAGCTGAGACAGCTGGCGAATAAGAGGACAGGAAGGAGAGGCAAAAATAACACTCCGCAGACCTCCTTTCTCCACAGACACAAGCTTTAGGGCAGTAAAAAGGAAGAAAAACAGGTCTCCATTTTTGAGTGGTTCCAATTTTTCAGTGTTCACAAAACAAAGTCTTGGCATATTCCCAGATAGTAATTCTGTTTTGAACCGTGTTTTATGTCTCTCTCTGCAGTCATTATCATCTTTATTGAGTCAGACACAAGAAAGGTGCCAAGGCACCCTCTTTCCCACAGGGGGTTAGAACTAGACCTCACTTTTTTCTTCTTATTTCTTTTTAAACATTTTATGTATTTTGCCTGCATGTATGTGTATTACATACATGTCTGGTGCCCACAGAGGTCAGAAGAGGTCACTGGATCATCTGGAAGTGGAGTGACAGACAGTTGTGAACCACCATGTAGGTACTGGGAACCAAACCCAGGTCCTGACCAAGAGTAGGAAGAGCTCCTAATCACTAGGCCATCTCTTTTTTTTGAGACAGTCTCACTGTGTGGCCCTAGCTGGCTTGGAGCTCACTATATAGACCAGGCTGACCATACAGAGATCTACTGCCTCTGCCTCCACATGCTGAGATTAGAGGTGTGTGCCTCCATGCATGGTTCATTATTATTTTACTTTGGAAATTTTGTGTGTGTATGTAATATACTGATATGTGTATATGTGGGTGTGCATCTGTATCCACCTGCGGAAGCCAGAGGGGGGTGTCAGGTGTCCTCTTCTGTCACTTTACATGCTAGTCTTTTGTGGAAGATGCCGGGCGGTGGTGGTGCACACCTTTAATGCCAGCACTCGGGAGGCAGAGGCAGGTGGATCTCTGTGAGTTCGAGGCCAGCCTGGTCTACAGAGTGAGATCCAGGACAGGCACCAAAGCTACATAGAGAAACCCTGTCTCAAAAAATAAAACAAAAACAAAAACAAAAACAGAAACAAAACAAAAAAAAAACCAAAAAACAAAAACAGAGAAAAAAAAAAAAAAAAAAAAAACAACAACAACAAAAAAAACCCTTTGTGGAAGACTCAGTCCCTGAACTTGGAGCTGGCATTTTTAAGGGATCTAGTTGTGCATTTTTCCTGTTACAAGAACTAATTCCTTTCTTCACCCTACCTCTACCACCTCCTCCTCATCTCCTCCCCCACTTCTGGGGGTATACGTGCTAGGCATCAAATTCAGATTTATTCCTGTTGGGCAAGTACTCGACACTGAGCCACACCCTTACATGGCTCCTTGCGAGGAGCCACGGATGACTGTGTAAGCTAGAGAGCTGGGCATCTGGGGCCTGGCACAGTGGAAAGAAAAACGGGCTGAAAAGAAGGAAACAGACTGAGTTTCTGAGGTGTTTGGTAAGAGCCAGCCACCCTGGCCTGTCCACTGACACTGCGATCTCTCTGTAATGTCTTCCATTCCATCTCTACCACAACCATTGGGGGGTCGAGCCCTCACTAACTCACCTAAAGACTATTTCAGCATCTTTGAATTAGACTGCCTTTGCTAAGGACCACAGGTTCAGTTCCATCAATCCAGTTAGTAAGCTACTGTCAGATTAATCTACTTCAAACACTGCTTTCAAGAAATTAGCCTTGGGGTTGGGGATTTAGCTCAGTGGTAGAGCGCTTGCCTAGCAAGTGCAAGGCCCTGGGTTCAGTCCTCAGCTCCAGAAAAAAAAAAAAAAAGAAAAAAAGAAATTAGCCAATGTAAGTGATTACTTATACTCCATCATTGTGCTAAGTACTACTTGGAGATTCAAAACAGAACAGAGATACATGATTATTGAACTGAAAGTTTCATTCTATTTTTAGGATATAGAATGGATAAACATAAAATCATTGGTAAGACTGACCAACCAACCACAAAACCCACTAGCTAGATGTAATGGCATGCATTCATCCCATCTGCTTGGGAGGCTGAGGTAGAAGGACCACGTGAGCCCAGGAGTTCAAGGTCAGCCTATACAACATAGAGAGGCCTTTATCTAAAACCAAAACTAAAATTAAAACAGTTCCTCAAAACATCAGGACCCCCCCAACCCCCAGACATATATGCAAAGGAGTTGGAGTCATAGCTGAGAGCAGAGGGTTAGCAGGCACAAGGCCCTGGGCTTTCTCCTTACATCAAAACCCCAAACCATAGTCTATCATAGACTATGTGGTCACAGTCTGTGCAGACCAGAGAGGGAGGAGAGGATTTAAGGAAATCCCAAAGGATGTAGAGAGACAACACACAAGAAGAGACCATGCTGTGGTGGGCTGGGGCTGTGCCATCACAGGAAGAGCCTCTCAAGAGTTTCCTCAAGCACTAATTCCACATAAACTCTTATCAGTTGCTACAGATTTGGGGCTAATGCATTCAGAGAAGTCATAGAAAATAAAAACTTGGCCGGGCGGTGGTAGTGCACGCCTTTAATCCCAGCACTCGGGAGGCAGAGCCAGGTGGATCTCTGTGAGTTTGAGGCCAGCCTGGGCTACAGAGTGAGTTCCAGGACAAGCACCAAAAAACTACACAGAGAAGAAACCTTGTCTCAAGAAACCAAAAGAAAGAAAAAAAAAAAAAGAAAAGAAAAACATGTTTTGAGAGACAGGGTTTCACTATGTAGCTCTGCCTGGCTAGGAACTCACTACACACCAAGCAGGCCTTGAATTCAGAGATTCACTTGTCTCCCCAGTGCTGGGATTAAAGGTATGTATCACCCTGCCAGGTGATTTATTTGTTTTTATTTTATGTGTAGGGGTATTCTGCCTACATATATATATATATAGACACACACACATATACATATATATATATGTATATATACATACTGTGTGTATAATTGGGGACCACGGAGACCAGAAGATCATCCCACATACCCTGGAATTGGAGTTGTGGACAGTTTAAGTTACCCTGTGGGTGCTGGGAATGAACCCTTGTCCTCTGCAAAGTCATTGAGTCATCTCTTTAGCCCTTAAGACAAACATTTTGACTTTTGTGCTGATGCTCACAAACAACTCCAAACAGCTGATCCTCAGCCATGTTTTTTTTAAATGTTTATTGATGTTTAAAGATAACATATAAAGTGCACATTTTTCAAATTTGGTAGGAATACAGGCTGCTTTCGGCGGCTTCCTTATCACATACTTACTTAGCCCATGTTCTACAGCTAGCTATGGAGCTAGCCTTGCACTTGCTATGTAGCCAAGGCTGGCCTCAAAGTTCTGATCCTCCTGCTTTCATATGCCAAGTGCTAGCTAGGATTATAGGTTTGTACCATTATGCCTGGTGTGTGTGTGTGTGTGTGTGTGTGTGTGTGTGTGTGTGTGTGTGTGTGTGTTGTGTTGTGTGCATGTAGCACAGCACACATGGAGGTCAGAAGGCAGGTCTCTTCTACTGTGTGGGTCTGGGGACTGAAGACTTTATATTGCTATATTACATCTAGTTTGTAGTATCTACAGTCATCATTTAATAATCAATAACTAATGAGTTCCTCACCATAGTTTGTAGGTATGGAGAAACAGAAATAAAAGACATGGTTTGAGAGCTGGTTCAGTAAGAGAGCTTGCTGTTAAAGCATGAAGACATGAGTTTGGATTCCAACACCCACGTAAAAAGCTAAGCATGACTACAGCACATGCCTATGAAAATCCAGCACAATGAGGGATGCTGTGGCTTGCAGGCTGCCAGCCTAACACTAGGTTCAGTGAGAGACCTACTCAAGGTGACAGGTGAAGACTGATACAGCAGGACACCCGAGCCTGCGTACACCACACAAACACACCAGACTCGCCAATATGCAAACTCGCGCATATGTATGCACACACAAAAACATGGTCTCTCATGCATCTTGTAATACAGTTGGGATAAACTCATACACAAATAACGACATGCTTTATGCACAAATAAGGACAGTGAAGAATGCCTGAGTGATCTATACTTTACTATATCATGACATATTTAGTTAAAGATGATGTGACATTAAATTGAAAAGAACTGTGGTATTAAAGCTGTAAAACAGCATTTGAAATATTTTTAGACTTTCTTCTAGATGGTGCTGGAGCAACCAAACTGTCATCTGTAAGAGGTAAGAGCTGGTGAGAGAGCTCAGGGAGGTAAAAGTGCTTGCTGCTGAGCCCAGAGACCTGGATTTGAGCCCCAGGACCAACAATGCTAAAGGAAAGAACTGGCTCTTAAAAGCTGTCCTCTGACTTTTACAGTCCCATGCACCCCCCCCAACAAAGCAAGTAAATAAATGTATATAAAAGGGGGGTTAATTTATATAATTAGCCCATTGATGGCTCTGCTACTGATTTCATAGCCCTTTACATCCCAGTCTAGGAAAAATTCTGGGCATTTTTAAGAAGTTAAAATCACAGATAATGTAGACTGCAGTAGCTTACTATTAAGTTAAAGCAACATTCTATGTGTGGCTTTTAAAATACATATTTTAAATTTATTATTACTGTGTGTGTGAGCATACACACGCCATGGTATGATTGTAGAGGTCAAAGGACAACCTTGTATAGTTAGCTCCTTCCTGCACCATGCAGAGTCTAGGGATCAAACTCAGTTCATCAGGTTTGAATGGCAAGTGCTTTATCAGCTGAGCTGTCTATTGGGACTATTGGTGTGTCTCTGTGGGTATGAAGGTAGGGTTGAATGAATTTCTCTCTGCTTTCACAGTATTTACAATACAGAGCGAAGGAATAGAGAAAAGATAAGCAGATGACATTACCACAGGTAATGTTTACTTACCAGGTTGGAAGATGAAGAGGGCCCATAGGGCAGCTGATGAATATTCTAATCTGCCCAAATAGAAAGACTCTTTTTGTTTGTTTTTCTTTTTGGGTTTCTGAGACAGGGTTTCTCTGAGTAGCTTTGGAGTCTGTCCTGGAACTCGCTCTGTACACCAGGCTGGCCTCGAACTCACAGAGATCCACCTGCCTCTGCCTCCGAGTGTGTGACACCACCACCCAACTGTAAAGAGGCTCTTTTAAGACTAGTAAGATGTGTTGTTTTTATTTTTGAGATAGGGTCTCGCTATTTATCCCAGACAGGTCTCAAACTCTTGATTTTTCTTGCCTTGGACTCCCGAGTAGCTGAGATTATGTCTTGCAACACCACTTGTCAAGACTAGTAATAAGTTAAAAAAAAAAAAGAGAGAGAGAGAAGCAAGGTTTCTCTACATAGCCTTGGCTGTCTTAGAACTATGTAAATTAGGCTGGCCTCCAACTCATGGCGATCTATCTGCCTGCATCTGTCTTCCAAGCACTGGAGACCAAGGTATGTGCCCCATGCTCAGCAAGACTAGTAATACTTTTAAAAGACAGGATTAAATTGAATCTATTGTTGTATGTACTTTATTTATTTATTTATTTATTTATTTATTTATTTATTTATTTATTTATTTAGGTTTTTCGAGACAGGGTTTCTCTGTGTAGCTTTGCGCCTTTCCTGGAACTCGCTTTGGAGACCAGGCTGGCCTCGAACTCACAGAGATCCGCCTGCCTCTGCCTCCCGAGTGCTGGGATTAAAGGCGTGCGCCGCCACCGCCCGGCTGTATGTACTTTATTGTAACAACTCTTACTTCAGTTATGCTGGGAATCTGAAGAAAGGAGGCCCAAGTTTCCAAGTAGGACTGTGCCCAGTCACGGAGGCACTGCAGTGCACATTCGGTACTAAGTACTACCTGCAGTACTGTAGGACAGAAGAAACGTACATCGATCGTGGCTTATGTTATGAAAAAAAAAAAAAAATCAGAGCCAGGCACGCCATGAACGGCTACAACTCCAGCATTTAGAAGGCAGAGGCAGAGGGTCACGAGCTAAAGGTTACTCTGGCCTACACAGTGAGTTCAAGACCAGCCTGGGTTATTAGGGACCCAGTCTCAAACACAAACCAAATTCTGAATGGCTGAACTCCAGTACACAGAGTTGGCAGTGGTGGTGACAATGGTTCATGAGAATAAGGCACAGGAACTCACATATGCCATGAACAGAAACGAAACAGCTTCCGTCTCCTTGCCGTAGGAGAACAATTTACCTACAGCTACAGAGTGGGGTCTGGAAGACTCCTGTGACAAACCTCTATAGGCCTTTTCACATCAGCAGGCACTTACTGAAGGAAGCTACCTAGTTTCCTAATTACAAACAATTAGTTAAAGACTTGCAGTGGTTTACTTAGCTGCCTTGTACCCAGAGTCACTGCTTCAGAAAAAGTCAAAGATTAACTAACTTCTATAATTTAGCCTCCTCTGGCTCTCAATTATATGGCATCTTCTAATTATTTGTATCAGTAATAGTGTTTAAGAAAACTATTTGGTTGTGTTATTTGCACACCCTTATTTGAAGATAAAAAATTTTTCCTACATGAACACACATATATAAAGCAAATGTAAAAATTCACCCCACAAATCTTAAAGGGAGCCTAAAGCTGTTTGCTATTACTTGGTAACAATGTCAATTTGTGTCATTTTGCCCATTTTATGGTAAACAGGGCTTTACATAGCTGAACATGCCTGTAATCCTAGCAATCAGAAGCCAGATGAAAAAAGATCTTACGTCCAGGACAGGCTGTTCCAGAACAAACCCAAAGAAAAAAAGTAGACAGAGGCTAGCACGATGGCCCCCAGTGAAAGGCCAGCCTGATGGCCTAAGTTTGGAATCTGAGAACCACTTGGTAGGGGAGATTTCATTACTGAAAGTTGTCCTCTAATTGCTGTGTGTGACTGTGTGTGTGCATGTATGTGCACATGCCTACGATCTTTCTGCCTCCGTTTTCCAGTGTACTTGGTTTACAACACCTAGCTTAAAAAAAATTTTTTTTTTGTTTTTTTAAATTTGGGAGCCAAAGGCAGGTGAATCTCTGTGAGTTCAAGCCAGCCTGGTCTACAAAACAAGTTATAGGACAGCCAAGGTTATTACACAGAGAAACCCCATCTCGAAAAACCAAAAACCAAACAAACAAACTATTTTATTATTTTATTTATGTGGGTTTGTGCATGTGAGTACATGGATCCAAGGAGGCCAGGAGAGGGCTTCAAATTCTCGGGAGCTAGAGTTATAGGCAGTTGAGAGATACTTGATACGGGTGGTGTGAACCAAACTCAGGTCCTCGGCAAGACTAGTATGTACTTTTAACTGCTGAGCCATCTCTCCAGTCTCATGGGCTTCAGACTTTGACTTATATTTCTGTCTGTTGCCAGACAAACTCTGCTATAGATTTTGGGATAAATATTCTTCTTTCACTAAGACAGTGGTTCTCAACCTGGGTTTTCCAACCCTTTCACAGGACTTGCATGTCAGATATCCTGCACGTCAGATATTTACATTTACATAATGGCAGCAAAATTACAGTTATGAAGTAGCAATGAAAATAATTTTATGGTTAGGATCACTACACCATGAGGAACTGTATTAAAGGGTTGCAGCATTAGGAAGGTTGAGAATCACTGTACTATGAAATGATACAATAGAAGATTTTAGAACATAACTATTCTCACATGCAGAATATATCTACTCAAGATTCAGATCCCAGTATAATACCACGAAAGACACGGGAGGGTTCTCCAAGCCCAGCGATACACAAAATATGTATGCAGAGTTTCAGACAGGAGAGGACATTTCTGATAACTAAGCATCATCTCTATGTTACCTCACATTTAATTTTTATAATCCCCAAAGTGTACCATTATTCCCACTTTACATGGGGAATAAAAGATGGGGAAAGAGAGGCTCGGAGCACTTCATCCTACTGTTATAATGTTTAGAAATAAGATGCACAAACAGCCAGGTATAGTGGCTTGCCTATGATGCAAACACCCAGGACTTAGTGGTAAAAGATTAGGAGTTCTAGGTTATCCTTGCTTATACAGCAAGTCATTGAGGCCAACCTGGTCTATATAGGACCCTGTCTCAAACAAAACAAAAGGCAGCATAATTTAAACGCAGCCCAGTCAGCCAGACCAAATCCAAATCAGTATATCAGTATAGCTCTAACAACAACAGCTGTTTTTTTTTTTTTTTTTTTTTTTTTAATGTTTTTCAAGACAGGGTTTCTCTGTGTAGTCTTGGCTGTTCTGAAACTTGCTCTGTAGACCAGGCTGGCCTTGAACTCAGAGATCCTCCTGCTTCTGCCTCCCAAGTGCTGGGATTAAAAGGCATGAGCCACCACCACCCAGCTACAGCTCTCCTTTTAACTCACAAGGTAAAAACACACTTTCTCAGCTCTCGGGGGTTCGTACTGCCTGGTGTAAAACACTACCCACTCTATGGACTACAGCTGAGAATACAGTTGTGGACTAGCTTGAGTGACCCCAACAACTACGGGTTTATTTTTGGCAGAGAAGCAGGATATTGATTTTATGTTTGACAGCTCTCTACCAGGAAACAAACAATGAGCAAACCAACCAAAACAGCAGCAGAAGAGCTGCGCCCAGGTGGCAGAGGCAAGGCTACACAGCAGAAGACACGGGAATCAAAAGGAAGTATCCACTAAGGAACAGGCTACACAGCAGAAGACACGGGAATCAAAAGGAAGTATCCACTAAGGAACAGGCTACACAGCAGAAGACACAGGAATCAAAAGGAAGTATCCACTAAGCAACAGGCAGCACAGGAGAGAAAGAGGAAACAACAGTGGGGAACAGAAACTCTGACAGGCAAAGCTGCTGCTGTTACTGTGAAACAGACTTTGTCCGTGGGGTGCCTGTTGATGACCCAGGAACAAGGTGCGGGGCCAGGAACAAGGTGCTCAGTGGGGAGGGTGCTTCCTTAGCAGGCTTGCATCCTTGGGCTGACACTCAGCACCAGGTCACCTGTTATCCCAGCACAGGAGGTGAAGGTCAGCAGCAGTTCGAGGTTGGCCTAAGTTACATACTGAGTTCCAGGCCAACCTGGGATACATGAGAACCTGTCTCTTAAAAAAAAAAAAAGAAACATAAAGTTCAAATTTTGAGGTGTCAGAAAACTGTAGACATTATATTTTAAAATTATATATAAAGAAAATAATGTAAAAACTAAATCAATCTTGATAAATCCTTAACACAGAATGCTATGTGGTTACTTAAAATGTTAACAGAGGCCATTTAACCTTATGAGAACACGTTCATGGTATATTCCTCTAAAAAAAGACCTCAAAACATTGAGAAAAGGATCCTAATCTGCTTATGAGAAAAATGTATGTGTATGGAACAGGTATCATCTCTGGGTGACTCTATTTAGTTTTTTTGAGACAGGGTTCACTTTCTAGCACAGGCTGGCTTTGAACTCATGGCACTCTTTCTGCCTCAGCCTTATAAAGGACAGAACAGGCAAGAGCCACCACATCTGGCCTTTTTTTTTTTTTTTTTTTTTTTTTAAATATCCACCCCCAAGCAAAACAAAATCCAGACAAAACTTTTCACTTAAAAATAAGAAGGTACCCTAGAAAGCTCTATTTGCTTAGCTTGGCCCAGTATCAGTGCTAGGTTAACCGTGAGCATGAATACCTACATTTTTACAAAGCTGTCAAACTCTCCTTCAGTACTCTTGTTCTCCTGAGGTCAGAACAGCCACCAGTTTTGCTCTCCTAGTAAGATACACTCTCCTCTCTTACACTTCTTACAACAGAGATCCTTCCATCCACAACACAATGATTAAAACCCTACTTACGGTGTTGGCGTTGGTCCAACCTTTTTCTTTTTACCTTTTTTATGTGTATGGATGTTTTGCCGACAAGTCTGTCTGTGCACCACATGTGTGCCTGGTGCCCTTGGAGACCAGAAAAGGGCGTCAGATTCTCAGGAAGTAGACACAGTTGGCTGTGAGCTGGGAAGTGGACCCAGAACAACTGGAAGAGTGGAGACCTCTCTCCAGCCCTCCGATTTCTATCTAAAGAATGGCCACATATCTGTCTGCCAATGTCAAGAGATGTGGTGAAGAAAGGAGAAGGCAGCCTAAGAAAAACCTCTACTCCCAACCAATACCAGTAACAAGTTTCCCAGTTCTCTCAAAAACACAGGTAGAAACCAGGAGGTGATGATCCATGTCTTTAGTCCCAGCACTAGGGAGGCAGAGGCAGGTGGATCTCTGTGAGTTTGAGGCCAGCCTGCTCTACAGAGTGAGTTCCAGGACAGCCAGGGCTACATTGTTGAAATTCTGTCTCAAAAATAAACAAACAAGCAGGTAGAGGAGGAGATCATCCATAGTTTCTGGGAATCCAGAGCCACAGCTTTACCTTGGCTTGGAGCAAGGAGCGCTGTGGGAAACTGGCTAGGACTCAGGAGTCAGATTTAGGCTCCAGTTACCACGACTACAATAGCCCACATGGGGGAATGTAGGAACTGCTTTACTTTCCATAACTATCTCTGGTATGTTTTAATCTAATATTCAACTTTGATATGTGATTAGAAAATATATAAGCTTCTGACCTCATTCATTCTCTCCCTCCCCATTCTTTCCCTTTTGTGGTTGGTCTTACTCCATCACAGGTTAGAGCTTGAACTCACTTTGTTCTCCTGGCTGGCTTAGAGCTTTTGACAACCTCCTGCCCCACATCTTCAGTGCTGCATTAGAGTTGTGAGCCACTATGATCAGCCTAGGCCGTACAGACTTCTGAGCACTGTTTCCCAGAATAAAAGTTCAAAGAAAAGACGTAAAGAAAGCGTAAATGCAGCCAGAAATTCACAAGAGAGAGTGAGTAGATTTGAGAAATAAAGAGAGTTTTGCACAAAAGTAACTAATACCCATCATTTTGGCACCACTGGCACACTTGTCTGAAACCACACTTAAAACAAAACAAAACAGGTTTGCCACAGGGCTATAATACAGAAACCACTAGAAACTACCAAACTTCAGGGCAAACTCTAGCTTCAAATTTGTCTACTGCAATACAATTATTAGAGATAATGTTTTTTATCATGCTATAAATTCTTTATGTGCAAGTACCGCAAGATTTATTAATTTTTCTTATGTGTAAGTTCATGGGTGTGCACATGTGGATTGGAGGCCAGAGGACAATCTTGGGTGTTGCTTCTCAGGAGCTATCCACCTCATTTTTTGAGCCGTGAATTGGTGGGCTAGAACTCTGTTGGGTGCTCATGCTGGTATGGCGGTCCCTTTACTAATGGCATCCCCTCACTAATGGCACCGTCCTGCCCAGGCTGCTATGTCACCAATTCCTATGCCCTCCCAAACTTCATGCAGCCAGAACCTCAGCTGGCAACTGCCAAGGTTTTTTATCTCATTTACTCTGGCAACCTATCCATTTCAATTCATGACTCTGACTGTGAAAATCAAATATATGGGTTTTCCAAACTTACAACTATAAAGGCATAGGTGTGGCTGCTGCTCCTTTAGAGAAGACACCTTCCCAAGAGAACCTTCACTGTTCGCCACTTCTTCAGGAATATCTTTACAGGAAGTCTCCGAGGAGATCCGGAAGGAACTTGGGAATATTCTACAGAAATGTATCAACCTCGTGGAGGTGAGTGACAATGTTTTCCTGCACAGTGGAAGTACGTGAAAAATCTTAAAAAACAACACCTGAACTCACCCATAGAAATCTGATTCAACTAACTGGGTAAAACTTACATCTGTATTTAAAATCCCTGCCTCTATATTTTAATATACAGCAAAATCTGGGAATATTGTTGTAGAAAATGGTGAAGATTGACTTTAACATAGTCTACCTTCAAATTTAGGGTTGACAGAAAACAAAACCCTTAGTCCCTATTTCTGGAATCTTCTCAAGTTGGATAAGCTAAAGAAAGTCCTAAAATACCAAACAGCCATCACTTTTATCACTTGAGCATTTTAGGCCGAAGAACTTCAGAAGCAGAAGATCCGTTATGGGGAAAGGTCAGAGCACAACACTCTAAATGTCTGTGGGGATGGATGGAGAGCCTCTGGAAGAAGGCTGAAGATCAGAGAGCATTCTTCATTTTATCGCTAAGTTCTCACACTGGGAAATTTTGCAGAAGTGAAACATGGATCAGTTCACATACCCTTGAACTGCATGTCCTCCAGTTTCTCTTGCTGAGGGATAAACATACGCTAGCCATGGCTAGAGGCCATCCTATTAGCTGGACTCTTTCTCTGAAAATCCCTAGAGTAAGAAGTCATATCTCAGTGCAACTGCTTTGAGGAAACACTTGCCCGGGGTTGAGATGGAATCACACAGTCTGCAGCTTTATTGCTTTACGATCTAGCAGGAGGACCCAGGGTGAACACATGGCTAGGGCTGGCTTACATGAGGTACCTCTTCTTTTGATCCTTTTCCAGTCAAAAGCTGAGAGGGACAACCAGCTTCTAAAACCTATTTCTCTTTCCGGTAACCTTTGCGTGGCAGGTTCACAGCTTGTTAAGAGGCTAACTTTCAGTGCCGAGGAAGGGGAACAGCAGTGTGCAGAGAGAAATACAGTCAACAGCTGGGGTCTGAGGGCAGATCATCTGTCCCAGGGCCTTGGGAAACCATGGTTCTCCATACTGCACACAGAAGGAAGATCCAAGTTTCCAGGGCAGGGAGAGAAACTGTTTCTAGACATCCTTCCTTTTTTCCAGACTGTGACAACTGAAAGGCTCCTGTTATGGACTAAATTGTGCTTCCTCTCAAATACATATTCAAATCCAAGGTACCTCAAAATAGTATCTTTGTTGTTTGAGACAGCTCATACAGCCCATGTTGGCTTTGAACTCACTATTTAGCTAAGGCTGACTTTAAACATCTACATGCCCTGCTTCTAACAGCCAAGTGCTAGAATTTTAGCAGGACACTACAAGTAGTCTTCTTATGAAAAGGAGACTCTGGACAGACACAGAAGCAAGACAGCATGCAAATGAGTGATGCCTCCATAGGCCATGGAACATCATGGATTGCTAAGCAATGTTTCTGTGAACAACTGCGAGAGTGAGGAGGCTCTAGACACTTTCAGATTTCTCACCTCCAGAACGGAGCACATACCTCATTGCTGTTCTGAGCCAGCCAGTTTTTACTGATTTGTTTCAGGAGTACTAGGAAACTAATATAGCCTCAAAGGCAGATTAAGTATCAATTAAATCAGTCACATTTTACCTTAACTAGGCCTCATTAAATTGTAGTTGCTAGACCCAAGCCCAGGTCAAGGTGGGTGGAGACCAGTAGTGACGGCAGCACCCCACCAGGTGGAGGACATCTGCACAGTGCACACACCCACCATCTCACCCTGCTGATTCAGACAGAGGACTGGGGATTGTGGGAAGAGCTTGCTCCAATCAAGCTGCCCAAATGCTACCAGTGACCTCAGCTCAGTTTGATCAGTAACTAATTTTAGCTTAAGTAGAAGGATAAAACTTGAATCGTCTCCAAACTAATCTGTGGATTCAATGTAATCCCAATCAAAATCACAGCAGGTTTTTTTTTTTCACTTAAAAAAAAAAAATCACAAGCTGATCCTAACATTTATGTGGAAATGCATAGTGCTGAGAACAGCCAAGAAGATCTTAAGGAAGTACAACCCAGCTGGAGAGAGGACTTACATACACCACTAGGTGTCAAGATTTATAAAGGTGTAGTTAAGCCATGTGGTATTCATGGAAGAATGAATAATACAATGAGTGCAAAGAAGAGAGCTGAAACACCTTCCCGATACTTCCCCATTAGAGGCAAATGTGACTCCTCTGTGCAGTGGTGGTGCTTTCCATGAGGTGCTGAACCAATCATATACCCACAAGATTAAAAACAAAAACCTTGACTCTCAATTCAAATCCTAAATAAAAAAATCAATTACAAAAAAATCAAGATCTCAGAGGAAACTTAGGAGATTATCTTGAAATAGGCAAAACTGTATCCAGGACACAAAAAGCATTAATAACAAAAGGAAAAATAAAGACAAACCAGATTTCATAAAAACAGAGTTTATATGCATGACATTAAGAAAAGGCAAGACACAGAGGGTTTTATAACATGTAGCTGACAGCAGACTCACAGCCAGTATACACAAACCACATGATTACTAACACCAAAAATGACAAAAGACTTACAAGAAACTTTATGGAAGATTTACAAAGGTCAATAAATACAAGAAAAGATGCTAGATTTTATTATTCTTCAGGGAAAAGCAAATTAACAACTCACTGAGAAGCTACTGTAAACCATCTAGAAGGACTCCAATTACAAGGGTTAAAGGAAAAGAACAAAGTCAAGTGTTGACTAGGATGAAGAACACCACCATTCTAGCATGTTAAAAGCACTCAGGAGGCAGAAGCAGGCGGATCTCTGAGTTCAAGGCCAGCCTGGTCTACAGAGTGAGTTCCAGGACAGCCAGGGCTACACAGGGAAACCGGGTCTTAAAAGTTAATTACATGGGGGCAGTGGGGTGGCTTGAGAGATGGCTCAGAGGTTGAGAGCACTTGATGCTCTTCCAAAGGTCCTGAGTTCAATTCCCAGCAACCACTTGGTGGCTCACAACCATCTACAATGAGATATGGTGCCCTCTTCTTGCCTGCAGGCATACACACGGACAGAATACTGTATACATAATCAATCAATCAATCAATCAATCAATCAATCAATCAATCTTTTAAAAAGTTAACTACATGGAACATGGCTGAGTCTCCCTGGTATAATGACAGCAGCTCAACATCAAAAAGTACATACTGCAATATTTCATGCATGTACACTTCAAAATGGGCAACACTACGACATCAGCAGTCAGGCTGATGGACTGATGGGAGGGAACCGAAGTTATGGGAAGGGAAATGAGGTTTTCTGACGATACTATACTGTGTCTCTTCATTTCGGTTCTGATAACATAGGGTATGTTCACTTTGCAAGTTCAATCATCTGTACACATATGGTTCATGTATATATTTACACTGCTGTTCAATCAGACCTGCTGATAAACCCCAAACATCTGGGTTTGTGACTCCTGTGTATCAGTGAGGAAAGTAACAAAGCAGGCAGTGGCAGATCTGGTGACATATGGGCCAGTTCTGCTCTTTAGGCAACTGGCCAAATCTACAGGCCAGGAGCAGAGCAGTCTAGTATCTGATGCAAAAGCACACGGGGTGGGGTGGGATGGGGGTGAGTCATTTTTTCATCCATTCTTTATTCACATTGATAGCTGATTCTAAAGATTTTAAAATGTAATTCTAAGGAGAGAGCTAAAAAATGAAAAACAGAGGGAAATTTGGTAAGTGATAACATGCATTATTTCAAGTATTTTAAACATTAAATGATGTGTGAATTCCTGAGAGGAGGGGTATCTAGGAAAGCTATTCTCTCAGTTACTTCAGGGTCAAACATTACATTTCACTATGAGCTCAATGGAAGTAGAAAATTATTCTATAGTCTTTTAGGCTTTTTAACGATATCCTTAAAAGAAAATAGAGAACAACTTGGGGAATGGAGGACGGAGTGAGGCGTCTACTCAACGTCTTAACCATTAGCCCCTTTGTCCTCTACCTTGTTACTATGGAGAAGGCCATGAAGGCAACAACTGAAAGAAATAAAGGATCTGGCAGGAGTAAGCACTGGGACAGTGCATTAAACAAAAATCTCTTAAGCAATTAGCAAGACCAAAAAATGATACACTTTCCAGGCTTCCCTAGGAAAGCACATGGGCCTGGTTCCTCACTGTAACTGAACTCAGAACAGAGAGACCTGAGTGGCCTAACAAAGCCTAAGCCTTGGCAGACATATCATAAGGCCATTGAGCAATGCTGTCTCATGCCAGGAGGAATAAGCTACCTTCCCACCCTATCCCGGGGAAATTGTCTCCAGCTGACTACATTATAAAGTTGATGCCTGGTGACGACTTTGTTCTGTAAAGCCTAAGGGAGAAGGAGGTATCAGAAGGGGCAGAGACCTGTCTCTTGTTTTATAGGTGGAGGGAGAGGGGGAGAAGAAAGGGAGAGGAAATGAGAAGAAAGGCAGGAAGAAAGAGGAGGAAAGGAGGGGAAGGTAGAGAAGTGTGAAAATCTCTCCCTTTCTCCTCTCTCTCATCTCATTAAGAAGCAGGAGCAGCCGCAGTAACATGCAGCAGCAGTCTGGGAGCAAAGCTCTGCCTGAACTGGTTTAAAGCTACTGCCCTGGGAGAGAAGGCTAGTTGCCAAGTCTGTTGATTGCTTCTGCTCATCACTGCTATAGCAGCTTTATGAGTGGGGCAGGGCCACGACCTGTTTTTAGCAGTGTAAGCACCAAGGCCAAAGGATCCAACATCTAGATCTCATTACAAAAAACGGACAAGGACTGTCCCTCTTCTGTCCCACACAAATAATCACAGAAGCATAAATATTAAGAGCTACAAGGAATACAATATAGTCCAACCTTTTTTCTCTCTTTACAAAGGAGGAAAGCAGAGCACAGACTAACAATATGAACTTCCCAACAGGGCAAGAAAACACTACAGCTCTGATTTTCAAGTGAGGTCAGGGCTAGGCTAGAACAGGCCATGTCAGAATTGCGTTTGTGGCCTACGTGTCACTTACTTCAACACTTAAGCTTTAGGAACTAAATGACTTGTAAAGCATGACATTAGGCCGGGCGGTGGTGGCGCATGCCTTTGATTCCAGCACTCGGGAGGCAGATCTCTGTGAGTTCGAGGCCAGCCTGGGTTACCGAGTTAGTTCCAGGACAGGCTCCAAAACTATACAGAGAAACCCTGTCTTGAAAAACAAAAAAACAAAAAACAAAACAAAAAAAATTGACATTAGTACAAAATAGGCCCATGTTTCACAGGATCTGAGGAGAATCTCATTTCCAAAATAACTTTCCTATTCACAAGCCCACAGCCTGGCCTCCCCGTACTCTGCTGGTGTGTGTTGGGGGGTCGTGTGTGTGTGTGTGTGTGTGTGTGTGTGTGTGTGTGTGTGTGTGTGTGTGGTGAGACAGGTGGGATAGAGTGCACTAAAGGAATATGTCTTTCACCCTTGAAGATTAGTAGTCTATTTTGCAAAATGAAATTCAAAAGAGCCTATGACTCAAATTTTTTCTTGGGGCTTCAGGATTTAAATATATGATAGTGGACAGATAACACAACACTAGGGTATGGAAAAACACGTGTCCTAAAGCACCCCCTGGGAGGAAGCTGCTGGATGGTGGGGGAGGGGTGGGAGACAGTAGGTATTGATCCCTAATGTTTCCTTTGTGTGGCCGCTGTTGCTATGGTCTGTTGCTATGAAGATCTGTGGTGCCAGACAATGGCTGGGAGGCTTTCATGGATCCAGCCAGTCTGCACTAGGCTAAGCAGTGGAGAAAGACTGGTCACTCCACACCATCTCTCTCCAGTGAGTGCAGCCTGAAGCAAGGCCATTCATTGTCGCTAAGTACTCCTTTCCATGACAAATACCGAAAAGCCAGTTTATACACAAACTCTGCTAGACCAGAATCACAAAGGGTAACTACCCCTTTCTTAAAAGAAGAGTCATGGAGGGCTCTTTCTCCTTTGAGAAGGATAAAGACCTGTAAACAGAAGAGCATGAAGAACCACTGAGCAGATTCTTAGTGGAGTTACACAAGCAAGCCAAACTTCATGATAAGCAAAACCACTCCTGAGAGAGAAAAGGTCAACCCAAGACCAAAGAGCAAGGCTCAGCCAGGGTCTGAGACAGGGCCAACTGTTTGCCCAACAGAAGCCGGAGTACAGAAGTCACCCTGGGTCTGTATAGGTGTCAGCTGCTTTTCAGTTCTCACCGTTTTCTCACAAAATCACTGTTCGTTCTTTATTCTTAGCGCGCGCGCTTGTGGAAGACAATGTTCAGGATTTGGTTCTCTCCTTTCACTGTGGGTTCTGGGAAGTGAACTTAGGTTGTCATGCTTCATTGTGCTGAACCATCTTGTCACCCTGACTGATGTTCTTTATTTGTAGAGCACACGTGTAACCACACACACTTTCACACGTGTAAAAACACACACACACACACACACACACACACACACACACACACACTCCAAACAAAGCTATTAGCAATATATGGCTATTGAAATTAAATTTTACTCATTTATTTATTATTCTTTGAGACAGGGTCTTGCTAATTTAGCAGCTTAAGCTGGCCTTGTATCAACTCTTCCTTCCTTAGCCTTCCCACTGCTGGACCACAGCAGATGCACCATCCATTTCTACATTTCATTAGATTTTTAAAAATAACTTGTTTGGTTTTATTTTATGTGCACTGGTGTGAGGGTATCAGATCCCCTGGAACTGAAACTGAAACTACAGACAGTTGTGAGCTGCCATGTGGGTACTGGGAATTGAACCCTGGTCCTCTGGAAGAGCAGCCAGTGCTCTTAACTGCTGAGCCATCTCTCCAACCCCATCATTAGATTTTTTTTTTTTTTTTAATAAGATAGTCATATTATGCTGCCCAGGCTGGTCTCAAATCCTTCCTACCTCAACCTCCTGAGTGCTGGGGTCATAAGTGTGCCAGGATACCTGGCTAAATGAAAATTTAAAAATTTAGTTCATCAGTTCCTTGGCACATTTCAGGTTCTCACTTGTGAATACAGGCTAATTTCGGACAGTTCTCAAAAACAAAACCAACAACAACAACAACAACAACAACAAAAAAAAAAACCCCAAAACTCTAATAGAGAGTAAAATCATTTAGTCTAAATCCCTCTTTTTTTTTTTTGTAAATCGGAAATATAGAAACAGAAACTAATTTACCAAAGACCAAAGAGCTAACTAAAAATAGCATATGTTCTGGAACACAATTTTCTATAACTTTGGTTCAGAAATATTTGTACTGTACTACAACACACATGGAAAACTGAATATATACCATACATGAGAATTTCATTTTGGAAGTCAGATCAGTGTTACTGTGTGGATTTTCATACTCACTGGCATGCAGAAGAGTTGTACTCTGGCTTCAGAAACATGGCTGTAGGGCATTATAATTTATTATTTTTTATGGATTATAATTTATTATTTTTTTAATGGAGAGTCTGGTAAATGAAGACCAGAGTAATTCCAAAGATATTGTACGAGTAATTTCTACATGAGGTGGGAGGATTAATCTAAATACATACATGCTTATCGAAGCAGGTTTTTTTTAAATCCCTAACAGCAAAATTTTCAAATAAAAAATTACAAAAGAATACAGCACACAAATCATCCACAAGCAGAAATGTCTGAGAGGCAGCTGGGGAGGTAACAGAGCCAGGAAGGGGCTGCCTACTCAACATGCCATATCCTCATGTCTGCCTCTGCGGTTTCTTCATCCTTACGTTTCTGCGAATACACTATCTTTGAAGACAGCTGGAGGTTTTGTTATGACATGTAAATTCAAAGGACTGGGAGTGCTAACTACAACGGTCAGAACGGGAGGTGGAGATAGGCTCAAGTGTTCGGAGCACTTGTTGCTCTTGCGGAGAACCCAAGTTCAGGACCTAGTACCACATGGAGCTTATAATCTCCACAACAGGGGATCTAAAAACCTTCTTCTGACCTCCACAGGCACCATGTACGTGGTCCACATACATACACGCAAGCAAAACACTTATTTTCACAGAATAGCAGCAAACTGGCTCTAGAATTACCAAATCTTCTTCAGGGAGAAGTGAACAGTGGACAGACTCTTGGAATACCAATCTGGGTAAATATAATAAATTATTCTTGAGTTCTTTTTGGTATAGCTAACAGCTAGAAGGTAAAATTCAAAAATGTAGTATGAATTAACATTAAGGCTAGGAGTTGACAACCTTTTCCAAAAGCCTGTTGTAGCTGGAGGGTTAAATGGCATCCGCCGGCTCATGCATCTCACCACTGGGGCCCTAGCTGGTGGTGCCAGTTTGGAAGGCTGTGGAACTTTCAGGAGACGGAGTCTTGCTAGAGGAAGGGTGAGCCTTGGCTTTTCACATCTTGACCCTGCTTCCTGTGTGCTGTCTGCTTCTTGACACTGACACAAGGTGACCAATGGCCTCATGATCCTGCCATCATGGCTTCCAGACCATGACTGACTATATCCCTTTTCAAACTGTAACACCCCGCCCCCCTCTCGCCAGTTAGGCTGCCTCTTATTATTTGGTGACAGCTAGGAGAAAGTAACTAATCAAGGGTCACAACAATAGTGGTAGAAACACAGAAGTCTCTAAATTTTCACTCCCATGCTCCTTTCATCACACCACCTCTGCTTAGGACTGCTGTCCAAAAAAGGATGAACCATAGCACCTTCTGGAATTCTTATGTAGTGTCAGCCTTGCTGTCTTCAAAGTACCTCAGATGCAAAGAAATCATTCTAGATAGCTCAGCATGCTGACACATGCCCAGTCTCAATGCCTGGGAGGCAGAGGCAGGAGGATTACAATGTCTTTCCCAGGCTGGTCCTGAGCTAGCTGTCCTACTGTCCCAGCCTACAGAATGCTGAAATTATAGGCAAAGTCACCACACCTGGCTTTTGCTTTTGCTTCTTTTTGGTCATACAATTATTTAAGATTTTTATCTGTGTATGTATGTGTTTACATGTGCAAGCCTATGTCCATGTGTATGCTATGTGCACAGGTGATTGAAAAGGCCAGGAAAGGGGATCAGATCTCTTCTCTTGGAGTTGGAGGTATCTGTGGGGTTCCTGGTGCTGGTTCTATGATTTGAACTCGTTCTCACGGTACAGCAGCAAGTACTCTTGATCACTTAGCCATCTCTCCAGCCTCCTCAAACAATTATTTTTTTACTTGGGGTGGTGGAAACAGGAGGAGCAGATATTCAAGTTCATCCTTGGCTGGATAGATATATAGTGAGTCTGAAGGCAACTCAGACTATAGAACTCCCTACTTCAAAAACAAAAAGAGGTGGACATGACTGTGTATGCCTGTAACTCGAGCAGGGGCGGGGGGGGGGGGGGGGGGGGGGAACAAACCTAAGAAGAGTTCACTGGCCAGCCAACCTTGCAAATAACTGAGCTTCTGGTATGGGAGATGCCTTACCTCGAGGCAGTAAGACAATAAAAGAAGAAAAGACATGAAGATGTCCCTGTTCTGGCCTCTGCACATGTAGCACACGTGCACACCTGCACACATATGCACGCACTACTTACAGATACACACACACACCACATGATACACACAAATAAAACAAACAAAATACAGACAGCAGAGTAAGGATATAGCTCAGTGGTTTAGTGTTTGCACAGCATGTAAAAGGCCCTAGGTTGTAACTCCAGCCCTGCAAAAGTAAACCCCCATGGCGGGGACAGAACGTAGACATCCTCAAAGAAAAAAATATTCATCATTGTTGGGAGAGTGACAGTGCTTGTTTCACACTCTTGAAAAGATTTTCTCAGGTTCCTATTTTAAAAAAATATATTTTTTAAAATTTATGTGTGTGTCTGTACGTTAGTATGCCACATGTATGCAGGTGCCCATGGAGGCCAGAAGAGGGCATCAGATCCCTGGAGCTAGTTATAGGTATTTGTAAGTCGTCTAACTGGGTGTTGTGAACCAAAATTGGGTCTTCTGAAACAGCAGTCAGTATTCTTTTTTTTTTTTTTTTTTTTTTTTTTTTGGTTTTTCGAGACAGGGTTTCTCTGCGTAGCTTTGCGCCTTTCCTGGAGCTCACTTGGTAGCCCAGGCTGGCCTCGAACTCACAGAGATCCGCCTGGCTCTGCCTCCCGAGTGCTGGGATTAAAGGCGTGCGCCACCACCGCCCGGCTGCAGTCAGTATTCTTAACTGCTAAGCCATCTCTCCAGCCCCCAGGCTCATATATTTTTTAAGATTTATTTATTTATTATATATATATGAACACTCTATTTGCATGTATGCCTGCAGAACAGAAGAGGGATTCAGACAGAAGATGACATCCAATCCCATTAGATGGTTTTGAATTACCATGTGGTTGCTGTCAACTGAACTCAGGACCTCTGGAAAAGGAGCCAGTGCTCTTAAGCGCTGAGTCACCTCTCCAGCCCAGGTTCATATTTTGTCCACAGAGAAAAGTCATCACCACAAAGAAAAGTAGAACATATAAGCAGGAAATGATGTATTTTTCAATATACTGAGGCACTTCCTTAGTGGCCAGTTCCAGGGGACCCCATGCCCTCTTCTGGACTCCATGGGTACTATATACATGTGATATACAGACATACATGCAGGCAAAATACCCATATACCTAAAATAAAATTAAAATTAAAATATAAAAAGATATTGTTATCCAAACACATTTGTCACCCCAACAAAATTTGTCTGCTACAGGCATCTTTTTATACTTTATTTTTTCAAAGTTTATTTTATGTGTATGGATATTTTGCCTTCATATGTATCTGCACTACGTATGTGTCTGGAAACCAAGGAGGCCAAAATAGGGATTCCCCGGAACTGGAGTTACAGAAGGCTGTAGTAAGCTGCCATGTAGGTACTGGGAATCAAACTTGGGTCCTCTAGAAGAGCAACCAGTGTTCTTAACTCCTGAGCCATTTTCTCAGTCTTACATATTAAAAGTTAAACATCTAATTTTGTTATTTCCAGAATACACACTATAAATACATATCCAGAGTATCTTTTTTACCTGAAATACATTAGCATCTACTGCATGGAGAATTTTCAATAATTCTGAATGACAACAAAAATACTATGAGAATGGCCAGAATAAAATGCAGACTAACAAGTTAGTTCTGTAATATCAGAGATAATTAGCTGGGCTCCTATTGGTCTCTAAATGCAGAGTGAGGACTCCTTCAAAGTCTGGGTACTGGTGCCGGGACACATTGGGACTCCCGACACCTGCATTCTCCAACCACTGATGCTTTGATGAAAACTTGATTCTTGCACTCAGAGTGCCACTAAATGTTACCAAGGATCTGAAGTGACTGGTTAAGTATCTTTGCACTCCCATTCCTTTTTGTTTAGGTTTGAGAAATTCCAAAACAGAGGAGTTTCTGTTCTCCAGGGCAAACGAAACATACAAGAAGTCTGCATGGCAGCCTTGGGCAGCCACAGCTTATAGCAAGCCAGCTGCTTAGTGAAAGCCCCAAACAAGACTACATGAACTTGATCCCACTGACTGGGCCCATACAGACTATACGCACTAAGGGAAAGAAACATCAAGTGTGTAGGTGGCTGGGCAGTGAGGCAACCAGTGGGAGGAAGGAGTTGGCTGTAACTCCAGGTATTAAAAAAAAGGGGGTGGGGGAGAATTTGAAATTCACTGTGCCAACATTAAGTCAATTTAAGAGTGTCAGATATGGTAATGCACTTCTGTAATCCCAGTTATTGAGAACTGGAGGCAGGAAGGATCAAGAATTCAAAGTCATCATTAGCTACATATCAAGTTTGAGGTCAGCAAGGGCCACATGAGACCATGTTTAAAAAATCAAGACCAAGCAATTTGTGGTGGTGGATGATTTTAGTCCCAACAGAAGTAGAGGCAGGTGAATCGCTATGTATTCAGAGGCAGTCTGGTCTAGGCAGTTCCAGGCCAGCCAGAGCTACATAATGAGACCTTGTCTTAAGGGGGGACGGGGAGGTTGTAGAGATGACTCAGTGGTTAATAGCAATGGCTGCTCTTCTGAGGGCCCAGTTTCAATTCCCAGCAACCACTTGGCAGTTCAAATCTTTTTCTAACTCCAGTTCCAGGGGATCCAACACCCTCACATACATGCAGGCAAAACATCAACACACATTTAAAAAAGACAACAAAACAAACAAGTTGATTTCCTCAACTGCCTTTTTATTACTGTGTTCTCTTAAAGTCTGACTGACAATTCCACCTGTAATCTAAATCCCCATAGGAAAATTAAGGGAGGCTATAGAGTACAGACATAGTTTAAATGACACAGCAAGTGTTTATTAAATGATTGTTTACGAGCTATAAAAGGGAAATAATCTAAGACGCTGTCACTGGAGCTAAGGATGTGCACAGGGCTAGAACATTTGCCAACTTCCAATTGCCAGAACAACAACAAACAAATCATCTCTAGGAATGGTAAAGCGTGCTAAAAAGTATGCTACTACCCTTTGTGTGGGTACTGCCAAGAGGATGCAGACACTGACTTCTCTTATAAGTGCTTGGCAATGTTTCTATTTTTGCTTGGGAATATTTCCAACAGTAAGCCTCTACGGGCTCCTTTGCAGAAGCAATTGAGAAGGGATGGACTTACCGTCTTCTGTTTCCTGCCACACGATGCCTTCAAGGTTGACGCTGGTTCCAGGTTCACAGGGGCCTAAGCACTCAGGCTCTGTAGCTAGAGCCACATCACAGGTGTTGACTCCAACTGATCGGGTACGGACCATGATCTGCTCACAGGGAGATGAGATGTCATTATTGACCACTGGCACTAAAAGGTGCAGCGGCAGCACCGCTGGGGTGGAGACGGGGGACTCCATCTGTGAGAAAAGAGAAAGTGCTAGCTGAGACACAGGAAGACCATTAGAGGACATACTGTTTTCTGTATTTAATCTGGTCCCACATATTTTGCTGCCAGAGTGTAGGTGCTCTGAATATAAGACTTGTTTCTTCCTCTCAAGTTCTAGCTCATAATACCACTATAAATCTGTGATTTAGAGGACATCATAGGCTAGAAGCTACATTTTCATCTCATTTATTTATTTACTTACTTTTGTTTGAAAAAGGGTCCAATGTGACCCAGGTTGGCCTCAAACTCCCTATGTAGCTAGCAAAGGATGCCCTTGAACTCCTCATAAATATTGATATTACACATGTGTTACCGTGTCTGGCTTTACTTTCTTTTATTTGAGAGTCTCTGTAGCCTAGGCTGGCTTTGAATTCACACTAATCCTCCTGCCTGCATGTGTCATCCCACCCACCCCCTCACCTAGGTAGCCTTGGTTGGCCTGGAACTAGCTATGTAGACCAGGACCACTTCAAACTCACAAAGATCTGCTTGGCCTCTACCTCCTAGGCAGGTAGATCCTGAGTTCGGACTGCACTACACAAAAATAACCAAAACCAGACAAAACAAAACGACAAACAGACTTCTACTTCCCAGCTTCTGAGGCGAGCATTACTGACACCGTTATACTTCTACTAGCACCGGGCAGCCTATCAGGTTAAAATCAATGACTCCAAGCTAGGGATAAAGAGAATCCAGATTTAGGGAAGGTATGATTCCCAAGAATCTTAGAAGGTTTGATACAACTTTAGGGAGAAAACTTACAAGTTATAAGAGGGCTGGGAGCAATCTGATGGGGATTTCGGAACCTCAAAGTAGCAGTGATTAGCTAGTGAGCAGAGCATCTTTAAGTAGGACACTAACATCAAATTTGTCTATAGGACATAGAGGTGCTGCTATCATGCAGAAGCCAGTCTATACCAGTGTGAAGATACAACTGATTATGCACACACAAAACAGTTGAACACTAGTAATCTACTTCGTATGTATATGCAGTGTGTGTGTGTGTGTGTGTGTGTGTGTGTGTGTGTGTGTGTGTGTGTGTGTGTTGCCCACAGAGGCTAGCAGAGGGTCAGATCTCCTGGAACTGGAGTTATGGATGGTATGAGTCACCCTGTGGCTGCTGGGAAACAAGCTCCAGACCTCTGCAAGAGCAAGTGAGTGCTTTTAACTGCCGAGCCACCTCTATTATAGCCTCTTTCTTTAATATTATTTTTCCCTTAGAGCTTCGGACCAAACCTAAGGCTTTGTGCTTACTAGCTTTACTATTGAGTAAACCTCAAATCCCCCCTTACTTCATTTTTAAGTATGTGTTTGAGTTTGTTTGTGGGTGCCCTTGGAGGACAGAAGAGGGTGTCAGATTCTTCTGGAGCTAGAGTTATAGGTAGTTGTGAGCCACTCAACCTGTTCTGGGAACCTAACTCTAGCCCTCTACAAGAGCAGCATGCACTCTCATTACTGAACCTATCCAGGCCTTCCTTACTGTTTGAATACTGGCATATATCAAGTTGACAAATTACCAATGGTGAGTCTATAATGCTCAAATACTAACTCAGTATCCTGCACATAAAAAGTACTTAATACATAGCCGGGTGGTGGTGGTGGTGGTGGTGGTGGTGGTGGTGCACACCTTTAATCCCAGCACTCAGGAGGCAAAGGCAAGCAGATCTCTGAGTTTGAAGCCAGCCTGGTCTACAGAGTGAGTTCCAGGACAGACAGTGCTACACAGAGAAACCCTGTCTCAAATAAAAAAAGTACTTAATATACATATAAACTGATTTCCTCTGAACACAAGACATTAATCAGCAAGCCTGGAAAATTAGTTATGGATTTGGTTCCTTTCCCTTATGAAAGACTTTCAGCTGGCTTACATCTGGTGATGAATTCTATCAAGAGATCACACTAACAAGAATGCTGAATATGGTCTTTAAATGGAGACCTTTGGAAAGAGCTACACACACAGCCACAGTTCAAGCTGCTGGACAGCTCTGTGATGAATTCTGGTTTGGGGATGTTATTTCATGACCACTCTGACTATAAACTATCTCTCCCCTACATACACCTTCCTAGACTTGGATAAAAAAAAAAAAAATCAGTCTTAAAGCTGTTAAAGATACTGCCTTCATTTATTTTGTAGCTGGCTCTGGTTTCTTGGTTTAGAAAGTTACCACTACTGCAGATCAAAACTTCCAGAGTTCAAAGAATGTTCATGCATTGATTCTTTGACTAATTCTGGTCCCTGGAGAGCCCCCCCCCAGCAAAAAAAAATTCATATCTTTCTATTCATACACACACCAACACTTTTTTTCCCCATAGAAATGAAATGGAAATACAAGTTGTATGATGAGTCTTCTGCTCTGCTCTCTTGAAAATCACAAATTTGTAATTTCTTTTTATGATGTGGTAGGTCCTTGAAAGACCCTTTAAACTTTCCACACAAGCCAGGCATGATGATGTATGCCTATAATTAATTACTCTGGAGGCGGAGGCAGGCAGATCTCTGTAAGTTCCAGGCCAGCCAAGGCTGTACAATGAGACTTTGTCTCTATTAAAAAACAATAACAACAACAAACTAAATACATAGGGTCTGGGGAACAGGCTCAGTGGGCACAGCGTAAACATGAGGACCTGAGTTCAGATCCCCAGCACCCTGAAAAAAGCTGGGTGTGGAGGTGTGTCTTTCACTCCAGTAATGGGGAGTGGAGACAGATGGGTCCTGAGGGCTTACTGGTCAGCCATGCTAGTCAAAATGGAAAACTACGGGTTCAGTTAGAGAGCCTGTCTTAAGAAAAGAGAGAGAGAGAGAGAGAGAGAGAGAGAGAGAGAGAGAGAGAGAGAGAGAGAGAGAGGAGAGGAAGAGGGAGGAAGAGAGAGGGAGAGGGAGGAGGAGGGAGGGGGAGAGAGAGAGAGAGAGAGAGAGAGAGAGAGAGAGAGAGAGAGAGAGAGAGAGAGAGAGAGAGAGAAATAGAGGAGGACGTTAGACACTGACCTAAAAACACAGAAAATGCAAACTGGAATATGCCTACTACTGCTTTACAGTGCTGGAATCTCGCTCTAACCTTTATCTCTTTCAGAAACATGGTTAAAAACAGAAAAGAAAAAAAAAGCCTTTGAGAGGTACTACTAGAAAAGTCAGAGACAAAATATACAGACCATCTTCCTTCCAGCTACTTCTGTGTCTCTGTTCTTGTTTTGTTTTCTGAGAAAGGGTTTCTTAGAGTATCAGGCTCTGGCTATCTGTAGACCAGGCCGGCCTTGAACTCACAGAGATCTACCTGCCTCTGCCTCCTGAGTGCTGGGATTAAAGGTGTGCGCCACCACTGCCAACACCTCTGTTCTTTTTATGAGAAAGTCAGGGCTACAAAGGCGTTTGTAGTAAACCCTGTCTCAACACTTCCCCATCTCAAAGAAAGCCAAACAAACAAACAAACAAAAAAAAAATCAACAAACCTCCCCAAACAACAAAAAAACCTTCTGTGAACTTGTAGATAGCCTTGTTTGCACATGTTCTGTTGACCATCCATTCCACAACTGAGACAGCACCATCAGGCACAGGAAGTCACCAGAAAGACATCTGCTCTTGCTCTCTCCTATCCCAGAAAGACATACTAGTTCGTATGCTCTAGATCTGCACCGAGAAATACAGAAAACATCAATGTAAGATGTAAATGGCCACTGATGCTTCTGAGCAGTATATCATATGAAACTTTGCTATTGAACAGTTCAACAAAAATGTTAGCTGAACTTCTGTACCCTAGGATTTTTTTCCTTTCTTTTTTTTTTTCTTTTTTCTTTTTTTCTTTTTTTGAGACAGGGTTTCCCTATGTAACAGCACTGGCTGTCGTGGAACTCACTTTGGAGACCAGGCTGGCCACAAACTCACAGAGATCTGCCTGCCTCTGCCTCCCAAGTGATGGGGATTAAAGGCGTGCACCACCATGCCTGGCTAATAATTTATTTATTTATTTATTATTATTATTATTATTAATAATAATTTCCTATTATTCTTTCAGTGGTATGAGATAAAATCTCACTCTGCTCCAGGCTGTCACAGCATTTGCTGTGTAATTCAGGTTGGCCTTGAATTTATCACAATCCACCTGCCTAATTTTTCATCCTCCATGATGCTGAAATTATATGAATAAGCCACCACCAGCTTCCAAAGATTTTTTCTTTTGAAAATTCTAGTCTTGAAATTAGTATGTGGCTGAGGATTCTCCTGCCTCTACTTCCTAGTATTGGGATTGCAAGTAGGTGTCACTGTGCTTTGTTTTATGAAGTACTGAGGATTGAACCAGGGCCTCCTGCATTGTTTTATGAAGTACTGAGGATTGAACCAGGGCCTCCTGCATTGTTTTATGAAGTACTGAGGATTGAACCAGGGCCTCCAGCTATTGTACCTCAGGACTTCACTAGCACATATACACCAAAACTACCCTTACAGGTCAGTTACTAAGCAGAGCTCTGGATCACTATGGAAGATGGCTTTACTTCATTATGCATTTAATTAGAAGGGAAGTTTGAGGATGGGAAAATGAAGAAATCCACCTGTGGCTTTATAAAGTTATTCTTCCTTTCCAACAGAAATCTAAAGAATGATCACAGAGAATTACAGTATTTAATTACAATACCAGCTCTGTTAATTATCATTTGGGTACATTTAGAATCTACATTAAGCCATAATGCATTATAAGTAGCACTGTGATATGCATCTAACAATCTAGATGTCTCCGGGTGGTGGTGGGTCATGCTTTTAATCCCAGCATTCAAGGGCAGAGTCAGGCAGATTTCTGTGAGTTTGAGGCTAGACTGGTGTATAGAGCAAGTTCCAGGATTACACAGAGAAACCCTGTCTTGAAAAACAAAAACAAACAATTTAGATGGCTTGACAGTATTTCACATTTATGCTTTATTTATCACTCTCCAAGAGAGAATAAAAATCAGAAAATGACTCCCTTGCTATCTTTTTCATGTATCTAAGACCCCAAAACAGAGATTGTCAAGAGATTGGCAACAACAGGGAAAATAGGGAGTAGAGATATAAAAAGTTAAGATCAACATATGTCTTTTTTTAAAAAAAGATTTATTTATTTATTATGTATACAGTGTTCTGTTTGCATGTATCCCTGCAGGCCAGAAGAGGGAGCCAGATCTCATTACAGATGGTTGTGAGCCACCATGTGGGTGCTGGGAATTGAACTCAGGACCTCTGGAAGAACAGCCAGTGTTCTTAACCTCTGAGCCATCTCTCCAGCCCCCATCATATGTCTTAATCACTAAACGTAAGTCGGGTCTCTGAAGTGCTAGGACATGTTACCATGCCTCCCCAGGCTCCAGCTACATGGCTAGGCAAACAACAAAACAAGCAAGAGCCTGAAAAGAGACCAAGAATTTCAAGAACAAATCTGAAGTTTCCTAAAGTTCATTTCTTGTATCTTTTGATGATACTTCTTTTTAGTTTACTTTTCCATATTAGTTTAATAACATCCACTAAGGTTCCTGGTGCTGACAGGCAGATGGCTCAGAGACCGGGACAGAGAGAATAACATGGAAAGCCCAAAGTCATTATCTCCCCACAAAAAGTAATTATACACTGACTTCAACCAACTTCCACATGAGAAGCATGGATGGAGAAAATTGTTCAAGGCTGCAGCATAGTTTTGGGGTAGAAAATGTTCTAAAGAAGTATTTGAGATGGACCTTCTTCTTTTCTCCCGTCACAATGTGAATTTCACACCTTCATGCTCATAGTATACTGCTCTTGCAGAGAACCTAAGTTTAGTTCCTAGCACTGATATCACAACTACCTTTAACTCCAGCTCCAAGGAATCTGATGTCTGGTTTCTGCAGACATTTGTACTCTCATACAGACATTCACACATACACATAATTAAAGATTAAACATAAACCTTTTTTTTTAAAGGCAGATAGTTATACTGGCCAACTGCAGTAGCTATAAGAAAACCCTTTTTATTCGAGCAAGAAAGGATAGATGCTCAGATTTATTCAGAATAATCAGACAAGACTGTTTGGAATTAGGATGTTAAGGCTGGGCATAATGGTACAGATCTGTAATTCCAGTACGTGGGAGGCAGAGCCAGAGGATTAAAGCCCAAAGTTATCCTTAGCAAATTCTAGCCTCTGCACCCCCTTGACCACTGAGACCTGCTCTCAACAAACCCAAACAAACAAACAACGGACAAAACTGACAGAGGAAGGGAAGTCATCTTCTCTAGTGCCCATTTATTTGACAACTGCCAAGGATAAATAAGACTTGCCTGAAATCAGAAGTCATCAACTAAAATACACTTTTAAATGAGCCCTTAACTAATCGTGAGACACCATTGGCATATAAGCTAAAAGTATAGAGCTAAAACTTCAAGTGGTATGACAACTATTGTACAGAATGGGTTAATTTTTTTTCTCCTTTTTAAGGTCAGGTTCTCACTACATAATTCTAGCTGGTCTCAAACTCATGATGCAGACTAGGCTGGGCTCCACCTGGAGCTGAGCCTCCTGATGCTATCTTCCTAGTGCTGGGATTACAGTTGTGGCAGTACCACTATGTCCAGCTTCTCAAACTTCTCATTATCCATGTTTTTCAAGTTTCTGTCCTTTTTATCCCCTTGGTTTTTTTGAGACAAGGTTTCTCTGTGTAACATTCCTGACTGTCCTGGAACTTGTAGACCAGGCTGGCCTTGAATTCACTGAGATACGCCTGCCTCTGCCTCCCTAGTGGTGGGATTAAAAGCGTGCACCACTACTACCAGGCTGTTTCTGTACTTTTTTAAAAATAAAAAATACACAGAGGGCCCTTGAGATGGCTCAGCAGGTAAAGGTACTTACTGCCAACCTGATGAACTGTGTTTGGCAATCCTCAGGCTCTACATAGCTCTACACAGTGGAGGGAGAATCAACTCCCTCAACTGTCCTCTGACTCCTCCACACATGTGCTATGGCTCTTCTCCCACACAAAGGCATGCAATAAAAACATGTTTGTTTGAGACAGAATTTCATGTAGCGCAAATTATATATAATTGTTGTAGTACTTTGAATGAGAATGTCCCCCATAGGCTCAGGCACTTAAACACTTCGTCCCCAGGTGGTGGCACTGTTTTCTGGAGGGATTGTGAAGTGTGACTTTGCTGCAGGAGTATGTCACTGGGGTAGGCAGGCTCTGAGTGTCTATAGTCTCATTCCACTTCTATTTGCTCTCTGCTTTGTGCTTGTGGGTGAGATATGGGCTCTCAGCATCCTCTTCCTGCTGCCATGCCTGCTGTTTACCGCCTCGCTCCCTGACATGATAAGCATTTTCTCCTCTGGAACCACTATCCAAAACAAACTTCCTATATAAGACACTTGGGTCATGGTATTTTTATTACAAGCAACAGAAAAATTGTCGTAAACTAAAGGATAGACTGGTAGAAATCTCAACTGTATTACTAAATAGCTGGGTAGTCACAGACTCATTATACTACAACTACCTTCCTTCCTTTTCTTGGTCCCTTCTTTTCCCTAAGATATAGAGCTTCTCTTTCAATGGAGCCCAGGCTGAATGCTTGGGCTCAAATGATCCTCTTGTCTCACTCCTCCAAGAAGCTGGAAGCTGGGACTATGGGCATGCTTTGCTATATAATGGATGTCATATACATTATATCTTCTATAAAATAAAACATTAAGGTGTATTTCTTCTTCTTCTTCTTCATCATCATCATCATCATCATCATCATCATCATCGTGATTAACTGAAGATAAAATGCTTTGTAGACAGTACCAGTATACACAAAGTTCAACACTAACCAATAATAACAGTAATAACAATGTCTTGTTAAGCACATCTTTCTAGGGTTCTTGTGGCACTATGAACTCTTTCAGATATTCAGTGGTCAGATAGCATCTCCAGTATTTACAGTGGTTCAGATTGAACTTTAATTTTTTTCTTCTTCATTTTAAAATTTAAAAAAATTTTTCTTCTTCATTTTAAAATTGTTTATTGTGTGAAGGAGAGCGTGTGCTTGTGCTTATCATAATGTATAGAGGTCAGAGACCAACTTGCAGGAGTCAGTCTTCTCCTTCCACAATGTGGGTTCCAGGGATTCAATTCAGGTTGTCAGGTTTGACAGTAAATGCCTTTATCCAGGAAGTCATCTTGCAGCTCATACATTTTCTTTCTTTATTTTAGACAAGGTCTCAGGAAGCCCTAGTTGACCTCAAATGCATTCTCCTCATGCCTCCATCTTCCCGGCAGTAGGATCACAAGTCTGCAAAGCTATGCCTGGCTCAGGCTTGGCTTTCTTTCCCTTCCTGAAAAGGCATTTCTCTTTTCGGCAGGAAGTGCACCCCATGACCACACTCCACCTCAGGAGCAGGCCCAGGTATACCCTAACTGCAGGGAATAGATTCTCCAGCTCTAGACTATTTTTTCCTTTGGTACCTTGAGATATAAACACTAATATCTGTAGCTTCTTGAGGCCACTTGACCTAGCCTATAAAGAAATCTCTCCTGGGCTGAAGGGAAAGAGCATTAACTGCTCTTGCACAGGACTCAGGTTCACTTCCCAGAATCCACATGGCTACTAACAACTATCTTTAACTCCAGTCCAGGGTATCTGATGACCTCTTCTAGCCTCCATGGGCACCAGTCACACACATGATGCTAAGATATGTACACAGGCAAAACACCCATACACATAAAGATAATAAAAACCTTAATAAAAAATGAAAAAAAGAAAAAAGAAAGCTAGCCTAAGGCAAAGCAGAACAGGGACACAGCTATGGCAGAAACCAGATGACATTTGAGCTTTTACTTGAAGCTAGTAAAGCCCATTTCTTAGAATGTACAAAATCCCAATAGTTTAAACTAGCTTCAGCCACTTTCTATCACTGCTGAAGACTGGACCACTAGATCATCCATAAGTTAAGAGTATTTTTTAGTTAGTGACTTACATTAGAATAAACACGTGGAACAAGACTGGACTAAAGGCATTCTTGTGACACACCACCTCCACCCTAGTATCAAACATCTGATATTCTTTCTATAAGCTCCCTCCCCAGTACCTTGATAAAAATCAAGGCACACTAATCTAATAACTCTAGTGGGCTAAAAGGAGGTGGAAAGATGAAGGCATCTAGCATGCCTTGCTTAGAACTAAATTTTATTCCTCTCCATTCTTTTTCTGGATCCCTCTCTTTATTCAACATCATTAAATATTTATGATGATATAAGTACTACAGTATAGTAAATGGTGAATGCACTATGATTATTGCCTCTAGGTCACAGGTGATAAAACAATTATGAACAAGTCCTTAAAGGAATGTAGTAGATGCAAATGAGGTCCCTACACAGAGGACATAATCACTTGTATCTATCTGGAACAGAGGGCAGGCAACATTTTAACTGCATCATTTTAATTTCTCTTTTTACTTTTGCAGTACTGGGTATTAAACCCAGGGCAATGTACTTTCTAGGCAAGCCCTTCAGCTTAATCTTAAGGGGCAAATTCAACAAAAAGATCAGGAAAATTAGGTTACTTTGGTTGGATGTAATACCAAATACATGGTCTCAGAGCAAGCAACAGTAATTTGTCAGGAGAACTGGAGAGAAGAGTGGGAAATTTCTAGCAGGGTAGAGTCAATGCAAAATGATAATCAGGAAAGTAACACGATCCATTATGTTTTTAAACTTTTACTGTGCTAGAGCTGGAGATACAGCTCAGCGGTAGAGCACTTGGCTAGCATGTACATCGCCCTGGGTTTGGTCTCCACCACAGACTTTTTTTCCCTTTTTTTACTATATTTTCAAGAGACGAATGAAAGGCAAGGATGCCAATTAGAAGCCCACTGTAACACTCCAAGGAAGAAATGACAACCTGAACGGAGGCAGAGGTAGTTTTAGTGAAAAGTTACAGATTAGAAGCAGAATAAATATCCAGTGATTAACTCGATGTCCAGGATGTAAGAAACATCTGGGCTGGTTTTAAGCTTTCCGGTGTCACTACCACAAACTGGGCATGCAAGAAGACAACAGCATCAGTAGCATGGACAACAAATTCATTACTTGGACAGAATCAGCGAGGAAGTGTAAGTAGCTGGATGTACATGTCAGGAACTTAAGAGACAAGTGAGACAGTAGATAATAAAAGCTCCACGCTAGCTTGGGTGAGATAGCCACAGACAGGCAGGCAGGAAGGCATACACATGCACGTGCATACACACACACTTTTTGAGACAGGGTTTCTTTGTGTATCCTCGACTATCCTGGAATTCACTCTATAGGCCGGGCTGGCCTCAAACTCAAGAGATTTGCTTGCCTCTACCTCCCAAGTGCTGGGATTAAAGTCGTGTGCCACTACTGACTGGCTACAGATATTAATTACACATGGAGAACAGAAAACAGGGAAGAGAACAGCAATGTTAAAGGAATAAGTCCAGAAAGAAAGACTATGAGAAAGTCTGAAATTGACAATAACCACGGTGACAAAAGCAAAGTTTACTGCTTATTATAAAGTGGGTATGCAAACACTTGTGAAAACACTTTACATACATGTCACTTATTCCTTGAAGCCTGGGGCAGTTACTTTTAGCAGCTGCCTTTCCTGTTTTAAAGGCCAGATCTCATGTAGTCCAGGATGGCCTCCAATTCACTATGTAGCTAAAGATAACTTCCAACTTTTGATCCTCGTGCTTCCGCTCCTGAGTGCTGGGATTACAGGTGTGTGCCACTATGTCTGGTTTACGTGGTGCTGGGTACTGAACCCAAGGCTGTGTGCATGCTAAGCAAGCACTCTATCAAATGAGCTGCACCTCCAGCCCTGCATCTGCTTTTAAACATGAATATATGTTTAGGCCACATGGAAAGAGAGAAATGAACTCAGAAGTTGCCTCAATCCTCCACATATGCACTGCAGATGAGTATGTACGCACATATGTACACACACACACACACACACACACACACACACACACACACACACACCATGAATATGCTAAGGCTGGGTGGAGTAAGTAGCTGCTAAAGGTTTGGTTCCATTTGGCACTATTGGAAAGTGTAGGTGCAAACTGTGAAGTAGATGTTTGTTCCCCGCCCCACCCCCAAGACAAGGTTTCTCTGTGTAGCACTGGCTGTCCTGGAACTCACCCTGTAGACCAGGCTGGCCTTGAACTCACAGAGATCCGCCTTTCACAGAGTGCTGGGATTAAAGGCGTGAACCACCACTGCCCAGCTGTGAAGGAGATCTTAATGCCACTGGGAATTATGTTTTCAAAGGTAATTTCTTTCTTTCTGCTTTTCACATTAGGATCTTTTGAGCAGATCCCCTCTTTTACATCCTGTTCACTAAGATGTACTGTCTCATTATAGGCTCAAAATCAACTAGAGCAAAGGATCATGGGCAGAAATATCTAAAGCAATGTGCCAAAGCAACATTTTCCTTAGGTGAACGTTTTTCTTTTTCTTGGGTATATGATACATCAAGAGTACGCTCACTAACACAGTAAAGACACTCATCAAACAATCAAGCTGGGATTCAAATTCAGGCCATTTGGTTCCAGAACCCATTCAGGAATATATATATTAAAAAAAAAAAAATTGATGGTTGTCACAAGAACTAAGAGAAGACAGGGTTTAAAGACGAGAAGAGGAGCTGGCACTGGCAGTCTAGCTCAGAGGCGCTATACTTGCCTAGCTGCACGAAGTCCTGGGTTGTTTTCCTAGCACCATGGAGATGAATGGGAAGAAAAGGAAAAGGTAGAAGGGAGAAAGAGGAAGAGGCAAAGAAAAATAATAAAAGCAACAATAAGAAAACGGGCCAGTGTTAAACAGAGAAGTTCTAATTGTAGAAGTTAAGTCCCCAAAGTCATCAGTACCAGGTTAAAAAAAAATCATGATAGGTGTAAGAACACTAGACTTCTGTATGCCGACTGTGCATATATATATTACCTTACGTAGCTCATGATGTCCTATGAAATAGATAATAGCAGTGACAGAAGAGAGAAAGTCAAACGAAATGCTTGTTAGGGATTGGAAAGATGGTAAAAGTGCTTGTTGCTCTTCCAGGGAATCAAGTTCAGTTCCCAGCACACATCTTGTGTGGCTCACAAATGCCTGTAACTCCAACGTCAGGGGATTCAATGTCCACTTTGACCTAAATGTGGCAGACAGCCACAGACACCACACACACACCAAGAAATGAAATGCTTATAAATACTGAATTATTAATTCACAAGGCCAGAATATGAGCCAAAGGATACCTTAATTTTGAGCATATTTTCTTTTCCATTATGCCATTCTATTCCACAGAAACCTAGCTATGTGCAGGAAGGAAAATGTAAACAGCTCACAATCTAGGCTTCTAGTTCTTGTCAATGCTAGCCTTATGGCCTACACATGTGAAAATGTGGACAGCTGGCTGGCTGTGGTTTTCTGGTACTCTTCCACCTAGTACCTTAGACACAAGATCACTGATTTTGAGTGCAAATTCTAAATTTTCCACTATGATTAATCTAGACTTAAGAGATTTCAACTCAATCAAAACTTTAAGTATTCTGTCTAAGAGGACACTTGCTATTTGGTACTTCTCTAGTAAAGCAAATTAATCTTGTTTAAAAAAAAATTAAGACAAGTGTGGCAGTACATGATTGTAACTCCAGCACTTGGGAGGCAGAAGGAGGATTAGGGTTCAAAGTCATTCTCCACTGAAAGACCCTAACCCTTCAGGCTTACACCCCCAAGCCTCAGGAAAAGAGAAACTTCAAGCACCAGGAAATGAGAAACTAAATATCTAGTTCCAAGAGCAGGCTGACTTAGCCATTGTTCAATCTCCCCTGCAACCATATAACAATGTAAAGAGATTTCTGTTAAGAGATGTGCTCAACTGTGACTGGGATAGTTGCAGGTGTTCCAGGAAGGACCACCATGACCTGTGTGTAAACTCTACTCCTGCCCTGATACACCCCTTGAGGTTTCAGGAAGAATGTACCCGTTGACGTAACTGTACCCCCTCTGTGATCACTCTGTACCCAGACCACGATCTTGTGAAACGAAATTGTATGGAATTGTAATCTTATGGCTTTTGTGGGTTTTTCCTTTAAAAACCCCCATGTGGCTGCAGTAAGATGCGGCTCTTGCTCTTAGGAGTGGGGTTTGCCCTTCTATATAGAAGCTTAAATAAATCCTCATGCTATTGCATCAACTGGACTGGAGTCTGGGTTCTTGGGGCGCCCACTTGAGACCCTAAACTTTGGGGTCCAACATCCACTACATAAATGAGTTCCAGGCCAAACCTGAAACCAAAACAAAACGGATAAATAAATCACTACCACCACCACTACCACCATTACCAAACAACCAAGAGAGATCAGGTATGATGGGGCATACCTGTAAGCTCAGCACTTAGAAGGCAGAGAGAGGAGGGTCCTGGGTTCAAGGCAAATAGGCTACACAGTGAGATCCTGTCTAAACAGCCCCCCACCCTCTCCCTGTGAGACGACAGGACAGATACACAAAGATTTATGATACACAGATCATTTCAATACGGTCACATACAGCCCAAGCTGGCTTAGAACTCAATATGCAGACAAGGATGACTTTAAAGTCCTCCTGATTCTACCTTCCAGGTGCTGCAATTATAAGAACATGCCACCATGCCCATCTTTTCAATGCTGTTATTTTATAGCTGAATAGAAACAAAGCAACAATCTAAGTGTTCATCAGCAACAACAGAAACAATCTAAGTGTTCATCAAATAAAAATCTCTACTGTAAAGGACAGGTAACCACAACCTATTTTTTTAAGTGACTAAAAAGATAAAAGGTTTTAACACAGTGTGGAGCAGTCCAGTGATGTTAAATTGATCACTACAGGAGTATAATTCTTATATAATCTTCAAAAGTGGAGGTCTAAAAGGATATTCTAGTTCATTTTGAGTAATGAGATCCTAGGTGATTTTAGTTTCTGTTTTTTTTTTAATTTTGTTGTTATTATTATTATTACATTGAAATTTATTGTTCTTGTTTAAAATCTATTTTTGAGAGGAAAAGGAGGTTTATGTATGTTTTATTACAAGAAAAAGGAACTAAGTTAATAGGAAATGTGAAGGCAGGAAAAGAGAAGATGGGGCATACTCGTAAGGGCCAGGTGAGGTGGCACATGCCTTTAATCCCAGCACTTAGGAGACAGAGGCAGGAAAGCCTAGTATACCGAGATAGATACAGGCCAGCCAGGGTTACATAGTGAGATCCCTATTTCAAAAAACTCAGGGTGGTGGTGGTAGTGCACGTCTTTAATCCCAGCACTAGGGAGGCAGAGAGAGGTGGATCTCTGTGAGTTTGAGGCCAGCCTGGTCTACAGAGCGAGTTCCAGGACAGGCTCCAAAGCTACAGAGAAACCTTGTCTCGAAAACAACAACAACAACAACAACAACAACAAAAACTCAGGGTGTGTGTGTGTGTGTGTGTGTGTGTGTGTGTGTGTGTGCGCGCGCACACAGAGCATCAATATGAGATCGGAGAATATAAATATCTACTGCATGCCTGCTGGGTAGCAGGACAGTATCTCAGTGGTCTTTTTGTTTGTTTGTTGAGACAAGGACTTTCTACATTGTCCTGATTGTCCTGAACTAACCATGTAGACCAGGCTGGCCTCGAACTCACAGAGCTCTGAATGACTCTGCCTCCCCAGTGCTGGGATTAAAGGCGTGATCCATAGTGGTCTTCAAAATGCAAATACATGTATTTATAGCCCAAGAACAACCTGCCTAAGTCTGATTCTAGTCCTGAACCAACGGGCATATTTCACAAATATGCAAATATCCAAAATCTTTATTGAGAAATAGCAATTCTAAACTCCTCTCTGTGGCAACCAGAATTCTGCCTGGAACAGAGCCAGAAAAAGCCATGTTTCTAGCACTTCTGAGAAAACCATGGCTGCTGTTTATCAAATTAAAATGCAAAGCAGCTCATTCCAATGTCACTAGGAACTGTCAGAAAGGGATTATGGTTCCCACCCCAAGGATGCAGGTCAGCTACACAATACCCATCTTCCAGCACTGAGAAGGAGGAGAAAGATTAGGCCTGCTTCCAAATAGCAGGCCTGCCTGCTTGTTACCGTGGTAACCTCTTTCCCCGAGCTGCTCTCATTTGTCTCTCTCTGCCTGACCTTCATGTTGCTCTGACAGTATCTGAGGAGGAAAAGGTGTCTGCCTGCCAGCTAAGCACTCCAACTGAGGGCACTGAGCAAGAACAAGAGGCACTCAAGTCCCTCTCATTCTAGACTTTAAACTGTGACCTTGCAGTGATTAGAGTTCTGAAAGAGATTTCTGGTGGCTCTTGTCATTCCATCCTTCCTCCCTGCTCTCAGGGACACCTCACTTCTCTGATACATCCTTTTAGTGTGAAGAATCTGAGTCAGAGTCAAGTGGGAGGGTGACAAGCCACAGAGAAGAGGAAAAACAAGACATGACAAGCTGAAGACTAGAGATAATAAAATATTAACTCAGAGCTGCCTGAGACCCAGCAGCATTGTAGGTAAGTGCCTCCTCTCTTCACTACTCATGCTATGTGTACTGTCAGGAGAGATAGGAGGATCCCAAACCTCAGTGTTTTTCAAGACCTGGATATAAGTGTTTGATCATTGATCAAACAATTACTGAGTTCTTTCCCTGGAAAGCTTTTATATCATGCACTGGAAGAGACCAGTAAATACATAGAAATTGAAACTACCAGAGCTAGGCATTCGTCTTACCACTGTGATTCCAGGCTGACGCAGGAGGACTGTGAATTCCAAGTCAGCTGGGACTATATATTAAATCACTCAAACCCCCCTAAACAAAGAATGAGAGAGAGAGAGAGAAAGAGAGGGAGGGAGGGAGGAAGGGAGGGAGGATAAGGAACCCTTGGGAGCTACATAAGACAGCCAGGGATGGTATCTCTGAAGAAGCAGAATTTAAACTGAGACCCAAGATGAGGAAGTGCCAGTCACACGAAGAACCACAGGGCAGACAATAAGCAGAACAGTCTACACGAACCTTTAAGACAGGAAAGAACTTAGCATGTGTGGAAGGTCCATGTTCCACTTCCTATTAGACACACCCAGGGTAAAATGTGTCTGCTGACTCTCAGGAGGCGCAGAGAATGGGCAACATTAAAACAATTAGTCAAAATTGATACGGTGGCTTGCCTCTGTAATTTTAGTGCTTGGGAGACTAAGGAAGCAGGACTACAAGTTTCAAGCTAGTTTGAGTTATTTTATGTGACTGTATCTCAAAAAAAAAAACAGGATCAGCAAGATGGCTCAGTGGTAAAAGTACTCAACACAAGCCTGAGTTGAATGACCTGAGCTGAAATCCAGGGGAGGAGAGAACCAGCTTATTCAAGCTGTCATCAGACCTCTACACATGTGTGTGTATCCACACACATACTTACAAACAAACAAACAAACAAACAAACAAACAAACAAACGTCATAAAACCAACAATGCAGCTAATCAAATGTTATTCATTGATTTCAAGTGGCTTATTATTTCTCAACCATAAAAATACTGTGATGGGGGCTGGAGAGATGGCTCAGAGGTTAAGAACACTGGCTGTTCTTCCAGAGGTCCTGAGTTCAATTCCCAGCCATCACATGGTGGCTCACAACCATCTGTAATGAGATCTGGCGCCCTCTTCTGGCCTGCAGGGATACATGCAAAACTGAATACTGTATATACATAATAAATAAATAAATCTTAAAAAAAATACTGTAATGGGTATACAGATAGTTTATCCAAGTTCTTAGGAAAATTTGAGCTACTATAATACTAGTGTGGTGGTTTGAAAGAAAATGGCCCCCAAAGGGAAAGGCACTATTAGGAGGTGTGGCCTTGTTGGAGGAAGCATGTCACTGTAGGGGCGGGCTTTGAGGTCTCTTGCTCAAGCTTCCCTCAGAGTGACAGTCAGTCGACTTGCTGTTGTCTCTGAGTCAAGATGTAAGATTCTCAGCTCCAGCATCACATCTGCCTGCGTGCCGCCATGCTCCCCTCCATAATGATAATGAACTGGACCTCTGAAATTGTAAGCGAGCCCCCTCAATTAAATGTTTTCATTTATAAGAGTTGCTGTGGTCATGATGTCTCTTCACAGCAATAAAAACCCTAACTAAGACAACTAGGGTCAATTTTCTACTGACTGCCATTCCACACAAGGGCTGGGAGACGGCTCAGTGGATAAAGGGCTGGCTATATAAGCATGATGACCTTAGTTGGATCCTTAGAAGCCATGTCAAAGCCGGTCAGGGCTGGGTAAGGCTGTAAAGCAAGCACCTCTCTAGATGATGGAAGGGTGAAATAGGAGAATTGAGGGAAGCTAGCCTGGTGTCCACAGTGGAAAACCAGCAGAGATCCATCCAGTCTCAAGCTAAGTGGAAGAAGGGGGCTGAGACCTGAGGCTGCCTCTGATCTCCACATCTCCGGGGGGGGGGGGGGGGGGGGGAGAGAGAGAGTGTCAAAGTCCTTTCTCTGAGCACACAGTGCCTTTGTTCCCTCTACTGACAAACATGTCAAGCTGTCTTGAGTCTCTGTCCCTCTGAGACGCCCCTCATAAGATTTACTTGGCTTTTACAGGAGAGAGAATAGGGCTAATAACTTGCATTATTTCCCTTTAGCTAGCAGACCTAACCTCATCACATCTTTCTCCAAACCTATGTATTTTGGAGTTTGTCGGGCTGTCACATGGAAACTGACATTGACAACTATGGCTTACCTTCGCTGAAGCAGGTCTACAATGGTTCTGGACTCATTTCCTAGGCTGACAGTATCCCAAACAGACACATGCACACATGGAGACCCGAGGAGGTCATATGCACGACCTGTGTCACTTCATAGATAATGTTCAGTTAAGGCTCTAAAATGCACATACTGAACAGAGTCAGAGTCCCTGCAAAGTCAGACCAATGAAAGTATAGAATTCCTTGCATACAAGTAGATTGATCCTTTCTCCCAACTTCCTTTTCTGAGGCAGGGGCATGCCAGGCGGCCCTGGCTGGCCTGTCATTCTCAGCAATCCTCCTATCACAGTGTTCCTTCCGAGTGTTGGGATTGTAGGTGTGAGCCATCATGCCTGGCAGGAGTTGTTTTTGTTTTGTTTTCAAGACAGGGTTTCTCTGTGTATCCGTGGCTGTCCTGGAACTCACTCTATAGACCAGGCTGGCCTCGAACTTAGAGATCCACCTGCCTCTGCCTGCTGGGCAATGCTGGGATTAAAATGTAGACCACCACCACCAGTAGAGTTTGGTATTTCTAAACATCAAGTAGTTGGCAGCTAGGAAGGATTTAAGTTTGTAAGTTAAATGGGGCCATATGTAGTATTTTTGTTCCTCTCCATCTTCTCCTGAGATCAGCCCAAACTTAGTCCTTCCATTTTCTAGCAAACTAGAAATATGCCACAGCTCACTCTGTTTTTATTTTTTTCATTTAAAAAAAAAAAAATTGGCACAGGGCCTGCTAAGTTGCCCAGGCTGGCCTTGAACTTGTGACATTCCTACTTTGGCTTCTAGACTAGCTAGGATAACAGGCTTGCACCATGAGGCCTGACAGACCACACCTAATTTTATACCAGCACCATTAGTCTCAGTTTTCACTGTCACTTGTCTGTGACACTAACTGTGAATATCATCAAGAGCTTTCTAAAAGGCTAGCTTTTCTTGCCAAATCCCTACAATATATCAGGGTATGAGTCTATTTTCAGTATGAAAATTTAAAAACCAGTTTATTTATAAATTTAACCCTACAGAAAGGAAAATCTCACATAAAACTATGCTCTTGAACTGTAACATTTTAGAAAAGAGTAGAGGGAATGGATATGATTGATACTAAGAGAAACTAAGCTGGGTACAGAGGTGCATGCCTTTAATTCCAGCATTCGGGAGACAGGTGAATCTCTGTGAGTTTGAGACCAGCCTGGTCTACATAGGGAATTCCAAGACAGCCAAAACTACATAGTGAGACCCTGCCTCAAAAAACAAAACAAATTGAAAAGAACAGAAACTTTAGAGGCTGCTCTGCCAGAGGACCAGGGTTCAATTCTCAGCTTCCACATGGCAGCACACAACTGTCTATAAACTCCAGTTCCAAGGGAGCTGTCACCCTCACACAGACATGCCAGGCAAAACATCAATGCACATAAAATAAAAATAAATAATTTTTAAAAATTAAATGAAAAATATAAAAAACATTTAGTACTGTTGCGTGGCATGGAAGTCAGCTATCAGCACCAAATTCAGGCTAAGAACAGGTCAGGTGTTGGGATGAATTAACTTTGATGTTTTTGACACAGTCTTACTACATACTCCTGACTGGCCTGGAACGCTCAGCAATCCTCTTGCCTAAGTGTTGAGATTACAAGCATGTGCTACCATGCTGAGAAAGAGTTGGAAATTAGAGGCCGTGAGTGAGCTCAGTGGTAAAGGAATTGCTGCCAAGCCTGATGACCTGAGTTTGCTCCCCAGAACCCACATGGGAGAAGGAAAGAGCTGATTCTTGCTCTCTTTGCCCTAATTTCTTGTCCAGCATTCAGGCCTATTCTCTCTCTCTCTCTTTTAAACATTTTTTAAAAAAACTCTTTTGTTTTAAAGATTTATTTATTTATTATGTATACAGTGTTCTGTCTGCATGTATGCCTGTACATCAGAAAAGGGCACTAGATCTCATCATAGATGGTTGTGAGCCACCATGTGCTTGCTGGGAATTGAACTTAGGGTCTCTGAAAGAGAAGCCAGTGCTCTTAACTTCTAAACCATCTCTCCAGCCCCAAGGACTAATCTCTAATGGCTAAGCCATCTCTCCAGGCCCTGCCTTGATTTCTTTATGAGATTAGTAAAACATGAGTACTATATTCTCTGTAAACTTTATTGATTGATGACTACCTGATTGATTATGATATTAGGGAGTAAACTTCAGTCCTTATGTATGCCAGGCAAGTAATCTTCCACTGAGTTACATCCCTAGTTCTGTTCTTAATATTTACTTTGAGATTAGATTTAGTAAATTACCTAGGACAGCCTTGAACTCAATCTGCAACCCTCAAAAAACCAAACAAACAAAACAAAAAAACACAAAAAACTCTCAATCCTCCTGCCTCAGCCTGCTTAATTGCCAGGGTTACAATCTCGAGACATTGAGAACAGTTTTAACATTGTATTAAATTTTAATCTTGCTCAATTCAAACTGGTATGAGTGTCAGGGGACAGCGCTCCTCAACAGCAGTTCTATTAACTTGGGCTTTATTACAAGTGCATCCATTAAAATAGTAGCTTCTACATTCAGACAAGTATTTTTAGTATAAAAAACAAAACACTGAGAATGAGAAGCCCTTTTGAAATTATGTGAGTAAGATAAGGGCAGTAAGTAATCAGTATCTTTGGACTAAGATCAGTCCAAGCATGATATGTGAGAGATTATTGTATTTTTAATATAATAAATATTCAAATAGTTAAGATGCATTTATTCAGACAATGAGGTAGTATCTTATGATACTTTATTTGTGCTGAAATGTGATTTTATTTGTATGTTAATAAAGTTGCCTGGAGATCAGAGCTAAGAGCAAGCCATTAAGCAAAAGTCCGATGGTGGCACACGCCCTTAATCTCGATCACATGGCAGGCAGAGTCTCTGTGTTCAAGGACACAGCTAATTGGTGACCTGAACCTTTAATCTCAGTACGAACCATAGAGACCTGGAGGTCTGTATAGACAGGCAGTGACGAGGAAGTCATATGGTTGGGTTTATAGCCAATGAGAAGGCAGAACAGAAAGGCAATAAAATGACAGGACACAGGAAGAAGGTGTCTCTCTGAGGGGAAAGACAGCAGCGAGTGGTAAGATAAGGTGGTCTTAGCTCTCGGTTACTGCTCTGATCTCTGGGCTTTTAACTCTTTATTTGGCTCTGTGTTTCTTATTTAATAAGACAGTTTAGAATTACATCTACATTACATCTACAGTATCTTTCAACCTATGAATACTAAGATGGTTTATTTTTAAGTGATTTTTATATTTCTAGTATCCCACAGCCTTGTTCTAAAGATCTCCTCCTCTTTGATTTTCATTTATAAGTCTTATTCAGGTCTTGAAAGAGATTCTATGATTTCTAGCCACCAAACTGGATTGGTTCGAGTAAATAAAAGTAAAAGTGAGGTAGGAGCTGATGCAGAGGCACTTACTGGCTTGCTCAGTCTGACCTCCCCACCCCCTTTAAAGTTTTTCAAGACAGGGTTTCCTTGTAGCCCTGGCTGTCCTGGAACTTGCTTTGTAGATCAGGCTGGTCTTGAACTCTGACTCCTAAGTACTGGGATTAAAGGCGTGTGCCACTGCCACCTGGCTCAGTCTGATTTCTTATAGCACCCAGGACCACCTTCCAGGCATGGTACCACCACAATGGTGGACCCTCTCACATTAATCACTGATTACAAAAATACCCTACAGACTTGCCTGTAGGCCAGTCGTATGGAGGCATTTTCTCAACTGAGAGTCCCTCTTCCCAAATGACTCCAGCTTGTGTCAAGTTGACATAAAAGTAGCTAGTGTAAGTATGTAACAGCATAGGTGCTCACATTGTCATTAACCATACTCTTCTTGGTCATATTTAAGAAAGTACTATGTACCCATTATAATGGAAAAAGATTAAGTTGATAATACCAAATAATTGGTGAAGCAGTGTAGGACATATTTCACAATTCAAAACTAAGAAAAAATGAAAAGAAGTTATCTTCCTTGACCTCAGGACACTGAAATGTTCAGACAAGGCTGAGATTGCAACAACTGGGGGTGGAAGATGAACTTATTTCCTTCAAAGAAACACTTCTTATAACTCCGCTATCCTCTATTCTTCACACTGCCTCCTAAAATACTGAATAAACAGCAAAGTATTTTCCTTCTGGAATCTTTTCTAGAAAACAATAGGAAGCAATAACTCATAGAGGAAAAAGGTCAAAAAGGAAAGAAAATATCTTGAAGAAAAACATTCTGGAATTGACAGAATTCATACCTTGCACAATGTTACAAATGCTTTTTTGTCTACAACATATTTTGGGGTGCTAAGAATAGCCTTAAAGTGGGATGTAGCTGAGGATGACCCTGAACATTTAATCCGTCTGCTTCCATTTCCCAAGTGCTGCCCTGTTGTATGTGGTGTTTGGCAAGGAATCCAGAGTTTTCTGTATGCGAGGCAAACACTCTACCAGCTGAGCCACAACTCCAGCCCTCTGTTAACAACATATGGAAAAGTCAAAATTAAAGACAACTAATGTAAAAAATTTAAGTTGTGGGTCAAACCAAGATGAGAATTTTGTTTATAAGACACCCCCCAATTTACCTCCCATAATCCCTTTCTTTTTCTTTCTTTCTTTCTTTTCCTTTCCTTCCCCCCACCCCCCCAAACTGGGTTTCTTGAAAAGTGCACACTCGAAAAGTGATAGTGCACACTTTTAATCCCAGCACTTGGGAGGCAGAGGCAGGTGGATCTCTGTGAGTTTAAGGCCAGCCTGGTCTACAGAGCAAGATCCAGGACAGGCACCAAAACTACACAGAAAAATCCTATCTCAAAAAACCAAAACAAACAAACAAACAAACAAAAAAACCCCAACAACAACAAAGAACCTATTGATACAATTCCTGTGCTTTCTCATCATAGCATTAATTCAATGATGTTGAAAATAAAAAACAAGCCAGGCTTGATGGAGGTCTTTAATGCCAGGTCTTGGGGAGCTGAGGCAAGGAGATTACAAGTTCTGGGCCACTGGATAAGACTATGTTTAAAACTAAAAAGCAACAGGAGAAAAGTGGGTATAGTGGGACCGGGAGTATTGAACTCAGAGCACTTGGGAAGGAGGAAGCAGCTATATAGTTGCAACGGAGGCCACCCTTGGCTCCATGACCCTGATTTGGAGGGGGGATGTCTAGCTAAAACCTTCCTTTTTGATTAGACAGAAAAGGGGAAGTGCTGGGGGACGTCTTTCTGTACACTGTGAATGTATGTTGTAATACATCATTGGTTAATAAATAAGCTACACTGGCCTATGGCAAGGCAGCTTAGAGGCAGGCGGGAAATCCAAGCAGATATATGGAGAGAAGAAAGGGCAGGAGAGAGAGATGCCAGCTGCTGCCAAAGTAGCAGCAAGATGCCAGCAGACCTGTAATGCCATGGCCACGTGGCAACTTATAGATTAATAGAAATGGGCTGTTATAAGAGCTAGTTAGCAAAAAGCCTGCCATAGGCCATGCAATTGGTAATTAATATTAAGCCTCTGAATGATTATTTTATAAGTGGCTGAGGGACCTTGGGGCTGGGTGGGACTGGAGAAATTTTCTGGCTACATTGATTCAAAACAAAACAAAAACAAACAAAAAAATCTTAGAGCCCGATATAGTAGTATACACCTTTAATCCGAGCCCTCAAGAGGCAGACAGGTGGATTTCTGAGTTCCGAGGCCAGTCTGGTTAATAGAGTGAGTTCCAGGACAGCCAGAGCTACACAAGAGAGTTCTTGCCTTGCAAAACAAACAAACAAAACCCAAAAAACAAAAAGAAACAAAAAACCAAGTGAAAAAGCGAACTGGAACACAGCTCAGTGGTGGAGTCCTTGCCTAGCATGTGCAAAACTATACGGTCAATCCTTAATACTTGTGGAGGAGGATCCACAACGCAAAATATTACAATTTAATGACAGGTCAGTAGTACTGAATTTGCCTTTTGTCTTTAGCCTCCACTAGGACTCTATATGTCACTGCCGTTGCTATGTGTGTAAATAAAGGGTAGAGTATACAGCCAGAAGGAAAACAGCCTGTACAAAGGCTGTAAGAGAAGGATATCTTGAGTATTTCATGAATATTAAAGAAGCTAGTGCCAGGTGGTGGTGGCACATGTCTTTAATCCCAGCGCAAAGAGGCAGAGGCAGGCGGATCTCTGTGAGTTTGAGGCCAGCCTGGTCTACAGAGCGAGTTCAGGACAGACTCCAAAGCTACACAGAGAAATCCTGTCTCGAAAAACCAAAAAATAAAATAAAATTTATTTTAATAAAGAAGCCAGTATGTTAGGAAGAGAGAGAATATTTAGATCAGAATGGACACAGAGCTTAGATGACCCAAGTAACTAAAAGACTGCTTCCCCCCCCCCCAATAATACAGGAACCTATGACTACAGGGTTTTAAGTAGAAAGATGACATACATAACCTATTATTTGACAAAGATTATTATGGCCGGGTGGTGGTACATGCCTTTGATTCCAGCACTTGGGAGGCAGAGGCAGGTGGATCTCTATGAGTTCCAGGCCAGCCTGGTCTATTGAGAGAGTTCCAAGATAGCCAGGACCATACTAAGAAACCCTGTCTTGAAAAATCAGAAAGGAAAAAAAAAAAAAAAGATTATTGTGGTAGCTATACTGAAAAGGGCTCTAGAGCACTAAACACAGGGTAAGTAAGGGCTGTTGCAATGGTTCAGAAGAGGTTAAACAGTTGTTTAGACCTGGAAGTAGCAGTGGAGAGACTGAGTTCAGGCTAGATTAAAAAATATATTAAACATTGGTCAGTAGGCTTTGCTGGTGGAATGGATGGGGGCACTATGAAAATAAAGATTTAGCTGTAATTCTGCAGCCCATGTTGTTAGAAAAATGGACTGAGGAAAGACTGGGTTTGAGACAATCAGGAGTCTGGCTTTGTATACATTATGTTTGAAATGCCTATCAGATATCTAAGTGAAAATGTCAAGTAGGTAGATTAATGTATACGACTTAGAGTAACTTTCAAGCTGTCAGTTTATAAATGAGAGCAGAGAAGATAAAGACTGTGTGACTGCACCTGAGAACTGAGCTCTGGGGCAAGTACATCAATGTTGAGGAGCTGGAGAGCTTAAAAGTAAGCTACAAAGGAGACTGTGCTGAAGCACACACATATTAAGGTAAGAAAAAAATTAGAACACAGTATTCTGGTAGCAACACAAAGAAGTACATAAAAGGCTAGAGGAATCAAACCTACTGAAAGGTCAAGTGTGATGAGGATTAAAAATGCCAAGAAAGTGAAAAGACAACCAGGAAACAAATTTTTGAAATTCATAAATCTGATAAAGAACATTTATTCAAAACACATAATGAACTCATATAATTCAACAATAAAAATATAAACCAAATAAAACTGGGCACAAGATCTAAATAGGTATTTTTCCAAAGAAGAAATACAAACAGGTATTAAATATCTAAAATGCTCAGAATGCTAAAGCCTAATCAAAACCATTTTAATGAGATTCCACTTCAAAGCCATTAGGATGATTATTAGTTAAAAGATGGTGTTGAGGAATATTTTTTAACTATGCAAAGATATGTAGCCCTGGCAGGTCCAAAACTCACTATATAGACCAGGCTGGACTCGAACTTGCAGCAATCTTCCTGCCCTGGGGTTACAAGTGTGTCACCATGCCTGGCTCTTCCTATATACTTCAGCTCACTAGTATGATCAAATATGATGCTTACACATCACTTCACATGCATGAATACAGCAGGAGGACCTAGTATATGACAATTCAAATCTTTTGTCTGTTCTTCATTTCTGAAGTTCCTACCCCAAATATTTTTGAACTCTGAGTGGTTGGATCCACAGACGTGAAACCCACAAACATGGAGACTTGAATGTGCTGATAAAGGCTTTCATGTGGATGAACCATTAAGAACATTAGGTGCTAAAAGTCAGACATACAGGCACATATGTGTAATCTAGCATTCTGGAGTCAAATCTGAAAATTGGAATTTTCAGACCAGGAGCTGGAGAAAAGTAATGATGAGCATAAAGTGGGAAATGAACATTAAACTCCAGTCCTTTGAAAGAGTTGTTCACATTCTTTACTCCTGGGTCATCTCTCTAGTCCCCAAAACAAGGAGAAATTACAGTTCTAAATTAAAAGAACAGACAGAGTTCATTGCCAGTAGACAAGAGATAGGAAAATGTACTCTTCAGGCATAAATACAAAGGCATAAGGGAGTTTGAATACACGTGAAGATACATGAAATATAACTCCATAGTTGCATACACTTTCTACTGCCACTCAAACATATTACCAAAAGTCTAGTGGCATAAATTTATTAAGCTTAGAAGTCTGAAAAGGTGCTGGGAATGTGGCTCACTTAATAGGTAGTTGCTTAGCATGCCTGAAAATCCCAGTACTTGAGAAGTGGAGGTAGGGGGATCAGAAGTTCATGGTTTTCCTCAGCTACACAGTGAGTTGGAGGACTGACTACAGAATACCCTGTGACAAACAAAAGCCAGCCTGGTCTACAGAGTGAGTTCCAGGATAGACAGGGATACACAGAGAAACCATGTTTTGAAAAACAAAAACAAAGATTATTTTAAGTCGGGTGTGGTAGTAAACAGCTTTAATCCTAGCAGGCAAGGAGGATCTCTATAAGTGGACTAAACAGAGAGTTCCAGGCCAGTCTGGACTACACAACAATACCTTATCTGAAAAAAACCAAAGCAAAAGATTTGTTTTATTTTATATATATGGGTGTTTTGCCTTCATGTATGTTTGTGTATCACATGTGTGCCTAGTGCCCCAAGTGTCCAGAAGAGGGCATCACAGTCCCTGGAACTAGAGTTACAGACAGTTGTTAGATGTCATATGGGTGCTGGGATTTGAACCTGGGTCTTCTGGTACAACAGCCAGTGTTCTGAAGCACTGAGCCATCTTTCTAGCCCAAGAATCTGTTTTCTTGCTTGTCCAGTTTCAAGAAATAATCTGTTCTCTCTTAATTGTGTGTGTGTGTGTGTGTGTGTGTGTGTGTGTGTGTGTGTGTGTGTGAGAGAGAGAGAGAGAGAGAGAGAGAGAGAGAGAGAGAGAGAGAGAGAGAGAGAGAGAGAGAGATTGTGAAATCAGCTGAGTTATATCCCCAATTCTTAACTATAGATTTTTGTTTTGTTTTGTTTTGTTTTTTTGTTTTTCAAGACAGGGTTTCTCAGTGTAACAGTCCTGGCTGTCCTGGAACTCACTCTGTAGACCAGGCTGGCCTGGAACTCACAGAGATCCATCTGCCTCTGCTTCCCAAGTGCTTGGATTAAAGGTGTGTGCCACCACCGCCCGGCAACTATAGATTTTTATTTTCCACAGAAACCCTTGAATTTGGCTTTGACTCTTCTGCATGTTGAGAGTGTCATTCATGTTGTTTCCAGGTATGGTGGTTTGAAAGAAAACAGCCCCAAAGGGAATGGCATTATTAGGAGGTGTGGCCTTGTTGGAGTAGGTGTGGTCTTGTTGGAGGAAGTGTGTCACTGCAGAGGTGGGCTTGAGGTCTCAGACATGCTCAAGCCATGACCAGTGTTTCAGTTCACTTCCTGTTGCCTGCAAGATGTAGAACTCTCACTTACCTCTCCAGCACCATGTCTGCCTGCACGCTGCCATATCCCACCATGATGACAATGGACTGAACCTCTGAACTTGTAAGCCAGCCACCACAATTAAATGATTTCCTTTATAAGAGTTGCTGTGGTCATGGTGTCTCTTCACAGCAATAGACACCCTAACTAAAACATTACATTAAAATGAAAGGCACTTTCGATATCACCAACCGCAACAAGTCAAGCAGGAATCATTTCTATATAATGTGCTGCCAAATGCAAGCCCCATTAGTGAACAGCACACAGAGGGATAGGGCTGGTTTAATAAAATGATTAGCGTGTCAAGAGAACTCCAACTCTGCAAGCTGCTGCTTTTAGGGAAATTCATTACTGCAGCCCTGGGTGCCTCCCTCTCCTTGCTTCAAAATCAGATGTTCACCCATCCCTAGCAGTACGATGAAGACCTCAGAGACAGAGCACTGCCAGTAGACAGCAAAGGCTGCAGACACAACTAGTTGGAATTACACCAGCAACTGCTAAGTAATTAGTGAAAGAGAGAGAGACAGCATTAGGGCAAAGAGGAAAGGACCATCTGAGGAGAGCAGCTTGTTTACGGCAGCTGCACAAAGCAGCAAAGCCGTGCACTTGAACTTCCAGGCAACTCCCCAGGTGGCAGCAGTGACACAGTCTAGCTTTCCTCTTGCACACAGTTTTATCTCCCATATTCTATGGCCACCAATAAGGTGAGGAAGGAAGAAAATCACAGATCAAGTGTGTGATTTAGCTTCTGGGTCTCTTGGGCAGAGTCTGTGCTTGCATAATACTGGGATATGAGCATCCATGAATACTAAATACTAAGATCAGTGATTCATCAAAAGCATGCAAGTACTGGGCCTAGGAAGTGGTGAGACAGGACCTCTATTATTTAACTTCTGCAGATTCCTTTTCCAAGTTATAGTCCTTTTTATATCATAGCAAGAAAAATAGTAAGATTAAAAAATGACAATGAAATCTTGAGAAAGTAAATTCTCAAATGTGACCTTGGGTGCCAAAAAAATTAGCATGAAAGAAACACAAGAGCTAAAACATTAAATGTCACCTCCTTAGTCAACAGGGGACTTGAGATAGTATCAGTAAACATTGGTGGTCTTTTGCGAGGACAGAGGATAGAAACTGATGAACTCTTTCTTAGTCACAAGTCCCTAAGAAGGATAATGTTCAGGTACCCTCATTTCCTCACATTCACCATTAAGTCACAAGTCCAGAAAATTCTGGATTTTCTATAATAACCTTGATTTAAAAACAGTCTGCTTGGACCAGGTGTGGTAGTGCATGCCTGTAATCCCAGCACTCAGGACTCCTGTGAGTTCTAGACCAGCTTGGGTCATATGAGACTGTCTCAAAAAACCCAATGTCTCCAATGGTAATAAATTTAATAGTCATTTTATGTATGGGTTACTCTAAAGCCCCAGCACAGTGCTGTCTAGAACACAGTGAAACAATATACACAGGCAAAATTAAATGCCAAATAGACAAGCCTAAAAGATAAAAAGCCAGGGAAAATTTTGGCAGGGGTCGAGGGGAAGAAATCTCAGCAAAATATATCAAGAACAAAAGGCTGAAGAGGATAAGGCCTCGACAGAACTGCACACAGCAGTGTCCTCACCTCTGGGATCTTTTTCCTGAATACTTACATTACAAATTATACACCCAGGGTTGGAGAGATGTTTCAGCTGTTAAAGGCTAAACTCAGAATCAAAAAAATCATACACCCACATTAGCTTTTTGTTGTTGTTGTTTTGTTTTTTTTCCAGACAGGGTTTCTCTGTGTAGTTTTGGTGCCTGTCCTGGATCTCACTCTGTAGCCCAGGCTACACACAGAGATCCGCCTGGCTCTGCCTTCCGAGTGCTGGGATTAAAGGCGTGCGCCACCACCGCCCAGCTTCCATTAGCTTTTTATGATCTCACCCCTATTTTACTTTCTCCACAACATTTGTCATTTTCTAACATTCCATGCAACTGTTAAAATTTTATTGCATTTATTTATTTATAGAGTGTGTGTAGAGGTCAGAAGACAATTTGAAGGCATTAGGTCTGTTCCAGGGACAGAACTCAGGTCTTTAGGCTAAGCCATAAGTGCCTTTATCCACTGAGCCATCTCTCTAGTCCCATCTAATTTATTTTATACCAAATTACATATGTATTTTTTTTCACCTCTCACTCCCAGGATGGGATATATGTTCAATGATTCTTGGCTGAAGTCAGGCCTGTCATGTCCATGAGGATTTTTTCAGCAAATTAGAAAAGTCCAAACTACCAGGCAGTCAATTAGAAAAGCATGACCTGTGTTACAGTTTCCTTTACCTCTTAGCTCACGATACAAGACATAATTGAACAACCCTTAGGTAACAGTCTTTAAAGCATTCATAGCACCTAGAACAGTGCCAACATATGGCAGGCATTGATAGGTACCTGTAGAATGAGAGAGTAAAGTTAGAGGGAAGGGTGATGATTATGTGATAAAAGGAGCAGTCAGAAACCCAGACCTACTAAAATCTAAAGAGTTTCATTGGCTTTTCTTTTGTCTAAACACCAGTAGTCTAGTGGGAAGTCCATGGAATACTTTTCACCAAATCTTTTTTTTTTTTTTTCTGGGACACACACACACACACACACACACACACACACACACACACACACACAGACATAAATATGCACGCACACATGCGCAGTCTCTCTATATAGCTTGGCTGCCCTGGAACTGTAGATGTAGACCAGGCTGGCCTTTAATTCACAGCAGCGTCTCCCACATGCTGGGATTAAAGGTGTGCACCACTATACCCAGCTCATCAAATCATTTAAATAAGTGGTGCAAACAATTCTGCAGTATAGTAAGTCATCATCCAAGCTTTCCAACATTTCAATACTTTTGGAGTACACCTTCACAGATCTGCCTTCTCCTACTTCATTCTTATCTAGCCTAAATGTCACTTTATCAAAAGGACATTTGCAACAAAAAAGCTAACATCCTTCGGCATTTCTGACCAAATAAAGACTCAACACCACAGATTTGAATCTTGTCCAGTTTCCTGGCTTAACCTTTGTCATTCAGCTTTCCCATCTGTAGAAGAGATAAAGCACCCAACTCATGGGGTTGCTGTTAAGTTATTGGGGACCCTGGAAGGACAGTAACAGCTACCGCCCTGACCCTGGGCCAGGTGTGAAGTAAATATTGGACTATTTCTTCGGTCTAGGTCTAAGGTGATGAATTACTTCTCTCGACTTTTCTGTGTGTTTAAAACTGTTCGAAGATTAGTGGGAGGAAGAACAAATCTTATCACAGTCCGTCTACAATGTCTGGAAAACTGTCCTGGTAAAGGTTTTAACTGACTATTAGTTTCTCTAAAAGAGGTACCAGTCCACATTAGCCCTACTAAAAGAATAGATAATAAAAGGGGCTGGAGAGACTACTCAACTGTTGAGAGCACTCACGGCTGCTATTCCAAGACTCGAGTTTGATTCCCAGTACCGACATAGAGGTTCACCACCGTTTATAGCTATGGTCACAGGGGATCCAATGCCCTCTTCTGGCCTTGTACTGCATGCATGTGGTACACAGACATACATGCAGGCAACACATTCATTCACATAAAATGAAAATTAAAGTATAAGGTGTTTAAAATATTTTTTTAAAATACATTGTTCACAAATATTTTTTCTTGGGCTGGAGAAATGGCTCAATAGTTAAGAGATCTGGCGGCTCTTGCAAAGGACCCAGGTTTGATTCCCAGCACCCACCACCTATAACTCTAATTCCAGAATGCACGTAATACATGGAACTGCATATGAGCAAAACAATCACACATAAGATACATGTCTAAAAAATAAACAGATCTGTAAATATTTTCTCACAACACTATTTAATCAGCTCCTTTCCATCCCTTTACTTCTTATGAATGTGCATCAGAAGCTAACACACACTAGAGAATTCTGATTTTTCACTCTTTCTGAGAGTCAAATTTCCTGATGCTGAGCACCGAAGCCTTCTGTTCTGTCAGCTGCGTTAGGCTGCCTGCCTCTGAGTGTCACTAAGAGATAATACTCAAACCTGAAGTCGACTGCTGCCTCCAGCAGAACGGAACTCCATACCCCTAAGTTTTATACTCCGTGGGTGTCACCAGCTCTAAAAAGCAGTACAGAACTAGTGTGCTGCAGTAAGGGTTATCCAGGGTAAAACTGGGAAACACCGTATCTCCTACTCTTCACCAGTGGTTGAAGAGCCTCCCCTTTTAAACCTTTCTCCATCTCGTGTGTGTGTGTGTGTGTGTGTGTGTGTGTGTGTGTGTGTGTGTGTGTGTTTCCTTTACTCACATTTAATTGTAAGTTGTGAATCAATTAAAATTTCATTCTACTAAAACATGTTCAATGAACTAGACTTTCCAGGTGTAGCTAGAAGCCATGTGTGGTGGTTCACACTTGCAATTCCAGCATCTGGGAAGAGGAGGCAGGAAGAGACAGCTTTAAGGCCAGCTTCCACTACATATAGTTTGAAGCTAGCCTGGGCTATGTGAGAAACTGTCTCAAAAGAAAAGGGGAAGGGGGGTGTAGTGGGAGCGAGAGCAAGATTGCTAGGATTTGCTGTCTTGTCATCATGGCTATCTGGAATACTTTATAATTAGACCTATTTTCAACTACCCACCTACAATACAAACAACAAAGAACTTAGGGCTGAGGAGATGACTCAGGGGTTAAAACACTGGAGGTGCAGATGTGAGGACCTGTGCCAAGTATAGTAAGAGGCGTTTGTAATCCTGTATGTGCTCATAGGACAAGATAGGAGGTAGAGACGGGAATCCCTAGAACCTTGAAGGCTAGCTAACCTGGCATACGGAGTCAAACAAGGTGGAAGTGGAGGACCAACATGTGAGTTGTCTTGTCCTCTGACATTCACACATGCATGTTCAGGTACACACATGAGCACATACACACCCCACCCCCAACCTTCTATTTCCAGCACTGTAGTAAAGTCTAAGTGAGCTTTCACTATTAACTTCTCCTTTATAACAGTGGTCCCATAACTTTTTTTTTCTTTCTCTCTGAGACAGGGGTTCTCTGTAGAGATCCTCCTGCCTCTGCCTCCTGAGTGCTGGGATTAAAAGGTGTGCGCCACCACCGCCTGGCTATGGTCCCATAGCTTTAAGAGACCAAAGAAGTAGTGATTCAACATGCACTGCACATAACACAAAATGACTTTTGTAATTACCTCCAGTTAATGCATCATACAGGCAGCTTCTCTAAAACACCCTGTCTCTTCTTAGAGTCAGAAGGACAACCGCACAGTATGGGAATATGCATTTGCTTCCATACTAATTTGGAATTATCTTCATAACCCTTTTTTAAAAATAGATTGCTACTCTCTCCTTTAGATAATTAGACATCAAAAGTAAGCTCACTTCTTGTTTTTGTTTTTGTTTTTGTTTTTCAAGACAGGGTTTCTCTGTGTAGCTTTGGGCCTTTCCTGGAGCTCACTTGGTAGCCCAGGCTGGCCTCGAACTCACAGAGATCCGCCTGGCTCTGCCTCCTGAGTGCTGGGATTAAAGGCGTGCGCCACCAACGCCCGGCCGTAAGCTCACTTAATTTGCTTAGTAAGTATTCTCTGTTCCTCTGGACACAGATACACAGAAAGACACATACCCAAACACACACTATCTGCTTGTGATATTAAGTTTTGCTAGGTTCTGCTTATAAATGTGAAACTCAAGTTACAGTTAAATTATGCTGTTTCTTAAATTACTGCAAACAATTTTTTGGTGGCACACACTTTTAATTCCAGCACTCAGGAAGTAGAGACAGGTGAATCCCTGAGTTCGAGGCCAGCCTAGTCTACAGATAGAGTTCCAGGATGACCAGGGCTGCACAGAGAAACCCTGTTTTGAAACCCCCCCTCACCACTCCCACCAAATACCGCAAAGAGACAAGCCTGGAAAAACAAAGAATAAAACTCCTACTTGTCTAACTTCATTAGTAAAACTGGAAAATTTAATCTATCTAAACTTTGCTCAGCCAGAACTCCAAAAATGGGTGTAGCTGTATTATAAGTGCTTTGGAGTAAAATCTGAGTCTCCAGTGGGTTTTACGTTAATGCTGTCATCACATTAAATCATAGGGGCACGCGAGCATGGTGCAGCTTTGGAATTACACAGACCTGGGTGATAATCAACTTTTGCCCCTTCTCTTGTTTTATGTTCTTGAAGATGTCAATGTTTCTAAACGAAGTCTCTTCAAATGTAAATGTCAAGGTTGACATGAAATCCCCAGCACATGACACCGAACCCAGGCTTTTCACTTCTGGAGCAGGACTTGGGTCCTCATGCTTGTGAAGCAAGTTCTTCATCAAATGAGCTATCTGCCTGTATCAGCTCTGTACTAAACCTTTTCTATGTGTCCCTCTCACTCTAGATGGTATCTGAATATGTCAGCACTATGGGAGCATCTGGGCTAAGGAACCAACTGATGCATGGCCAGAAAAAATGTCTCTATGGATGGTAACAGCAGAAAAGATCAATTGAATGAACAGTCATGGTCAGATACGTAGGACCTGTGGCCTTTGGTTACATTTTTGTTTTTTTTAATTTAGTGTTAGGGGTGCAGCTTAGCTGGCAGAATGCTGGCTTACCATGCACAGAATCCTGGGTTCAATCGCAAGCATAGCATAAACTGGGCATGGTAGGACAGGCTTGGAATCCTAGCACTCAGGAGGTTTAAAAAAAACAACAAGAGAATTTTGATTAGTGAGTTCTACAGGACTTTTAAATAAAAGCATAGTGACATCAGGCCTACACTCATTCTAAAGCTGCTGTTCTCCTGTTTAAGCTCACAGGTTCATATAAAGCCAAGAAATCTTTCAAATTGCGTGAAAAAAACACATGAAGTTTAATACTCAAAATGCATACTCTGTAGACTTCAGTCATCTCTGTCCTGTTCCTTGTATCTCTAAACTAGTGAATTAAAAAGTCTTAAACTGAATATGGTGGTTCGTGCTTATTAAGGGACTGAGACAGGAGGAACATTGTGAGTTTGAGCTTTGGACTACACAGTGAGATTCTACCTCAAAACAAAAAACAATTTCTTCTTTATAACCTTCCTGGAACTCACTCTATAGCCCAGGCTGGCCTCGAACTCACAAAGACCTCCTGTCTCTGCCTCCCAAGTGCTGGGATTAAAGGCATGCGGCGGTGGCGCTGCCGCCGCCGCCGCCGCCACCGCCGCCGCCGCCGCCACCGCCACCGCCACCCGGCGCACACAGTGCTCTTAACCACTGAACCATCGCTTTAGCCTACATCATCTCATCTATTTTTATTCCTTTTTCCTGGCAGCCCACTGCAAAATCTTTTCCATCTCTGTTCTTTTACTCCTCTCCCCCAAAAAATGAGCATAATGTACACAGATGGACAGAAAATTTAAGAGACAACCTGCTGGAAAAAAGGGACTGAGTTTTCAATGTTAGGATTTAATAATGAGTATTGAAGCACAGTCTGATTTTAGGAGTAGAATATAAGGGTTTTCCCTATGTAAGAAAGGAACATGAACAAGAAATAAACTATTTAAATGGAACGGCATCTGATGCTACAGAGAGCCAAAGGATCCCCAGCTAAAAAGGAAGCCAAACAAAAGACCTGGAAGATAAGAGGAAGGCTGAGTCTAAAGATAGATGGCTACGGAGCTCTAGTCTTGTGTAAGATCTGTTTCCAAGGCTTTAAATGCTCAGAGGCAGGACATCTCAAGTCCTGACTGGGCAATGCTGCTCTCTTCTCTATGGCTTGGCCAATCTTTCTTATCCATTGCTTATTGTCACTAGCCACTTTTAAACTCTCAAGTGCTCCCTCACCTCCATTCCTTGCTGACAAACCTAAAGGTTATTTTTAGCCTTCTACTTATCAGGTACAGTTCTTAAGTCTCACTACTATTACCATTTCTTAAATTAAGATTTATTTCTATTATTTTTAAGTATGTATCTGTATGTGGGTATGTGCATGTGAGTGCAGGTACCCACAGAGGTCAGAGATAGGATATCCCCCTAGAGCTGGAGTTAGGCAGCTGAGCTCTCTCTCCAGCTCCCTACCATCACCTTTTCAATCTATCTTTAAACCAAGGGATCTCGGACTAAAATGAAAATTTTACAGATTTGAAGTCCCACATAAAAATAGTTCATAGTCTCAGAGAATAAAAATATGTGCTGAGCAATCCTAACAACCTAAGTTTGATTTCTGGAATGCATGTAAAAAGCCAGATGTAACACCCATCTGTGAAGCACCACCTCAGTACTCCTGTGATGAGATGGGAGATCGAGACAGAACTGGCTGTAAGCTCACAGGCCAGCTGGTCTCAAGTATGAAGCACAGCAGCAGAAACCTTACCTCATATAAGGTAGGAGAGAGCCTACTCATAAGGTTGTCACCCACACGAAATAAATATAAAATAAAATTATATATATATTATATATAATAATGAAAAAGAATATAATGGAGAAAAACAGTTTAAGGATAGTCTGTCCTGCTAATCATCTATGCTCTGGTTATTTTTTTCACGTTATAGCTAAAGATATCATATATGAAAATATTCCTTGGGGCTGGGGATAATAGGATGATTCCTCAGCTCAGTTGATAGGATGCTTGCCTAGCATACATGAAGTCTGAGATGGATGATCACCACAACACACAAATAGGCTAGTGGTGCATGGCTTTTAACCCTAGTACTTGGGAGGTGGAGACAAGATGATCAGAAATTCAAGGGCATCCTAGAACATATAGCAAGTTCAAGGTCAATTTGAGCTACATAAGAAGACTGTCTCAAAAGGGAGGAAAATGAGACAGAGTTACTATGTAGTTCTGGCTGGTGGAGAATTTGCTGTACTGATGTGGCTAGAGTTTTCTAGTCCTGCCTGGCCCACAGTCAGGACACATCTCTCTCACCCGCCAGTCCCACAGCTGCTCAGACTCAACTGAGTAACACAGAGACTTATATTGCTTACAAACTGTATGGCTGTGGCAGGCTTCTAGCTATCCAGTTCTTATATCTTATAGACCATATCTATTAGTCTATAAGTTGCCACATGGCTCGCAGCTTACCAGTATCTTTTACATGTTGCGGTGGCTGGCAGCATCTCTCTGCCTCAGCCTTCCACTTCCCAGAATTCTCCTCTCTCCTTGTCCGGCCTATACTTCCTGCCTGGCTACTGGCCAATCAGCATTTTATTTATACAGAGCGATATCCACAGTACTTCCCCTTTTCTTTTTTTTCAAAAAGGAAGGTTTTAACTTTCACATAGTAAAATTACATATAACAGGCCGGGCGTTGGTGGCGCACGCCTTTAATCCCAGCACTCGGGAGGCAGAGCCAGGCGGATCTCTGTGAGTTCGAGGCCAGCCTGGGCTACCAAGTGAGCTCCAGGAAAGGCGCAAAGCTACACAGAGAAACCCTGTCTCGAAAAACCAAAAAAAAAAAAAAAAAAAAAAAAAAATTACATATAACAAAACAATTATCAAGCAAGAATTACAGTTACAATATTAAAGAAGATATCGTATCTATCTTATATTTGTGAGTCTAAGGTTTCATATCTAACTTATCTCTTATCATAACTAAGGAAATTATAACTATGTAGTCCTCAACTACACCAAAGACCTCAGAAGGATATACTATTACCTAACAAAAATAAAAACAGGAAGTGCATGTTTTCGGGAGTCTTGCATACTGACAAGGCTTGCATTAAACACAGAGATCTGCCTGCCTTTGCCTCCCAAGTGCTGGGATTAAAGGCGTGTGCCCAGCAAGCAAGGTTATCTTTACCTTCTGCCATACGAAACCTACATATGATTATTATGTAATTATAGTCAACCACTTGATATTCAATTTTTACTATGCATGTACACAAAGGCTCCCAGAAAATCAACAAGCCACAAATCTATCAGGTATGTCCAATGTGTGGCCTACTGACTACATGTAGCCCAACACAAAACTGCACACATACTTAAAACATTTTTTTTTGTATGAATTTTGTTTGCAAGGTTCTAGAACATGAACTTTTCAGATCACAACCAAGCCAAAATATGAATAAGTTAGACATGCCTGATAGGTCATATGAAACCTATCCTTACTACTTGAACTAGAATAAGGTAGGTTTGGGGTTGGGGACTTAGCTCAGTGGTAGAGTGCTTGCCTAGCAAGTACAAGGCTCTGGGTTCAGTTGTCTGATCCAGAAAAAAAAAAGTAGGTTTAACATCAACTCTGTGACTACATATGTAGAAAATCCTGAAAAATCTATAAAAATTTCTAAAAGAACTAATATAGGTTGATAAGAAGATATATATAAGGCAATTGCCTTTCTATATAACAATAACAAATAAAAATGTATGTTTTAAAAATATCTAGGAAGAACCAAAATATAAAAAAATTAAAATTGTAATGGGCTACTACCTCACACCAACTAGAATAGCTATAATTAAGAAGACTAATACCAAAGTATGGTGGTATTCTATTTGTACAGAAATGTGATTTTAATTGTATGTTAATAAATAAAGTTGCCTGGGGGTCAGAGCTATTAGAGCCATAGCAAGAGCTGGGCGGTGGTGGCGCACACCTTTAATCCCAGCACTTGGTAGAAGAGCTAGGTAGATCTCTGTGTGTTCAGGGATACAGCCAGCATTGGAGACACACACCTTTAAGACCTGGAGGGCTGTACTTACAGGCAGTGGCGAGGCAGTCATGTGTTTGGGTTTACAACCAATGAGAAGGCAGAACAGAAAGACTATTTAAAGACATACACACAGAAAGTAGCTCTCTTTTCGCAGAGGTAGGGGCACCGCAGGAAGGGTAAGGTTTTAGCTCTGAGCTCTGACCTCTTGGCTTTCTCTTTTACATTGGTTCTGTGTTTCTTATTTAATAAGACGGTTGGTTACATCTACACCAATGACGGCGTTTTGTAGTAACTGAAACTGACCTACATTGCTGGTAAGAAGGCAAAACAGTGCAACCATTTGGGAAAGCAGTTCATTAATTTCTTATAAAGTTAAAAGTTCAGCTACCCAGTAATTCTACTCCTAAGTATTTTTACCCAAGAAAAGTGAAACCCTTCGTCTGTTTATAAAAAGCAATGTATAGCCGAGCACACGCCTTTGATCCCAGCACTCAGGAGGCAGAGGCAGGCGGGTCTCTGTGAGTTCCAGGCCAGCTTGGTCTACAGAGTGAGTTCCAGGACAGGCTCCAAAGCTACACAGAGAAAGCCAGTTTTGATGGGGGGAAAAAAAGCATTGTAGAAGTGGATATTCAGGGACTAGAGAGATGGCTCAGCTGTTCTTCCAGAAGACTTGGGTTCAATTCCAGCACTCACATGGCAGCTTACAACTTCCTGTAACTCTACCTCCAGGGTATCAGACATCCCCACATAGACATATATATGCAAGTAAAATACCAATGTACATAAAATAAAACTAAATAAATCATTTTAAAAAAGTGTATACTCCAAGATTTATTTATAAAACTCCAAACTAGAAATCATACACCATCACCAAAAGAGGAAGGAACAGCAAGCATCATTAAACACACAACAGAGATGTCATTCAAGGACATTAGTGAAAAAAGCTGGACACAGAAAGTATTCTGCTTGATTCTTTTTATACACAATTTAGACTAGGCAAGCTCATCTACAGTGCTAGAGATTAGGTTAGAAGTTGACTGTAATAGAGAAGGTGACTGGGAAGGACACAAGAGAACATTCTGGGGTGGGAAAGGAGCTAAACTATATCTTGGCTTAGATGGTGGTTGAACAAATACATTCATTTATCAAAATTCAATCTATACACTTAAATCTATGACTTTTTTTTTTTTTTTTTTTTGGTTTTTCGAGACAGGGTTTCTCTGTGTAGCTTTGCGCCTTTCCTGGGACTCACTTGGTAGCCCAGGCTGGCCTCGAACTCATAGAGATCCACCTGGCTCTGCCTCCCAAGTGCTGGGATTAAAGGCGTGCGCCACCAACGCCCGGCTAAATCTATGACTTTTATTATATGGACATATCATCATGAATGGATTTTTAAAATCTTGTCCCCAGTACAACCAAAACAAGCAACAAAAATTCCTATGTATTTGGATGCGGTGGAATAATCCTCTTGTACGCTGTAAAGATTTGTTACTTGAATTGGTTTAATAAAACACTGATTAGCCAGTAGCCAGGCAGGAAGCAGGCAGGGCGACCAAACTAAAAATGCTGGGAAGATGAAGGGCGGAGTCTGGAGAAGCCAGCAGATGTGGAAGAAGCAAGATGAGAATGCCATACTGAGAAAAGAGCAAATGGAGGAAACTCCAATAAAAACAATGGCCCAGATGATCCAGCGTCCAAAACAATTTCAAGGATACTGACTGAGATGATCAAATCTCACAGAATACTATAGCCAAGACTTAACAATTATCTTAAATTTTACTAGGGTCCCAAAAAAATTACCAGCACCCCCAATCAACAAGTAGTCTAGAAATTTAGATTCACATTCCCAAAAAATAGATTATAGATGTTTGTTGTTGTTTAGGGGGTTGGTTATAAATTGTTATTGGTTCTAGTCAATCTCTTTCTAAAGAAGTAAGGGGGATATGATATAAAAATGATTAAAAAGGGAGTAGATTGGGGTGGGGATTTAGCTCAGTGGTAGAGAACCAAGGCCCTGGGTTCAATCCTCAGCTCCAAAAAGGGGAGGGGGATTATTGAATCTACTTTAATGCAAAAAAGAACTGTTAATCTCATAATATTTTACATTGGAATGGATTTTAATTCATTGATACAAATTTAATGTTATTTTTATTATACTGTATGTATATTTCTACCCTTGTTTAAGGTATTATGTTTACACAACTCAATTAAAAATGTAATATATAATTAAGGAATACAGACTAATAGTCATCTATAGTAGTCAAACTCATAGTCATGTTAGTTAGGTTTTCTAGGTATACAAAGACATAATCTTCAAACACTTCAAAGACCCACAGAACATGGCATTTAAATGTTTTAATACTTTAGACTTCTCATGACAGTGAAACATGTCTGTTCCTGGCAGCACCAATGTACTCCAGAGAGGATGATGGGCATCGAAGAAACTCCATGTGGAATTTGTTTTCTTTATGGCAAAAGCTAGGCATGTGGGCAAAGAAACTGCCCTTGCCTCAATTGCTGACAGTTACTGTCCAAACTGGACTAGCAGGACACACACAAAAAAAGGCAACTGCCAAACTTTGCCAAGACAAGGTAGGGCAATCCTTCAGAATTCCCTGCTTCATAGGAAAGTCTGTCAGATATGCTAGGCCTGTAGCCAGAGTTGGATGCCCAATGTTGCAGAAGAACGTTGGATGACTCTCTAGGCAGCTTGAGGTCCCTGTAATTTTTTTTTTTTTTTTTTTTTTTTTTTTTTAGACAAGGTTTCTTTGTGTAGCTTTGGAGCCTTTCCTGGAACTCACAGAAATCTACCTGCTTCTCTCTCCTGAGTGCTGGGATTAAAGGAGTGCACCTCCACTGTCGGGCCCCTGTTACCTTTTAAGAGCCAGTTAGTAATAAGCCTGAGCTATCAGTGAGCATTTATTATTTACATTAAGTCTCTGAGTCAGTTGTTTGGAAAGCAGCTCCCAAGCAGTTACTTGGGAGGGAGGGAAATGTTCGATTACATTTGGATCCTTTTCTCATCATACTACCCTTCTCCCCACCTTTTATTAAGCAGAGCTGATTGCAAAAGAATGGGCTGAAAATATAGCTAGAGAAACTCTAGAGAAAAGTAGTTTCTTCTCTTTATTTTCTTTTTCTAAAGAGTCTCATTTAGCCCAGGCTAGCCTCAGACTCATTACATGACCAACAATGATCTTGAACTTTGTTCTCCCTTCCTCCACCTTCCAAATGCTGGGACTCCAGGTACCTAGTTTTACAGGGTGTTGAAGACTGAGCCTAGGACTTCTGAATATTAGGCAAGTACTCCACCAACTGAACTACATCCTCAGCCCTTAGAGGTAAGTTTCTAGTCTCATTTAACTTTGCTAACTAGCCAGTCTTAATCTTACCTCCTTATTATAGCTGACACAGCTCTGTCATAACAGGTATACTACGGTTTTCTATAATATTCAATGTCCATGAACCACCCTGAAACATGTAGCACAACACAGATAACCTGATAGTCTGGGCAACAAGGAGAAAGCACCAACTTAGAATTCCAGCCATGTTGGTGCTCTTGTGTAATCCTAACACTTAGGAGGAAAATTTAGCTTATATGGTGTGATAAATGTCATGACACGAACTATGAAGTCTGGGGAAACAAGGACCTCCTAGAGTAAAACTAATGATTCTGTGTTTAAGTTCAAGGGATAGAACTGAGTGAGGGCCCAGCAAGCTCCCTACTACTCAGCTATATTCCCAGACCCATTTTTACTTTTGTAAAATATTTTAAATAAGTCTTTTGAGAATTTCATAAGATGAATTTGATTATATTTACCCCTACTCCTCTTTCTAACTCCTCCCAAATCCACTTCTTCCCTGTATCCCAATTTAGTGGGTTTTCCCCCCTTCTTTTGTTCTCTTTGGTTTTTTGAGACAGGGTTTTCTTTGTGTAGCCCTGGCTGTCCTAGAACTCTCAGAGATCCTCCTTCTTCTGCCTCCCAAGTACTGGGATTAAAGGTGTGTGCCACTACCAACCTAGCATTTTTTATTTTCTTAAAAATAGCCCAAAGTCCAATTTGTGCAGACTATATACTCCTGGGCATATAGGGCCATCTATTGGAGTTCGGTCAATCTGTCAGCAGCTACACCCTTAAAAATACGGACTCTCTCTGCCCCAGAAGCAGTCAACTGTTAATACTTCCCTGAGGTGGGACTGTCACATATCTAAAGCTAGCCACAATTTACAATGTAGCTGAGGATGACCTTTTTTTAATCTCGTGAGTGGTGGGATTATTGGCACATGCCATTATGCCCAATTTTTTTTCTTTTTAATCTTGAGAGGGTCTTACTAAATTGGCTTTAAATTAGCAATAGACCTGCCTCAGCATCCCAAATGGCTAAGATTATAGGTAGCCCAGGCCTGGTTTTAGTGATTTTTGTTTGTTTTTGGAAACAAGGTTTTTCTGTGTAGCTCTAGCTGCCCTGGAACTTGTTCTGTAAACCAGGCTGGCTTCGAATTCACAGAGATCCACCTGCCTCTGCCTCCCAAGTGCTGGAATTAAAGAGGCGTGAGCCACCACCACCCAGCTTGATACTTTTAAATTTGATAAAACCCAGAAAAGTGAGAAATGAAGCCTAGCAGCAAAATGTTTGCCTACAAAGATCAAAGCCCTGGGGGTAGTTGGGAGGGAGTTGGGGCACAGAGAGAAGCATAGTAAATAAGGATCAATAGGGGGCTGGAGAGATGGCTCAGTGGTTAAGAGCACTGACTGCTCTTCCAGAGGACCCAGGTTCAATTCCTAGCAGCCACATGGCAGCTCACAACTGTCTGTAGTTCTAATTCCAGAGGACCTGACACCCATGGCAAAACACCAATGCACATAAAAATAAATAAATAAATAAATAAATAAATAAATAAATAAATAAATAAATAAATAAATAGGCAGGGGACATGGAAGCACATATGCATGATCCCAGTAATTGAGGTGGAGGAAGGAGGATCGGGAGTTCAAGGCCAGCCTCAGCTACATAATTTAGAGTTTAAATAAGGCTAGCTTGAGCTACATAAGATCTACAAAAAAAATCAAGGGGGCTAATCGGTGGCACAGGCCTTTAATCCCAGCACTTGAGCGGCAGAGGAAGTTGGATCTCTGAGTTTGAGACCAGGCAAGTCTATAGAGTGAGTTCCAGGACAGGCAGGGCTACAGAGAGAAACCCTGTCTTGAAAAGCAAAAATAAAAACAAAAAACCCAAGGGGAAAAAATATCAACATTCATGGAAACGATGGCATGCTTGAGGATCTGCCATACTTTATTATCACTAAATAAAGGAGAAATGGTAGATAAGGAAGTTGGGAAAAAGCACAAAAGAACAGAATTCTGAAGCATTATGTATATAGTTAGTATAGTGGCACATGACTTTAATCCCAACACTCTGGAGGCAGGGGCAGGCAGAACTCTGTGAGTTCAAGGCCAGCTTGGTCTATACAGTGAGTTATAGGACAGTCACAGCTGTTTAGAGACCTGTCTCAAAACAAAAACAAAAACAACCAGGCTGTTCAATCAAACCAGAAGAAATGAGGATAAATGAAGAGGATACAGTTTGGGGTCATTTTTTAAAATTACTTTTACTTATTTGTGTGCATATACACACAATAAATTAAAATATTTTTAAGGTAAAGAATGATGGAGGAAGCTGGGCAATGGTGGTGCACACCTTTAATCCTAGCACTCAGGAGGCAGAGGCAGACAGATCTCTGAGTTCCAGGACAGCCAGAGCTACACACAAAGAAACCCTGACTCAAAAAACCAAAACCAAAACCAAAACAAACAAGCAAACAAACAAAAATTGATGGAGGAAGACACCAACGTTGATTTTTGGCTTCCATCTGCACACATGTACACAAGTGTGCATGTACGGGGAGGGAGATGGGAGAGGGGGAGAAAGATGGATGAGAGGAAAGAAGTCCAAATTGTGGGGTACCTACATACCATAGAGTATAATCAACCCTCAAAGGAAATAAAGTAGAAAAAACATACTCCATTAACTCGTCCTCTGACCTCTAGATGTGTGCACATGCGCTCGCGCTCTCTCTCTCTCTAATGATAATAAATTACAATACCTAGATAAATCTCCAGAAAACTTTAGTAAATTTACGAAAGATAATAATGTATAATTTCACTCAGATAACTTTGGATATAGCAGATATTTAAAAATGGAGATGGAGGATAGAATAGTGGTTGCCAGGGATTAGTGATGGGGTAAATGTGCATGTGTGCATGTGCCTGTGAGGTTGGTACAGTATAAAACTCAAACCAAGGATCACTGTGGTGCTTCAATGTTCAGATTCTTGATAGTCAATTTGCAAAGAATCCAAGTTTGGCTTCTAGTACCCAATAATGTGCACATAACCTTGCATACATACTTACACTTAATTGAAAATAATTATTAAAAAGCTTTCCAAATAAAAGCGAATGCAATGCAAACAAACAAAAACTAAAAATCTATCTCATCTATCCATGTGATAAAATTATACAGAACTAAATATAGAGATGGACAAGTTTAATAAGGCAAATTTAAATAAAATTGGTGAAATTCATCCATATTGTAATATTGTAGCCTGTAATTCATCCATATGAAATTCATCCATACTGTAATATTATAGTTAGCAGCAGTTTGTAAAATGTTACTATTGGGCAGAAAGTGTTAGGGCATGCCTTTAAACCCAGCACTTGGGAGGCAAGTGCTGTGGGATGTTCTGTATGGCAAATGTGTTGCTCTGATTGGTCAATAAATAAAACACTGATTGGCCAGTGGCTAGGCAGGAAGTATAGGCGGGACTAACAGAGAGGAGAAAAGAAAGAACAGGAAGGCAGAAGGAGTCACTGCCAGCCGCCACCAGGACAAGCAGCATGTGAAGATGCTGGTAAGCTATGAGCCACGTGGCAAGGTATAGATTTATAGAAATGGATTAATTTAAGCTATAAGAATAGTTAGCAAGAAGCCTGCCACGGCCATACAGTTTGTAAGCAATATAAGTCTCTGTGTTTACTTGGTTGGGTCTGAGCGGCTGTGGGACTGGCGGGTGATAGAGATTTGTCCTGACTGTGGGCAAGATAGGAAAACTCTAGCTACAGGCAGAGGCCATAGATCTCGGTGAGTTTGAGGCCAATCTGTTTACATTTCAAGTTCCAGGACATACAGAGCTACACAGTGAGACTCTGTGTCAAACTAAACACCCCCCCCCCCCCCCCAAGATACTACTAGGGGAAACTAAGCACTGAAATAATTTACTCCTCTATTCTTAAAAACTTCCTGTGACCACAATTATCTCAATAAATTTGTCAACTAAAAATGGGGGTGGTGGTGCTGGGAATGGAGTTCAGTGGTACATTCCCTTACCCTGCAATGTGTGAGCCCCTGAGTTTCAACTCCCTTGCTTTATCAAGCAAGAAAAAGAGGAAGGAGGGAAGGAGGGAAGAAAGGAAGGGAGGGAGGTAGGGAGAGAGGGAGGGAGAGAGGCAGGCTGGCTAGCTGGCTGGAGGGTTGGTGAGACGTCTCTCAGGTAAGTCTGATAACCTGAGTTTCACTCATGGAATCACTTGGTAGAAATTGTCCTTTTACCTCTGCTCACACATGTGTGTGCCTACATTCAATACACAAGCATATACTTAATAAATATAAACAAAACAAAAAGAAAAACAAGTATCTTTTAAAAAGAAAGGCTGCAATAATACACAAAAGCATCCTTAAACTATTATAAAAGATTTAGAAAACACACAAGAAGGGAAGTTGGAGTTGAAGACAGAAACACTGTGGAACCTGGAAAACAACTGACTGGATAAGAGACTAAGCCACCCCAGGCTGCTAGAGTGAATACTAAGCCTGCAGTGGAGAAAATCATAAACTACAGACTCTTTCCCCAAAACCTAAGAACTGGTAGCATCTACTAATTCAGGCTCAGAACTGATGATTTAGAATGAATAAAGCTGATTAAAAGTGGGTAAGAAGCAGTTTGATCCTTAATTTTTCTCACTCAGACATATTCCTCCATTCAAGAGATTAAATGTTTAATTCTCTCAAGTAGCTCACACAGGATCTCTGGGCTAGAGTGCTTCAAGCATAGTAAACATGAATATTATAGTTAAAATAAGGAGATTAAACACGGGCAGAGAATGCTGAATACTAAACGCTGAACCTGCACACCTCTCTTACTTGGCTCAGGAAAATCAGAAAGTCTTCACCCTCCAGGAGAATTGGAAGAGGCTTTTTGAAAGAAACTGAGAAACCCATAAGGAAAGACCTAAGGATAGTGGCATCTGGGGTTCCCCTACTTAAGGGCCATCTGACTATGAAGCTCACCATAAACTTGTCCTGTGGATACTCACAGGGTTTCCACTATATCTTTCAGTGACACAACCTAAAAAGTTATTTAAAACATGAACAGGCCGGGCGGTGACGCCTTTAACCCCAGTACTCCAGAGGCAGAGCCAGAAGGATCTCTGTGAGTTCAAGTCCAGCCTGGTCTACAGAGCGAGATCCAGGACAGGCACCAAAACCACACAGGGAAACCCTGTCTTGAAAAAAGAAAAAACAAAACAAAACAAAACAAAAGGAAACCAACAAACAAAAAACCATGATCATTTTTACTATTTTCTACAGAGAAAATATTTTCCAGTTTCAAATAACCCTGGACTGTTGAATTATAACCTGACTAATATTTATTAGGCCAGGTACTATTATTGGTGTTTTGGAAACAGACATGCATAAAACCAAAATCAAAAACCAAAAGCAGCAGCCCTGGTAAAACTTTTATTCTAGCAGGGAGAACAAGATGATAAACACAAGCACACAAATAGTAAACCAGACAGGCTAGTGCTTTGAGAAAAAACAGTGGGATAGAGTAAAGAAAAGAGGGGCTGGGGAGTTAGCTCAGTGGTAGAGCACTTGCCTAGCAAGTGCAAGGCCCTGGGTTTGGTTCTCAGCTCCAGGGTGGTGGAGGGGAGAGAGGGAGGCAGCTGGAGATACATCTCAGTTGACAAAGTGCTTACCCATCATTCAAGAAGACCTGGGTTCGAGCCCCAGCACCACATACACCAGCACTGTGGTACACAACATGCTATATTCCCAGCGAGGGAGGTGAAAGCAAAAAGATCACACACAAATTCAAGGTCATTCCTCAGTTATACAGTGAGTTCGGGCCCAACCTGGGATACATGAAGCTGTGCCTCAAAAAACAAAACAAAACAAAACAAAACAAACAAAAAACAGTCAGGTGGTGGAGGCATACACCTTTAACCCCAGTACTCGGGAGGCAGAGGCAGGTGGATCTCTGTGAGTTTGAGGCCAGCTTAGTCTACAGATTTGAGTTCCAGGATAGCCAGAGGTATTACAAAGAAACCCTGTCTTGAAAAAAAAAAATAAACAAAACCAAAAATCAAACCAAACCAAAACACCATGAGCATACCTTGGCATATCCACACGGTGTCTATTTAGTCATTTCAGTGCTTTTCATTTATTATCTTTTCTTGTGCTCAACAATCCTCTAGGTAACTAATAGATGACATTCACTGGCAAAAGAGCTTGTCAAATTTAGAGATCAGGTACAGAATATTCTCTTAGTAGTTAATATAAAGCTATTAACTATTTGTGGATGGTGAGACTACTGTCATGTCCATTATAATCACAAAGTGCTAAATAACCTAACCAACGCAGATATTCAATTAATCAAAGTGACTTTAGAGGAAAAAAAAGGCTGGGCAGTGGTGGCGCATGCCTTTGATGCTAGTGCTTGGGGGGTCAGAGGCAGGCAGAGCTCCATGAGTTCGAGTCCAGCCTGGTCTGCAGAGTTAGTTCCAGGACAGCCAAGGGTACAAAAAGAAACTCTGTCTTGAAAAACAAAACAAAAAAAGCAAAACAAAAACTTAATAATAAAAACAACAACCAAGCAAAACAAAAAACAAAACCCAGGGATACAGTCTGAACTCATTTATATAGCCCATGCTGGTCTCCAACGTCATCATCCTGCCTCAGCCTCCTCAGTGCTGGCACACCAGGTGCGCACCACCACGCCCAGCAGCTGACTCACTTCCATGTGCTCTAATCCTATGGCTGCATCGCAGAACCAATGTGCCTAAACAGAGCTCTGGTGTGCCCAGAGGAATGACATTCATTACAAATTAAGAAAACAATCAGTAAAGCTGAGTATGGTGGCTCACACCTTTTATCAAAACACTGGGATGCCAGGACAGAAGGCCAGTCCCAGGACACGGTGAAACCCTGTCTCAAAAAATAAAACAAACACAGTAATTCTGAGGCAAAAAGGGATCAGCAACATTTGCTGCCATGATACTCTGTGCCCCGTTGCTTTCTTTTACACCCAAATCTTAGCCTGCAAGGTCTCTCTCAGATTAGAAAGCAGCTACTTCCCCTAAGATGGCTGTTGATAATAGTTGTAAGTATTATCTCTCTCCAGTGTGTGTGCTTTAATGGGAAACTGTGAAACCTTCAAATCCCAAAGGAACTGCAGTCAAGTTAGCAGGGAATATTATTCTGAAAAATACCTTCTAGCCATTTCCAAGTCACACTAAATAAATTCACACTCAACAGCTGTTTACTGATGACTTAATAGACTGCCAGTCACACAGATTAGACTGACTCTTGCCCTTCAAGTGCCAACTAAGAGGCCCACTAGGTTAAGGAGCTTGCCTCTAAGCCTGACACCAAGACCAAGGGCTTTCATATGATTTAAGGGGAGAACTGACTCCAGAGAGTTGCCCCACGGCAGGTGGAGAGCCATGGTCTCTCAATCCCCCGCCCCCAACCCCTTAATAATAAGTGAACTAGGTATGGCAGCACATGTCTTTAACTCCAGTACTCAGGAATCACAGACAAGTGGATCTCTGTTTGAGGCCAACCTGATCTACATGAGGTGTTCAAGGCTAGCCAGGGCTGTATAGTGAGACACTGTTTCAGAAGGGGGGAGGGAGTACGGTTGGGGATGGTGCTGCATGGTTTTAATCCTATTGCTCAGGAGTTTGAGGCTGGCTTGGTCTACATAGTGAATTCCAGACCAGCCAAGGCTGCAGAGTGAGACCCTGTCTCAGAAAACAAAAGCAAAAAAATCTAAAAGGGAAAAGGAAAATAGAACTCTGGATAGCAGGAGAGGTCTCAAGGGAGGAAAACCCTAGGTAACAAACACTCTTAAATATATTATTCTTCTGTGTGAAGGTTTCGAGTGTACACATGTCTGTGTACTATGGGTGAGCCTAGTGTTCAAGGAGGTCAGAAGAGGGCGTCAGAACCCCTGGAATTGGAGTTATAGATGGTTGTGAGCCACCATGAGGGTGCTAGGAATTAAACCTGGGCCCTCTGGGGGGGGGGTAGCCAATGCTCGTAACTGCTGGGCCATCCCTCCAGGCCCTCTTGTCCTCTTTTAACATAAAACAGTACAGTAGATTTAAAACATATTCTCTACTCAACCAAAATTTGTTTTCTTACCACAGACCTATTAAAAGTTAAGCATAAATCTAAACTTCTAATAAGCAGAAGCTTGAAAGTATAAAGTCACACAAAATACAATACAAAAACCAAGTGAACTCCTTTCTGTAGAGCCTCCTTAAGTGAAATGTTACTGTGAGGTTCCTATGGAGCAGTTTGTCATAATACCATAGGAAAGTGCATCTTCTACCCATCCCATGAATCCTTCCTGTTCCTGTGTCCCTCCACTTCCCCTCCCCTCTGAAAACAGTTTCACTATGTAGCTCAAGCTGGATTCTAGCCTAAGACATGCTGCTCGTGCCTCAGCCTCCCTCATTATCATGCCCTCACTACATAACAACTGGCAGCTCTTTTCTTTTTATACAAGAGCTCTCAGGACTATTTCCTGACTAGCTCCTTAATGAAAGCAAATTACTAAGTGATCAGATATCACAGACTCCTACTCCTAAGAAGTAAACATCAAGCATTTAAAAGAACTACTTACCCCCTATACTTACTGACCACCACCATTTAAAAAAAATAAACACCCAGACTTCTGAACACAGTAACAACAAAGGTAAAAACTGTGAGACAAATTATAAAAGCATAAATAAAGAAAATGAATTTCAGACTTCAGGGTGAGATCTCATCAAGTGTAATAAGATCTAGCCAAGTGAGATTTTGCTGAGTTTTCTAATGAGAAAAGTTAAAGATGATTACAGAAAGAGAATGAGATTCATGAGGTATAAATCACGCCCAAACCAGTCCTGAACCAATTGTCTCCACCAGTTCTACTAAATTACAGAATTCCTTCCAAGATTAAAAACACAGCTGGACTTAGTATGGAAGCCTGTCATCCCAGTTGAGGGAAGTTAGATTACAAATTCAAGGCCTGCCTAGAGGGAGTTCTAGGCTAGCCTGGGTCACTTAGTAGGTTCCTGTTCCAAAGTAAAACATAAGAAGAGGTCTGAGGTTGTAGGTCAGTGACAGAGCAGCATAATGCCTGCCAGCACCCAGGGAGGCATTCACCCTTCACCCCAGCATTCTGGAAGCAGAGACAGGAGGATCAGAAGTTCAGTGCCAACCTTGGCTATATATGGAGTTTAAGAACAGTTTTAGCTTTTAAGACCTTGTCTCAAACAAACAAACAAACAAACAAACAAACAATTAGACCCAATTAAATATGATTTTTATTTTCTGCACATTGACAGTTATTTTCTGTAAGGCACTAATCCACTACTTTTACAATCCTTTTTTATAGTTATTTCGTGTGTATGTATGTGTACATATGATAGGCAAGTGCTCTCCAGAGCTATGCCTACAACCAACAGCTGCCCCTATTTAAAACTTTGTATTACACTTTATGTGTGTGTGTGTTGTCCACAGTATGCATGGGTAGGGTAGAGAAAACCTTCCACCATGTGGGTGCCAGGGATTGAACACAGATCATCAAGACTGGTAACAAGTACCTTCACTTGCTGAGCCTTCTCAAAAAAGTTTAAGAACATTAATGGTAAGTTTTGAAGCCTGAATGCTGAACCCTCTTTAGTAGAAAACAGCAAAGAAACAAAAGAACAAGTTGCTGTTAACTCACAAGGTCAAGGCATCCCCTCTTGCCAAATAGACCGTTGGCCCTGAAGGCATCAGAGATAGCAATGCTTGTACTTTGCCCTAATCTTCTCTCTGACAAAACAGGCTTTTGTCTACAGTGACCAAATGCCTCACAGTTATCCCAGGGCCTAGATAGCACAGCTGGAGCTTGGTATTCCAAGACAGGGATTAAGAAATGATCTCCAGCCCACAACCCTGTGGAGCAAACTCTGGTGGCTGCCAGGACCAGTAAAGACTAACAGGGGTGGGGAGTGGGGAGGAGGTGGCTAGATCATCAAACCTCGTGATCTGAGCTCTGTCCCTGGACTCACACAGTGGAAGCAAGCCAGGAGACTGCTTTTACCCTCAACACTAGTGCCTGCGGTGCTCCCCAGCACACACATGCAGTAATGTAATTAAATTATAAAAGATGCAACAGTGAGGGCAGCTGTTGGTTGCAGGACTTACTGATAGAAGAGCACTTGCCTAGCTTGTGCAAGGCTCTGGCTGGGTTCAATCCTCAGCATAGCAAAGTCAAACAAACGAAATAGAGGAAACTGGGTCCACAGGCACAGTGGCATCTCCTTCCCACATCAGTGCTGTGCTTCCTTTTCCCTCAGATAGCTTATCCTGCTCCCAACTTGAGGTCTTACTAGTCTCTTTGGCTTGGCCACAATAACTGTCTATCCTCTTTTTAAAAACCAACCTGAGGGGACTGGAGATGAATCAGAAGTTAAGAGCACTGGCTGCTCTTACAGAGGTCCTGAGTTCAATTTCCAGCAACCACATGGTGGCTCACAACCATCTATGATGAGATCTGATGCCCTCTTCTGGCCTGCAGGCATCCATGCAAGCAGAACACCATACATAATAAATAAATAAATCCTTAAAAAAAAAAAAACACCCAACCGGACAAGAATGGGATTTTAGGGCTTGAGAGATGGCTCAGAGGTTAAGAGCACTGACTGTTCTTCCAGAGGCCCTGAGTTCAATTCCCAGCAACCACATAGTGGCTCACAACCATCTGTAATGAGATCTGGTGCCCTCTTCTGGCTTACAGGAATACATGCAAGCAGAACACTGTAAACATAATAAATAAATATTAAAAAAAAAAAAAAAAGAAAAAAGACTGGGATTTTAGGAAAACTTAAATACTTTCAAATAAATAGAACTCTTGCTTAGGATATTTTCAAAAAGGCTAGGGGTCTCGATTCTACCTAATTAACCCCCCTGGCTTCAGTCTTGGCAACCAGAATACTAAAAGGCTGTCCTAGAAAAGCTATAAAACAGGGAGTAAAGAGGGGTGGGGGGTGGGGGTGGGGGGTGTTTTCCAGCTCCAAACTCTTCCTACTCCATTTCCAGTCACACAGCAGCCAAAGCCACAAACGACCCTCTGACTCCCAGCGCCTGCCACACTTCTCCCTTCAGTCACCGCTGGAGGCAGGGAAAGAGACTTCGCTGGCACAAGCCAGCTCTTGTCTGAGCTGGTAACCACCTCAGGCTGCTTGGCTCAAGACCTGCCCTCTCTTTATAGGATCATTCAAGCTTCAAAACAGCACCTTTTCTTGGATTCCTCTCAAGACACTGAGGTAGGTGACTTCATCTATTACTTTTAGCTTGGGCCCCATCCAAGAACTTCTCTTAGAAACTACATTCTCCCATACAGAAGGGCTTAGCAGCCATACAAACTGAAGATAAACTTAAGGACTTTATGATAAAGAAAACAAGCCCTCTCAGAAGTAACTTGAGTGGACATCAGATGAAAGGGTCATTGATGGCTGAGTGACTAAGAGCAGGCATCCTCTCCTCTGTGGTAACACAACAGGGAAGTTGGGAAGGAAGCTGCTGCTGTGGACAACTCATCTTTACCTTACCGAGTTTATCTCTAAACCTTCAATTCCAATACCCTAGTGAAGAAGTTGGAAGAAAAATGTTTGTTTGTTTGTTGAGACAGAGTGTCTCTGTGTGGCCCCGGCTGTCCTGGAACTCATTCTGTGGACCAAGCTGGCCTCAAACTCTCAGAGATCTGACTGTGCTGGGATTAAAGGCATGTGCCACCACCGCCACCACCACCACCAAGCCAAAACTGTTTTTGAAGGTGACATTCTCATACTTATTTTTCCTCCCTGCCTTTCTACCCTACCACAAATGTCACATTTTTAGGCATTTAGGAAGAATGAAAACCTAGACAGACTTTGACAGTTACAGGTTGCCTGGCTCTATACTCAAAGAATTCTACTTTCTATGGAAACAGAACATTTACAGCAAAAACTGCATAAATCATACACATTCATAAAGCGGCCACAGCGGTCTATCTCCAGAAAGAGTACTGCAAGTAAGAGGACGCTTTAGCAAACAGTAACACACACACACATTCAGACAAAACACTCAGACCAAGCATTATTTTGTGTGTGAGACAGGGTCTCACTATGTAGACCAGGCTGGCCTCAAATTCATAGAGACCTACCTGCCTTTACCTCCTGAGTGCCAGGACTAAATGTATGCACCACTATGTCTGGCTTTGCTCATTTTTTGGGGGGTGGGATGGGGAGAAAGAAAGAGAAAACAAAAACAAAAACAACCTCCTTCAAGGTCTGGGGATAGAGTTCAGTAGCAGAGTCTTAGCTATACTGTGAAGGCCCTGGGTAAAATATGCATTACCCTCCCCACACACCTCCACAGAAAGGAAAGCAGCTTCATTTTGTAAAAGACAAGAAGCAACTACCTGGTGCTTTTCAAATCAGCACTTGGAATTTGCAGTTCTGGAAACTGTGCTCTGGTCTAGCCAAACTGCTTCCCTAGCAGATGCAAAGTCTGCTCTTCTTTCCCCATGCAATAAAGACATTATGCCACACTGAGAGTCATTTCTACTTAGTTCTTCATCAGGAAAATTTCCACCTCTCCAGCCCCACATGACAGTGGCAATGCCTTGTCCAAAAGCTGCCACTAGCCGGGCGTTGGTGGAGCACGCCTTTAATCCTAGCACTCGGGAGGCAGAGGCAGGTGGATCTCTGTGAGTTCGAGGCCGGCCTGGACTACAGAGTGAGTTCCAGGAAAGGCGCAAAGCTACACAGAGAAACCCTGTCTCGAAAAACAAAAAACAAAACAAAACAAACAAAAGCTGCCACTAGTACAGAGATAAACATATACAACAAACACCAAGTCTTGTAATAAGACACAGCCATGTGCTTGCTTCCGTAGCACATATACAGAGAAGATTAGCATGGCCCCTGTGCAAGGATGACACGCAAATTCGTGAAGCGTTCCATATTTTTTTTTTAAGGTTGTGGGTTTAGCTCAGTGGTAAAGCATTTGCCTAGCAAGCGCAAGGCCCTGGGTTCAGTCCTCAGCTATTTGTACAGTTTGGGCTTTATAGTCTAGCCATTAAGTATACACCCTGGACAGAGCCATAGACAGGAGATCTGAACTGACTGTTAACCTAATCCAGTTTCTGTTCCTCTTTGTTCTTTTAACTTGTGTTTGTTGTGTGTGAATGTATTTGTGGGTCTATGTGGAGGCCTGAGGTCCCTGTGTTGTTGTTTTTGAGATAGGGCTCTTATTATGGCCTGGGCTTGCTGCTGACTAGGCTAGCTGGCCAGCCAACCCCAATGATCTATCTGTCTCTGGCTTCTTCAGCATTAGGATAATCACACCCAGCTTTCTGCATGGGTGCGTTAGAAATAGAACAAAGGTCTCCATGCTTACTTACCTGGCAAGCACTTTACTGAGATGTAGCATGAATCTTAAAGAGTCTTTATTAATAAAAACAAGCCTGAAGCCAGGTACTGGGGTCAACACTGGAAGATCAGAGAGACAGAACCAGAACAAGTCACAGCTAACCTCACCTGGCCAACTTCTCAGCTGATCTTGTTTCCTAAGACTGGAAGCCTCTGTGTCCTCATATCCGAATGGCTCTCAGCTGAACTGTGCTGCTCAAAACCTAAAAACTTAACCAGCCAAAAGCTTCTAGTTCCTGGTCCTCACGCCTTATATACCTTTCTGCTTTCTACCATCACTCCCTGGGATTAAAGGCTCACTTTCTGGGATTAAAGGAGTGAGTCACCATGCTTGGCTGTATCCTTGAACAGATGGATTTCTGCCTCTGGAATGCTAGGATTAAAAGCGTGTGCTACCACTGCCTAACTTCTATGTTTAATATTGTGGCTGTTCTGTCTCTGACCCCAGATAAGTTTATTAGGGTGCACAATATTTTGGGGAACACAATACCACACTGACTATCATCCCAACTCCCTATGCACCTATTACACAAGTATTTTGCTTGGTTTAGGATAAAGTCTAGACTTTATAAATGGATACTGTCCGTCAATACTGTTCACAAACACAAAGCCAGCTTTACATGAGACTGAAACTGAAGAAATAATAGTTTTTTTTTAATGCTAGAGGAAAAAAAGTTGGTTGTGTATTGTATTTATGGCATCAGTGTGCTAATCTTTAGCATGTCATTACCTTAAGTAACTTTGAAGGCCAATTCCAGACTGAATATATTACACTACAACTTTTACCACCTGTTATTTTTAAGAGGTGGGAAAGGACAAGAGATACTAGAGGGGAAAAAAATTGCCAGCCTCTTTCTGAGATTGATTTCAAATGCCAACATTCTCAATCCAAGCACATATGAATAAGCAAAAGGAGAAATGCCTTATGGCACGCTCTGTCTAAAACAGACATTCCACCAGATGTTTGGGAATCTGCAGAGGGTGGAACTGATCTGCTCTAATGTGGTGTATACAAATGTGTAGTCACTTTGTGCGATGATTCCCCCACCACACAACTGCCAATTTTCTGTCCTCCTACTCAGTGGTATGTATGCACTTGAGATACTACAAAAATCTTGTTAAAAACTCATCAAGAGAACAGAATTAATATAAATTCTAAGAGTAAAAATAATACATATACGAGTGCTAAAAGATATGTTTTAAATTCATTGCATAAGGACGTTAGTTTCACCGAAACTATCATTCCACAATATTTTAAAACAACTTCACAGTATATTTAGGTATTTGTTCATCTCTGTTATTAAATTCTAATCATTCTTCCTTAAGACAGACACTTAAAATCTCAGCAATGAAGCCAGGCAGAGGCAGAAGAATTTGGAGTTCAAGGTCATCTTCCTATATAGGGACTCTAGAGCTAGCCTGGGTTACAGGAGACCCCGTGTGTAAACAAACCAACAAACCAACCAATAAACCAACAAACACAATAACCCCAAAGCAAGCAAACAATACACTAGTAGAAAATAGTTTATAGCTCACAACATTTAATTCTCTTCTGGACTTTAAAGAAATTAAGTTTACTAAAGACAAAACAAAAAAACTAAGATATTAGGGATTTCTGCTATTTCTTTGAGGTAATGGCTTGTCTTCCTAAAACAGCATGCTTAGTTTGATTATGTCCAAAAGCAGACTCAGGCAGGAATAAAATCTTTACTTATAGCAGCTTTCTTTTATTTTAGAATGTCACAAACTTTCAGGAGACATCTTTGTCCATAATAAACACAAAAATATAATCACAAACTTATTGGGAAAAAAAAATCCAATCTCCTGCTTTGGGATCAGCAATAAATTTTGATTATCAAAATCTGCATTGTTCTCTCTTAATCAACTTAACAACAACAACAAATATATATAAATTGCCAGACTGTGGCAAGTAGCCATAAGGATTTTCTTTAGCTGTGTTGATGCATACCTATAAACCCAGTATTAGGTTTGAGTCCAGTCTGGATTGAACCGAGTGCCATGACAAACAATAAAGCAATGAGTTAGCTTCAAATTTGTCTATTTTAAAATTGAGTCAGTAACGCTGATATGGACACTAGGCCTTAATTCAGTATTCCTCCTAATAATGATGAAACTGCAAACCTGGGCTCATTATAACTGTACTCCTAAACAACTGGCCCTGTGCTATATGCAGATCAAGTGCTGAAACAGGACAGCTGAAGGAGAATATGATATAAGACACCCTGAACAGCAAACGGCATCTGAACTATGGTGGGTAGCCCCGTTTGGAAATGGCAAAGGCAACTTTAAGAGTTCACTGGGGAGCGATAGTGGCACACGCCTTTAATCCCAGCACTCAGGCGGCAGAGGCAGGCGGATCTCAGTGAGTTCGAAGCCAGCCTGGTCTACAGAGCGAGTTTCAGGACAGCCAGGACTACACAGAGAAACCCTGTCTTGAAAAACCAAAAAAGAAAAAGAAAAAAAAAAGAGCTCCCTGGGGACTATAAAAGCCAGAAGGTCAAGGGTCAGGGACTTTGCTGTGAGACTGTGTCTTTTATTACTTCAGAAGCAATACCTACAAAGTCTCACAAATATGACTGCCCAAAAGTGAGCTGAATAAGGAGGACACCAACAAACACGTCAAACCGGACAGGGAAAAGCCCATAAGGACTTAACCCTACACAAAGGACTACAGGCAACTGAGTTAAGCTGGGAGTGGGTGAGGTGGTCCTCCCTTGGGAAAGGCACATCAATTGGTTGTTCAGTACCAAATGGACAGCCCTGAAAACTACATTATATGGACTCAACTGGTATATTTAGGACTATGTATGTATGTACAAATACATATATGCATGCAATAAAAATTGATTTAAAAGATCTGGAGAGATGGCTCAGAGGTTAAGAGCACTGGCTGTTCTTCCAGAGGTCCTGAGTTCAACTCACAGCAATCACATGGTGGCTCACCGCCATCTGTAATGAGATCTGGTGCCCTCTTCTGGTGAGCAGGCATACATAGAGACAGAATGTTGTATACATAAATAAATGTTTAAAAAAATTTACTAAAAAAAAGAAAGAGGCCATGATTTTGAAGGAGAGCAGGGAGGGCTGTACGGGAGGGTTTAAAGGGAAGAAAGGGAAGGGAGAAGTGTTGTAATTAAATTACAATCTCAATTATACAATATGGTAAAGAACCTATGTAGAATGCTTCCAAAGAATAATGGGTTTTAACAGAGAGGAACATTAAAAGCCCCACAAACTTAAAAGACTCCAGAAGTGATTCTAATATGTGGCCTAAATTGAGAAATCTAAGCACTAAGAGACCTCTGTAGCCTGAACAATAATCTATCCAAGCCACGTTACTTTGGCTGGTGCAATGTAAACATGTGCCATGTGTCTCCTTTCTACAGCATTCTGTTGCTTTCACTGACATTTAATTCAGAGTACTTCTAATTCAGAGCACTTCTAAGTCCCCGAATAATGAACAAACCATCCAGAAACCCCAACTCTGAGCTGAGCGCACTGGGTACCAGTTTATGAAAACCTTGTTTAAAGAGTCCATTACCAAACAAAAATAGAACCCGGAGAGGAAAATTCATCAAAGCATAATCCAGTATTTGTCACGAGGGCCAACACTCAATTGTCTTAAGTTTAAAAGCAATTAGAGTTTTCCCAGGGACACAGTTCAATTGTACTCTCCTAGTAGACAACAAACACTTCAAACTGAAGAATGACCTGCTTCAGACCTGACTTTTTCCCCCCCTGAAGCTAGAGAAAAGTTGACAAAAAGAAGTATCCTGATACTCATTCTTCTCTACTATTTAGGCTACTTGTGCTAATCCCTCAAAAGGCCAGTGAGAAAGCTCAGTGCTAAAGGCACTGGGTGTCCAAGCCTGTGACCTGAATCTGACCCCTGGAACCAGTATGAAGGTGGAAGGGAAGTTGCCCTCTCACTTTCACTATGCACTGTGGCACGCACACCAACACCCACACACCAACACACACACACCAACACACACACACACACACACACACACACACACACACACACACACACACTATTTTTTTAAAGGCTTCTGCTATGTTCATTTCAAATAGAAGGAAGAAAGTTCAGGAGTTACTTAAATACAAAAAAACTGGTTCTAAAGGAAATGGCTAAGCAAGAGATGTGATTCTTCCAAATGACCTTTACCAAAGAGTCCAAAACACTGTTAAGTGAACTAATCGACCAAATATCAACCTAAACCTCAATAGCTCTAAATCTTCTGGATCTCTCTCTCAAGTCTTGGAAATTAGTAGGAGTTACAGTATTATACTAGCTATCATAAAATGATACCTGCTATGTATTTCAAGCAATAAATTTTCAAGGGCGCTAGGGATAACCTTTCTTCTTAATTTGATAACAAACTTCTATCTCTGTAGCTCACAGCTAGGAATAATACATTAAAAACAGGTCTTCTGTTTGTTTGTTTGTTTTTTGATAAAAGGTCTTGCTATGTTGCCCAATTTGGTCTACAACTACTCCTGGAGCTCAAGTGATCCTCCTGCCTCAGACGACTGTGTACATACAACTGTGGAGATAATTTCTGCATAGTTAACAGCATCTGAGTGCTTAAGCTTCCTTGTCTGTTTAACCGTCACAGTAACTCTAAGGGGTGAGTGCTTACATTACAGCTGAGGAAGGGGAAGCTTGAAAAAGTATTTGGAGTTTTTCTTCTGATCTCAAGGTTCCAAACCCTAAGCTGGTGAGATGGCTTAGGATAGAAACCCTGCCTGACCTGAGTTCAATCCCTAGGAATCACAGGGTAGGAGAGGATCAACTCTTGCAAATTGTTTTTTGACCACTACATGTGCACTATAGTACACATAAACACACACCCAAATAAAATAAAAGTGAAAATGTTTTGAAGTTCCAAACCCTTAGATAATTCCCCCAATTTGGGGCACCTCAATTTGTCATGAAGAGAAAAGATAATATGTACAGCAAAGCGAAAAAAGAACTATTACATATATGGCCCAGGGTTACGTGCGTGTGCGTGTGCGTGTGCGTGTGTGCGCGCGCGCGCGTGCATGTGTGTAGTGGCGGGGGTGGGTGGTGTGGGTGTAGAGGTAGGGGGTGTAGGGGTGGGGAAATGGGGGCTGGGAGTTCGAGTCAGGGTTTCTCTGTAGCCAGAGCTACAAATCTGGCTGTCCTGGAACTCACTCTAGACTAGGCTGGCTTTGGACTCAGAGATCCATATGCCTCTGCCTCTGCCTCCCAACTGCTGGGATTAAAGGTATGTGCCACCACCACACGGCTCCAGGGCTACTTTTTTTTTTAAAGATTTATTTATTTATTATGTATACAGAAGAGGGCGCCAGATCTCATTACAGATGGTTGTGAGCCACCATGTGGTTGCTGGGAATTGAACTCAGGACCTCTGGAAGAGCAGTCGGTGCTCTTAACCTCTGAGCCATCTCTCCAGCCCCCCAGGGCTACTTTTTGCTCTTTGAAGTTCTTGGTATGGGCTGGAAAGATGGCTCTGTCTACAGCTATAGTTCCAGGGGATCTGACACCCATGGCAAAATACCAATGCACATAAAGAGATAAAAATAAATAAATTAGTCGGGCAGTGGTGGCGCACGCCTTTAATCCCAGCACTCGGGAGGCAGAGACAGGCGGATCTCTGTGAATTCGAGGCCAACCTGGGCTACACAGTAAGATCCAGGAAAGGCACAAAGCTACACAGAGAAACCCTGTTTTGAAAAACAATAAATAAATAAATAAATAAATAAATAAATAAATAAATAAATAAATAAATATAAATAAATAATAGTTCTTGGTAAATTTCATTTTCACTTACATTTTTAATACTTATTTTTATATGTATGGGTGTTTCTGTCTGTATGTATGTTTGGCAAGTATGTGCTGCACAGTGCTCACGGAGGTCAGAAAAAGGTGCCTAATTCTATGGAATTGGAGTTACAGATGGTTGTGAGCCATCATTTGAGAACTGGAAACTGAACCTGGATCCTCTGCAAGAGCAGCAAGTGCTCTTAACGGCTAAGCTTTAACTCTCTAGCCCCCTTAAGCATAACTTTGTCCTATAAATAGAAAATTTCAAAATGCTCTAAATTACCCTCCCTAATTCTCTTCCCGAATTCTGTTCTCTATCTCACATGAACTTTGCCTCTTAATGAGACAGAGCTAAAGTCTAAGGCAACATAAGCACTGACACTAATATCATCTAGGATGAGTAACTTCAGGGAAAAGCATTTGATACAAATGTCTCCTCAGACAGCCAAGGACATTTCTTATGTGGGTGCTCTCATCCATGACTAAACTGTATCAAGAGAAATATACTTTAAAATATTAACATGGACTGGCACCTTCCTGATGCTAATTCTTCCAAGCCCACTCCAATGGTACAACTGGGAAATTAACTGAAGAGGGAAGCAATCTTCCCTCCACTCTCTACTTCAGACACTCCTCCTCCATAGCACTGCCATGTAAAGAATCATTCTATACAAATACAGATAAAACATGCTCTCACACACAAATAACTCTCAGCAGGATCCAAAAATCAAAGCCTAACCCCATGGTTTTTAAGTGAACAAGTCCAATTTCCTTCTTTGTAGCTCTTGACACACGCTGGCGAGAAGCTGTCTGGATTTTTTATGCCTTGTTCCTGCACCAGAAGGCTCTGCACCGCAGGTCAGAGGATGATAAGGAAATGAACAGTGTAATTTCCAAGGCCTCTGAACACAGCCCTGTCAGCAGCTCTGGAGGCAGGTTACTCAAGCATGGCTTCAAGAGTGCAAACCACAGAGAGGAGGGCTCAGGCAGTCAGCAGTGGCAGCTCTCAGCTGTGTGTGTTATTGCCACCTCTAGCCTGAAAGCACAGGCCCTGCTGCCTCCCTGGATAAGCCCTGCTGGTAAAAGCTCTTGTACCCAAAAGGCAAAAATACAAATTCACACCAGGGAAGGAAAATTAAGGACCAAGACTTAGATTTTATTTTTCCTTGCACGCATATGTAGCAACAAAAGCACTGTTCTTCCATGCTCTGCCATGAGACAGTATATCCTGGCAGACACACAACAACATCCATCCAACATACCCAACACCACTCCAGGGATTTGGCCAAAAAGAAATGCAATTCACATGAAATCTGAAATGCAATGAGGCTACTTCAATACCTCTGAAACCTATTTTTAGTCTTTTGAGGCTGTAGAACATAGCACCAGAATGCAAATTTCCCAGCCCAGGTTTGGAACTACTTCTGGGCATAGTGCTGAAAAGTCTTAGCCAATATGTTTATCTGTTCCTGTTGGGCTTCCTGTGCAGTGGACTGTTGTTATATTTCAGACCATTATTGCCCAGGACAGACTGACATATACTTCAACGTAAATCATTTTTTTCCCTAACAGTTACTGAATGCTGCCTATGTGTTACATTCTAAGTATACCATTCTAAGTGTTTTCTCTGAGTCAACTAATGTAATTTTTTGTTCTGTAAACAAGATTTTGCTATGTAGCCCTAACTATCCTAGGATTTCCTATGGGGACCATGCTGACCTTGAACACATACAGATCTGCTGCCTCTGCCTCCCCAGTGCTGGGATTAAAGATGTGTGCCATGAGGCCCAACAGCTAATTATCTTGCAATAACCTATGTGCATATTCTTATTTTCCACGTGTTAGCTGGCGCAGAACAGTTAAGTACCTTGGTCAAGATTTGGAAGTACAGAGCTGAGATACAAACTCCAGCAGTCTGGCTACAGAGCACATTCTTCAAATAAGAAAAAAAAATTAGAAAGGGAGGAGTGTGAGTGTGTCTGTGTGTGCACACATGCATTTATCATGGTTTAGGTGTTAAGATGAGAGGACAATTTGAAAGTCAGTTCTCTTCTACCATGTGGGCTCTGAGAATCAAACTCAGGTCACTGGACTTGGCAGGGACCCTTAACCTTTCCAGCTCCAAAGTATACTTACTCTTAATCATAAAATCATACATAAAACAATGTGCAATTTACATTGAAGCTGGTTTTGAAATTAGAAATGGCTCCCAATATGTACCTCATACCTCACAAAGAAAATGTACAATGGTTCACAAAAGCTCTTTAATGTATACTGCAATTAATTGGACAGACTTGAAAGTGAAGATTTCTGGGTCCTTATCCAAAAAACTAGGCAGTAGATCTGGTGTAAGGTCAACAATTCACACTTAAAAAACAAAGCCAAACCCCTGTTGTGTATGTGTGTGTGCATGTGATGTGATAGGTACCCATGACTGTCGGCACACCACAGAACAAATACAGAGGTCAAAGGATAACTTCTGGAGCCAGTTCTCTTCTTCCACTGTAGGTTCTGAGGCAGCAGGGGTGTGGGGTCAGGGGTGGGTTTGAACTCAGGTAGTGAGGCTATCCTGACAATAAATTTAACTGCTAGGCCATTTTTGCCAGCCCAACATCTTACATTTTGAAAGCCATACTTACTTAGGTTTTATGTGTATATTTTTAGAAGCTCTACTTCAGTTGGTAAACTGTTAGCTCTAAGAAAGGAGGGACCATCTCTGCTTTACATATCAATAGATATATTCCATCCCTAAGTGTGGTAGCTAGAATCTAAGACATAGTCATTTAATACATGAAGGGAAGGAACAATGGGATCCAACAGCTTATCTTCTCTCTATAAAATAGTATTATTGCCAGGCAGTGGTGGCACTTACTTTTAATTCCAGCACTTTGACTTGATCTCTAAGTTCGAGGCCAACCTGGTCTGCAGAGTAAATTCAAGGACAGCCAGGACTACACAGAGAAACCCTGTCTCAAAAAACAACAACAGTACTATCTGGGCCAGTGAAGATGGTTCAGCAAGTCAAGAAAGATTATCTGCTTTAAGCCTGATGACCTGAGTTTGATCCTGGGACCCACATGGTGAAAGGAGAGCACTGACTCCTAGAGCTTGTACTCTGACCTCCATCTATGCCCCATCCCCCCAAAACAAGTAAATAAATATGTAATAAAACCCGAACAATTACTATTCATAACATCCTCGACAATCTGCCTAACAGTGATGTGTTCCGGTAAGCAGCACTGGATAGGGTCATCTGCTGATGTAACTGCCAAACAGGAAAGGAGCTAGCACTAGATGAAGAACTGTATGAATCACATATAACTCCTAGTTACACAGGATGTGTAAATTCTAAAGTCTACATAACATAGGATCATTATAGCTTGAAGCACTAGAAGAAGAGAATTTGAAGGTTTCCAACACAAAGAAATGGTGTTTAAGAAGATAGAAATGCTAATTATCCTTACTTGGGTATTATACATTGTATAAATATATCAAATTAACACTGTACTCCTTAAGATATGCAATTAATGTATGTCAACTAAAAAAAGGACCTGGCAGTGCCTCAATGACTTCGGTGAAAATTTGGCTGAAAGAAATATTTTGGCATATACATATCTTAAGGAGTCAAGTTCAAAAAAGCAGTTTAAAAGCAATTATCCCTCTCCTATAAAAGACATATTATTCCCTATCTTATCTATGAATGGTCATTCTTTTTTTCCTCCATTTGTGTCCAGGTATGTGTGCCTGTGCGTGCGTGCATGCGTGCGTGTAAGCCAGAAGACAATCCTGGGAGTTATCCTCAGGAACGCTGTTCACCTCCTTTAAAACAGGGTTTCTCATTGGCCTAGCATGCACCAATATGTCTAGACCAGGTAGCCAGTGAGCCCCAGGGATCTGCCTATCTCTACTCCTTAGCACTGGGGTTTCAAGTGTGTTCTGGTAGTGTGACTTTTTACATGGGCTTTGGGGATCAAACTCAGGTCCTTGTGCTTTCCAGGTAAGCAGACTTTGCAGACTGAACCATACCCACTCCTCTATAAATGCTAACTCTTTACAAATATCATCACCTATTTAAGAACCCTAAACTCAAAGATGTTTTGTTGTCCAATGGTGGTGGTGAATGCCTTTTAATTGGAAGGCAGAGCAGAGGCAGGTGGCTCTCTGAACTTGAGATCTACAGAGTGAATTCCAGGACAGCTGGGGCTACACAGAGAAACTCTATCTTGAAAAACAAAACAACAACAAAAGATGTTTTGTTTACTGAGTGTCTATGATGTTAAAGTCACTGTAAAAACCAAGTAGGAGCAGTTATGGGGTACCTTGAAAGTTACAATCCAATTTTTAAGCTTTTAATATGGGTCAATAAAGAATTCCTGCGACAATTACAGATTCATTAAGAAAACTAGAATAAGCTGGGAGGTGGTGGTGCCCTCCTTTAATCTCAGCATTTGGGAGGCAGAGGCAGGTGGATGTCTTGAATTCAAGGCCAGCTTGGTCTACAAAGCCAGTTCCATAACAGCCAGGGTTACACGGAGAAACCCTGCCTTGATAAAAAAGAAAAGAAAGGAAAGAAAAGAAACCTAGAGAAATACAAACCATACAATTTGGTGTTCCAAAGGCTGGAAAGATGGTTCAGTGGTAAAAGTGCTGGCTGTAAAAGTGCAAGGACCTGGTTTGTATCTCGGCACCCTTGCAGGGCAGGGAACAAGCCAGGTATGGGTGTGTGTGTGTGTGTGTGTGTGTGTGTGTGTGTGTGTGTGTTGCACACACCTGCAACCTCAGAGCTGTGGAGTGAAGGAGACAGAAGGACTGACAGGGCTGCTGACTGTCAGGCTACCTCTAGGTTCACTGAGAGACCCTGTCTCAAGGGAATAAAGCAGAGTACTAGAGCAGGGCACCTGGCCTTCAAGTTTCTGCACAAACACACACACACACACACACACAGACACACACACACACACACACACACACACACACACACAGAAACACAGACACACACACAGAAACACAGACAACACACACAGAAACACAGACACACACACAGAAACACAGACAACACACACAGAAACACAGACACACGCACAGACAGACACACACACATACACACACACACACACACAGACACACACACACACAGACACACACACACTCCCCACCCCCCATGGTGCTAACCAAAACAAACCTGGCTTTAAACAGATGTGGTATGATAGCTCACACCTGTAATCCCCACGCTCAGGAGACCAAGGAAGAAGGATTGCTGTGAATTTGAGATAGCCTGGGATACAAAGTGAATTCAAGGCTCACTAGGCACAAAGATCCAGACTCAAAAGAAAAAAACAGACAAAATCTCCCAAATAGCAATTAAAAAAAAAAAAAAAAAAAAAAAAAAAGCTTCCATGCTAGGCCTTGTCCCAATCTGAGAGCCTGGGAAAGTCACATGACCTCTCTTAGTCTTAGCTTCCTGTCTTCAAAATGGGGAAATTGGACAAGATAATCTTTCTCTGGGCTCTCCTTGAATTACAACACTCATAAGTAAAACAAGAGATGATGAATAAAAATAAATTATGCTTGCAGTTAGACAATGCAAGTCGGGCCCACTTAAGAATCAGCTTTGTATTTTTTCAGTGAAGGAAAATGCTTTAGGACATTTGGCTTCAGGAAACAAGGCTGGCTGCTATACTGTCAAGAACAGAAAAGAACAGCAAGTTAGGAGGAAGGCATTAGGAAAGCCTTGGATCAGAAAGAATAAGAGACCTGACCTAGGTTGGGCAACAATGAAGGATTGCAACATAAAAGCAATGAGCTGGAAGGCATAAACTAGAATGGGAAACCAAGGGCAAAGGTTGGTGAACACACATAAGATAGAACCCAAAATCTGAAGGCACAAAAGCTAACAGCACCCTTAACTGTTCCTTTTGTTTTCTAAACTAATGAGGAAAGTGGTAAATGAGCAAAGCATTTTGAAAGTGACAGAAGCTGATACCCAAACATTGCCAAAGCAGAGTGTAAAATAAAAAGCAACTGCTAAGAAAAAGGAAGACTGGGATTGCAAAATTCTAGACCCTAAGCACTAGAGCTGACTTGAAGAAAATTTTAAATTAATGCCTCATCTGAAACTCCTGAACATGCGCCCTGACAGTCAGCACAGATAGATCACTGCCGTCGTGTTTGTGAATTCCTTTTCTCTTGCCTGTCCGAGTGTGGACAAAAGCAGTGAGCTCAGGATACTCAGACAGGCCTCCTCCTCCTCCTCCTCCTCCTCCTCCTCCTCCTCCTCCTCCTCCCACCTCTCCTTCCATCCTTAACCTAACAACCTATCAATCAAGTCAAAAGCAAGGAAGCAGGCAGGAGCCAGGGGCTCCACGTGTTTATTCCTCGACATTCCCTCCCCCATCTCTTCAGGAGTGTTCAACAATTCAGGGCAGCAATGGCTGCTAAGAGCCATCTCAGTCTCTCCAGTCAACTCTGCCAGGAAGATGTGGTGGAGCAAACATTAGATTCCCTGAGGGGAAGACACAGCCTCTCAGAACAGAAAATTCCTCAGTCACAATGCCAGACACTTATCTTCATAGAGAAAGCCCTGGGGTAGGTAATTTGAATATTCAACCCCTGATTAGCTAGTACTCAACAGGGGACAATTCTAACTAGTACCTCAGACTGGATCCTACTTGGAAAAGGGGGCAATTGGGGCTGGAGAGATAGCTCAGGGGTTAAGAGCATTTGCTGTTGTTGCAAAGAACCCAATTTCAGTTCCCAGAATCCACAGGGTGGCTAACAATTATCTATAATTCCAGTTCCAGAGAATTCATACCTCTTCTGGCCTCTCAGGGTGCTGAATACATGTACACAGACAAAACAGGCAAATTCAGGCAAACACTCATATACATAAAATAAAAATAAATAAATCTTGAAGGGAAAAAAAGACAGCAGAGGATGTGATGCCTTAGTCAAGATATCTTCCACATTTAGAGTTTCTCCTCTTCATGATAGCTCCCAGCTTGATTACATCACACATGTTTTGCTGTTTGGATTCTGTTGATTGTCCTTACAAAAAGTAACATTCCAAACCAGTTATATCAGAGGCAAGCCCATATTTCAGGGGGAAAAAATCTTGAAGAGGTTTCAAAGACTGTTTGCAAATTAAACTACAGCACTGATCAACCCTCCCTGAGCAGCTATTGTATGCAACACCCTGGGGTTCCAAGTTCTCAAAAGCTGATGCCCCCTGCAAAGCTCTCTGTTCTTTTTTTATCTACCTCTCCCTCCCTACCTTTGTGTTCAGAGTCCAAGGCCCTGTGCATTCTGGCAAACAACCACTGCCCACTGAGCTACAACCCCAGACCCTGTCCTTTCTTTCACTTTGACTCCTCCCCTCTTTCCATTCCAGAAATGCTTTGTCCTTGCAGAGTGTGTTCATCTCCTAGCAACTTCCAAACATTTACTTAAATATTGTACTAACCAAAGACAATACAATAAAGCACCTTTGAGTAAGTGTGTCCAAATGGGGTTCCAGAGTACAAGGTAAGGATTTTTAGAAAACAGATTCAGCCTCAGCGGTTTATGTTAGTCATCTCGGCATGGTAGAGGCAGAGGAAGGAGGACTACCTCAAATTTAAGAACAGCCTGTCTAGCCGTGTGTGGTGGTGTACACCTTTAGTTCCAGCACTCTGGAGGCAGAGGCAGGCAGATCTCTCTCTGAGTTTGAGGCGAGCTTGGTTTACAAAGCAAGTTCCAGGACAGCCAGAGCAGGGCAACACAGAGAAACCCAGGGAGGTAGAAAAAATAGAGAGAGAGAGAGAGAACCAACCAACCAAAAAAAGAACAGCTTGGTCTATACAGTAAGTTCCAGGCAAGACGTGGCTGCATAAGATCTGTACCAAAAGAAAAATCACAAACAAACAAAAAGTAAACTTGTGCTTATGGTAACACTGGACTGTACAAAAAATTGTATGCTTCTCAAAATACTTCCCAGAAATTATTTTCTCCCGAAATATGAAGCACTATCGTTTTCCCTTTTATCTCTCATTTGACTGCCCCATTCTTAGTCTACCAGGGAGGTAAAGCTTACATCAAGTTACGTTAAGGAGTAAAACTCGATAGCACCAAGATGTAACAGCTAAAGGTACAGTATCTTTCAGGCCATTTAGCTTAAAGATGGTCACCTAAACAGTCTATGCACCTCTAAAAGAAAACAGATTCCATTTCTTCCTTAAAGAAAATCATGAACACAACACAAAGCTAAGCAATATTAATCCTTTCACCCACAGACCAAAACTGAATTTAGAAGATTCCAACACAAGTACTTTAAACGACGAGGAGGAGATGAAGACCACCCTCAGCAGCACCTTTCCACACAGGAGGACAATGATCGTGAACATGGATACATGGGGGGGACTTCCTGAAGCCAGATGTAGAGAACAGTCTAATAGGCCTGGAACAGTAGCAAGAACTCCTGGTACTCCCAGGCCTCTTTAAAACAGCATTATCCATCTGCACCCCAGAGAAAATGACAAATCACAGCCAGCACAGGATGAACCATGCCAATAACCAGCTGGAACTTGACTCTGCCGAGGTGGACTGCAGCATCTGCCACCCAAACACAGGCAGCCTCTCTGGCAGCTGCCACTGGCAAAAGGGAATCAACCATTGTGTTATGTAACTGGAAGAAATTCACAGCCCTGTTACCACAAGTGCCCAGATGTTGCTAAAAGCTACAGATGTGCCAAAGACAAAGACCAAAATACCTAGAGCAAAAAAAGCACATGCTACCACTAAAATCGAGGCAATAAGAGGGCACCACCACCCAAATACATATATCCAGCCTTTATTTATTAACACTTACATATGGAAATAGGTATTCCCTGCTGCAGCTGATGTAATTACAGAGAAATCAATTTATGCCGCATCTGCTGCGATCAGCTGAATGCATAGGGTGAGCAGAGCAAAGCAGAAAATCAAGCGCCAAAGAACAGCTCATCAACAGGCCAGCTGCTTTGTAGGAAACTGTAGGCTGCTCAAGTTTGAGGCAGCCTGAGGTGACCCTAGACTGGAAACTATTCTACTATAGCCCTGCAAGCTTCATTTCCTGAAACATCAACTAAGATCACTTTCCTGGAGGGAGGGACTGGTCCTAATGCCTCCTGGGGCTGCAGGCACCTATGCTTCCAAGTCAAGCAGAAGGGAGGTATCATTAAACTATTTGGCAGCAATAAAACCACCAGGAGACTTTGATTTCCGATGGTTGCAGGAGATAACTGGCAGACAGCAATACTTTCAGGGGCCAAAGAATTTCTAGGCCAAACTTCTAAAGCTACCACAGTAACTGCTAAGGCTGGATTAATGCTGATAGTAGACTCAGTGCGCCCTGCCCCTTGTTTACTAGACTGGTATCTATAGCACTTTGTTTTTTGGTAGCTACCAATAGAACATTTAGCAGATATGCCATGACAATTAACTCTTTGTACTGCCAGAGACCCAGCAGTACCATTAAGAACATCATTCAAGGGGCTGGAGAGATGGCCAAGCAGTTAAGAGCACTGTCTGTTCTTCCAGAGAATGGGGTTCAATTCCCAGCACCCACATGGAAGCTTACAACTGTCTGTGACTGCAGTTCCAGGGGATCTGACGCCAATGTAAGTAAAGTTAAATAAAAAAAAAAAAAATCAGCTTAAACATGTAACCAAAAGTCCATTACATTTATCAACTATTATGATTCTGATAATAAAATTTCAGCCAAGCAAGAAATCACACAAAGATTTAATGTCAGCCTCTAACAAGTGTCTGACATGTGACAATAACAAGGTGTGAGAAAATTCTACCAAGTAGCTGACCCCCAAACAGAAATCGTATTCCAAGAGGTCTGAGCCTGCTGTAAATGACTCTGTAGGGAATCCTTTCATTTGGAACAAGAGCACATTATCATTACCAGCTGCTCTGACCTTGTAATTGGTCATTACCCACAAACTAATGAGCCTCCCACAGAGTGCACACAACACTTGGCAGTTAGTCCAGGGCAGTTCTGACAGGCAGTGGGCAGCCAGACCTGGCCACCTCTTACCTTTTCAGACTTGACTTTCTTTAGTGGCCGACACTCATTCTCCCCTTCCTCTGGCTCCGGCTTAGTTCCCAAAGGATTGAGCGCTGCCCCAGGTTCAATAGCTATACTCCCAAGTGGTTCCACGGCTCCTGTATCCATCCCTGCACTTCCATCATACTGACCACCCCGTCCTCCCAAGGGCCCTGGCTGGAGGACCCCAGGATCCTTTTCCGAACAAGTCCCCACCCCTTCACTCCTCTCCTTCTTGCTCTTAGATGAGCTGTTCTCCTTCTCCTTTTTGGAGCCAGCCACACTGCGCGACGCCTTAGCAGCCTTCTCCGAGCCCTTGGGGCCCAGAGCAGCAGCCAGGCCTCCTGCGTTGGTGCCCTCTCCAGAGCGACCCTGCGCGTCTTTCTTGTTTGCTGCTCCCTCACTTGGAGAGAACAAGGAAGTCCCTGGAGTGGGCTTGCTTGTGTCTTTGCCACTCTTATTCCTTTTGGATTTCGATTTGCCTTCCTTTCCTTGAGGACCTGGCACTGGGGTCACAAACTTGATGTTGTCTGGTAGTGTGGCCACAGCATTGGGAGCTGGTATCCCCACCTCCTTCGAGCCTGACATTTCCAGTTTCTGCTGGTCCTTTTCCAGATCGGCGTCCAGGTCAATGATGAGATTCCCTACTCCAATGTCCCATTCATCCCCACTGTCGTATGTCTCAACCGGGTTTGCATCCACTCCTTTCCCTCCGGAGGCTCCACTGCTCAAGGACATCTTAGAGTCAACGTCCCACCTCAAGATTCAAGGCTCTTCCTTGCCCCCAGCTTTCCTATTTTCAGCTTCAGCTATGTTCTCAGATCTGTCTCCTTGGTCAGTACATGTCCAGTGGACACCATCATTGCTGGAAAAAGAAAAATTTAAAAAGCTATTAAAGAAAACAATACAGGCAAGGAAATAGCCTGAAATAAACTCCCATACAAAACAGACCCTTTCTGTGTGGCTCTCATACAAGTTCAGCTGTATTTCCACCCATGCCACACTTGACCTAGAGAAGGTAATTCCCACTCAACCTCCACAGGGAAGCATACAGTATTTCTAGTTGGCCCTAGACTCTGGCGTTAACTAGTAGACCTACATCCACAGCTGGCTCCCCCTTCCTGGAGGACTTAACTTCTTTCTGCTCCACTGCCAAACGGCAATTCTGTCTGAATCAGTACAGGCCCCAGCACATCACAGACTGAAGCTGCCTGCAACAACCCTGCTCACACCCCCTTTCTGCTGGCTGCTTGAATTATCAGTGACTCAGAACATGATCTAGCAAAAGCCTTAACAGCTCTCTACTAATAGGGCCAATCTCTCCTAAAAATAGTATACAGATTCTTTGTCATTGTGGCATTAAAGAAAAAAGCTTTAATTTAATTTTATTATGGTTAAGGAAAAGGAAAAAAAAAAGCAGAACTAAGGAAAATGCAAATTCAGTGTGTAACTGCAACCAGAGCAAACTACTCTCTGAGGGGACTCAACCTATGACTTGAGCCCAGAGAAGTTACAAAGTCCTAATCAAACTCCAGGTTGGAAATCATGTCTACAAAGCAGGGTTCAATATAGCCTTTCTTGCTAAAATATTTAGAAAGAAAAATGTTTTCCTTGACTCTGCTGAAAGCCTATCTCCCAAAAGTAGAATAAGTCTCCACTTTGTTATAGCAAGATTTAAAGAACTGACTGAAAAACACTAAGGCTTTACCCCACATGGAACAGAGATTGGCTTTAAAAGAATAATTTATGTCTCTCCACTGTCTTCTGGCTTAGGAGACCTAGAGAGAAACATCATCTAGAAAACCCAGCAACCAATGTGAACCATCCAGGTAGAACTTGATGATAAAGCCAAAAGTTTGTTCTTGCATATTCATCTATGTACTATCTTTCTATATCTGTTTAGAAAAAACAAACAAACTTTAACACAGTTGTGTATAAAGAGCAAGCCAGTTGTGTTGTGGAGCATCCTGGAAAGTGATTATGTAACAAGTAAATGATTCACACAGACAAGGCAAGCTGTGACTTGCCACCTAGTCTGTCGTCGTAACAGTGTCTACAAAACTAGGATCCTTAGGCAAAAAAAAAAAAAAAAAAAAAAAAAAAAGTCATTCTAGAATAGGGCTGTACCAAGTGAACACATATAAGTAACTGAGATTTTAAGCAAGAAGTAATATATCTTAATATGTAATTTAGCTTTAGATTTGAGAAGTAGACCCATTACCTAAGTAGAAAGTTTATTGTCAACAGTCATCAATTACTACTTATTAGCAAATATTAATTCTACATAAACCTTGCTTCCTATAGGATGAGCTAAAGTAAGAGTGGGAAACTAGGATGTAACAGCTAAGAGAAGAAAAATTATCCCATTAAAGGTAAAGGAAATATAACCCTTGAAGAGTCAGAGAGATACGGATTTTCAAAGTGACCTAAGAATTCTAAAGAATTTTTAGTGAACTATTTGGAATTTTTAATACTCAAGAAGACTTGGCTTTCAAGAGTAGTATAACAGATATTAATTCATTCACCTGACGTTCTTAAAACTTATTTCCTGTTGGGCAGTGATAACACCCACCTTTAATCCCAGCACTAAGGAGGCAGAGTCAGACAAATTTCTGAGTTTGAGGCCAGCCTGGTCTGCAGAGCTAGTTTTAGGACACCCAGGACTACACAGAGAAACCCTGTCTGGAAAAACCAAATACAAAACCCAACAACAACAACAAAAACCCAAAACAAAAAAAAAACTTATACCCTAGGATGTACCAGGAATTAAACGAATGTTAGGAATATAACAACAAATCAGTGAACAAAGCAACAGAACTAGTATTAAAAGCAATCCTCCTGCAAGGGGCTAAGGGCATTTTTAGGAAAGGGAATGCTAAATTGAATTCCCACTACAGAGTATTATTACAGCACAGATCTTCCCCAACTGATAATGTATCACCTCTGCAATCTCTTTAACTGTTGCTAGGTTTAACATCTACTCCACATTAATTAAGAGTTTACTCACCATCTCCAGAGCTGTATTATTATTAGTGTACAATTTAGCCACTGAATGACCTCATGTTGTTTTACTCTTGGAAAACCACTATAACTTTCCTTAGATTTAAGTGACTTTTCTCTAGAAAACAGGATGGTAATAAAGAGAGAGTGGAGAAGAGAAAAGAAAAGTACAAACATAAAATGACTGGGACTTGCTAACAGTTCTTTCTTCACTATCCTGGCTGACTTGTGTAAGAGCAGGATAAAGTATGCCAATAAGGAAGAAAAGCATTAAGAAGGCAACAGTCTGAAATGAAAAGATGCAACTTATTTGAAAGGACAAAAGGACATACCACTATGGGAGAGGGTGGTAAAGCGCTGCCTAGTTGCTTACACACAAAGAAAGGAAGATGCACGTAAACGAAATTCAGTACCAATTAAAACCAGAGCAATCAAAAAAGCACAAAGATGAATCTATGCAATAAGCATGCAAAGTTATTTTTCCAGAATACAAAGAGAATGAACAATAGAGAGAAAATAATAAAGGAAACAGATGCCATTTAGTACTGCTGAAAAGACTAAAATAAATGGGAGAAAAGTAACCTATCAAAGGCAAAATACAGGAATAACACCTTGAGTAGAACAAAGACCTTGCATGCAGACTGAAAATGGTCACTAAATGTTTAGCAAATTCATTTATTTAGAGACAGAATCTTAAGCACCCCAAGATGGCTTCAAATTCGATATGCAACTGAGGATAGCCTTTAACTCCTGATCCTCATGCCTCTGCCTTCCCATGGCTGGGATGTCAAGCATGTACCACCACACTTCATTTTCTTGTTGTGTTTTGTTTTTGAGACTGGATCTGCTTATGTTGCCCAGGCTGACTATGAGCCTCCTGTCCCAGTCTCCAGAACACTTGGAATTTTACAGGCATGTGACCACCATATCTGACTTTATGAAATCAATGGTTTTGAAAAAAGGAAAAAACAGCCAGGCAGTGGTATTTCATGCTTTTAATGCTAGAACTTGGGAGGCAGTGGCAGGCAGATTTCTATGAGTCAGAGCGAATTCCAGGACAGCCAAGGCCACACAGAGAAACCCTGTCTTGAAACAGCCCCCGCCTCCATTCCCCCCAAAAGACCAGCCTGGGTTACAATAGATATGGTCTATTAAAATAAACAACAAAAAGGGGATGGGAGAGAAGGGAAAGAAATCTACAGAACTTTGAATAGAAAATTTGTTAGGTAAGATAATCTTTTACTGGAAGCTGTAACAAAATAAATAAATCTCTATTTTTTTCAAGACAAGGTTTCTCTGTGTAGCCCTGGCTGTCCCTAGAACTGCCCGCCTCTGCCTGGAATTGAAGGGATGCACCACCACACCTGGCTGTAAAAATAAATCCTTTTAAAAATCTTATACTACTGGGTCGGTTGGCAAAGCTACTTGAGAGGATGAGGCAGGAAGCTCACAAGTTTGACAACTGCCTGGACTAGAGTTAAGTTCAAGACCAGTTTGTGCGTCCTAGTGAAAATCTATCTTAAAAGTAACAAAAACATTTTTTAAGTGGGAAAATAATTTTATTTAATTAATTTATTTATTTTACATACCAACCACAGTTTCCCCTCTCTTCTCTCCTCCCATTCCCTCCCCACATCAAGACATTTTTAAAAAGGAAATCAGTTGGGCCAAATGTTCAGGGTCCTAGTTTCAATCCCAGTGCTGACAAAACAAACAAAAATTATATAAAGTTTTATGTTGAGTTGTTTTTAATGTTTCAAAACAGTTTGCTTTCATTTTTTAAAAGATTTATTTATGTATATTGATGTTTTGCCTGTGTGTGTTCACACATGCGCATGCACAGCGCCAGATGCATGCAGTGCACACAGAGGCCAGAAGAGGGCACTGGATTCCCTGAAACTGGCATTATGGATGTTTGTGGGTATTGAGAACTGAACCTGGGTCCTCTACAAGAGTAGCAAGTATTCTTAACCACTGAGCCTTCTCTATAGCCCTGTTTTCAATTATTTAAGAATACACACATATACATATACATACATATCTATCTATCTATCTTGTCAGAAATTACATAGAACACTAAAATCAGTTCCATAAATGTAAACAATTCTTATAAATACAAATACTACATTATATAATCTGAAGAAAGATTCCATATAAATACTAAAAGTTATCTTTACCTATTAAAAAGTTATTTTTCTTCTAGAAAACTATCTATAATTTCTGAATGTCCAGAATATAAAATAAAGACATATTCCAAGGAATGATTTCTAGTGGTCCTGATGTTCTTTTAGAGAGCTCTTGTCCTATTTTTGACAATAAAAAATTGCATAAGCATTACATTATTTCAACCAGGTGACTTTTCAGAAACCCAGCTTTCAAAACTCAGCAGGCTTCATAGTAACTTTGGTGGTACATTTCAAAATATACACTGTAAAATTGCCAAAGATTCTTTAATTAGCCTTGGCCACAGCAGCCAAACCATTTCCCATCTGTTCCCTACAGCATCCCTGGCTTTATACAGCTAATAATCAGCTCTGACAGGTCATTGCAGAGATGTTTAACCTTAGGAGGTAGGATAACTATCAAGCTGGCTGGAAATGAAAAGCAGTGACTTCTTGCTTCCATGGATGAAAAAATGCAGAATCAAGACAACCAATACCTTATAGAGAGACTGTCTCAAAGCACGTACAAACTTCTGTGACTGTTCTCCTTGCTTCTCTTCTAATTGTACTCCATTTCCCTATTTAGGATCCTCTGATATCACTTGTCCACATGACTTGTCAGTGTGTGTCATCTGTGCTGTTTCTGCACATATCACCAAGAAACTCCTCTCTGCATGGCTCTGGCTAAAGGACCAAGAAGGTCATAACAACCACTCTTCAATCTCTATACCCACCCAAAGCTCATAACTTAAGTCCAGATCTCCATTTCCTATTTGGAACCCAAATACATCTCTTGGCCTAACAGCTCAGAGATAAATTCATAAACCACACACTTTAGGTTATCAACTGCATGTTTTGAGGATATCTGTCACGGGTCATACTGTTTGTCTACCACAGGAATAAATCAGATCTGTCTCCTAGAAGGGTAAAACTGATAAGAGTAGTTCACTGCTCTTGTCCAGAAGGCAAATTGACTACTTAAGCCATACTTACATATAAGCATAATGAGAGTACTTCTCTTTCTAGCCAGATAGAGCTCTATAGCACCCTAGAAGGATTCAAAGAGAGGGTTCTCTTCCTTGTTAACTACTCACACATAATCCAGTCTAGGCAGAAAATAAAGCATACAGTGCTACCCTCTCTTCTTTTTAGGGCTTTAAACAATTTTTCTTAATTTATTTTTATTTTATGTGCATGTATGTTTTGCCTGCATTTATGTCTGTGTGACAGTGTCAGATCTTGGAGTTACAGACAGGTGTGAACTGCCATGCAGGTGCTGGGAATTGAACCTGGGTCCTCTGGAAGAGCAGTCAGTGCTCTTAACTGCTGAGCCATCTCTCCAGGCCCCTAGATAAATTTTCTTACAGACTTTGACCTAGACAAGTGACAGCTGCATTTTAGTGTACATAGTTTTCTTACAAAACTCATGTCACACACATATAGCAGCAGTCAGGGCCACCTAGCAAGGCACTCTTCTCCAAAAATAACACTATATTCACTTCTGGTTAACATAGTTAAAAAACAAACAAACTGAATTAAGAATCAGGAGATGTGATTTCAGGGGCTGGTGAGATGGCTCAGCACAATACATACTGTTCTACCACAGGACCCCGAGTTCAGTTCCCAGTACTCACACTGGTAAGCTCATAAACAGCTGTACCACTAGCTCCAAGAGATCCAAAACCTTCTTTTGGTCTGTGTAGGCCCTCTCACAAATGTGGCATACAAAGATATGTACACATAAATAAAAAATATCTTTTTAAAAGGAGAAATATGATTTCAGAACTTGAATTTCCACTGACATTAAGCAAACTTCATCATTAAATATTAATTTTTCTTATATGAAATGGGAGAAAAATCCACCATGTGCTAAGCATATTCTGGAAACATAAAACTAAAAAAGACAATTCAAAACTATCAATGACTGAATATCATAAAGTCCTGGTGTCTGAACATGCAGAGGACTATTTTATAGTTATACTTCATTATTTCATTAGTCAACTAGCCCCCCCCCCCCTTATATTTATTTATTTATTTTGTGAGCAGTATCTCACTATTTAGCCCATGCTGGCCTGGAACTTAGAACAGGTTTATCTTTGCCTCCCCAGTGCTGGGAATCAAAGGCATGTGCCACTATGCCCTACTTTTTTTTTTGTTTTATTTGTTTTTTAAACATAAGGTCTTACTGGTACTAGGCTTGCCTTGAACTCAAGATCCTCCTGCTTCCTGTGTACTGAGATTATAAGAATATGCTACCTTACTTAGCTACAGGTCATCTACAGAATTTAAAAAAAGTAAAAAGCAGGGTGGTGGCACATGAATTTAATCTGAGCACTCAGAAAGCAGAGGTAGCTGGATCTCTATGAGTTTCAGGCCAGCCTGGTCTAGAGTGAGTTCCAGGACAGTCAAAGCTGTTACACAGAAAAACCCTATCTTGAAAAACTAGAATTAATAAATAAACAAAAAAATAAAGAAAAAAATTATAAAATTGTTTTAAAACAAATTAAATTACAGATTGTATTGATAGCTATTTGAGTCCTATGAAGGGAAATGACAATCATTTCTTCTTCTACAGACTGATACATGTTCTCCTTTTAAAGAATTCCTAGCCAGCTGGGATGTAACTCAGTTATTACAATGCTTGCCCTTAGGTCTCAGTAACATAATGGTTAAAGCATAGGCCTTCAAGAACTGAGTTCAGTCTCTAGCACCCCATGAACTGAGTGTTGTAATCAACACTTGGGAGGTAGAGGCAGGAAGACCAGAAGTTCAAGATCATCCTCAGGAGGTGGAGGTGGACATTTCTTCAGTGGTATAGCCACTGGTAAGTTGTCCGTTCCTCCCTAAATGACCCCTAACCGATGCTCATAAGTAACCTTAATTAAATTCCTTGGTTCACAAAAAAAGCCAATGAAGAAAAAAAAGGACATCAAAGTAAAAGGGGAATGGGAAAGGGATCAACAAAGTGGGAGGGGAGGCAAAAGGTAAGTAGGTATAAATATAAACACATTATACATATATATATGAAACCGATTGCATATTTAATATATGCTAATAAAATAACAACCCCACACTATTCCTAACTCCAGATGTGACTCAGAAGACCTTTTTACTATAATCACTGACAGGTTCTATCCTGTTTCAAAATCTTTCAGGCCCAGGCTAGGGGCACAGCTTGGTAATAGAGTACTTTAACTATTATGCATAGGGCTCTGGGTTCAATTCCCAGCACCTCAAAATAAAAATCTCTCAGGTTCAATGTACAAAGTTCATGGTTTTAACACATCTGGACTCTCTCATCAAGCTCTTCCAACCCACTAGATTGTCGACCTAACATGACAGGCCTTCAAATAAAAACTGTATGAAGTTCAATATGGGTATGTGCATAGAAAACTTAAAATAAATCAATGGGATACAATGAAGTTGCTGAGAAGGGTATCACATTGTGTTATTTTCCCTGAATTCCAGATGCTGCACTGAAACCACATCACCTCAGGTAGCCTGCGGTAAGGATAGTACAACATGTAAACCATCCTGAGTTTATTCAGAGAGAAGAGTAAGGCATCTCCCTCTCCACCTGCCACACTTCAGGAGAACTTACTAATCAACTGGATTTCCCTTTAAGTCTCTTCCTTACATTACACTAATTTATTACATTAATTACTATAACAAAGGAACTGTGTCATCTCCTCAAGTAACATAGCTCTCTGCCATATATCACCAATGAAGTTAGATTTTAAAAAATATACTAGCCCAGTTGGTGGCATACACCTTTAATCCCAGCACTGGGGAGGCAGAGGCAGGTGGATCTCTGTGAGTTCGAGGCCAGCCTGGTCTACAAAGCGAGTTCCAGGAAAGGTGCAAAGCTACACAGAGAAACCCTGTCTAGAAAAACCATTAAAAAAAAAATACACTAACTGTACCAATTTGACAAGACAGATCCAATCAACTGGGCTCATCTGACCATGTGTCATATAAGGACAGCAGAGTAAAATTGTAGTACCTCTGTCTCCAAGTCTTTCTAAGCTGCAGCTCATGAATAGCTTTATGGTCCTTACAAGCTTCTATTCTCAGACAAAGATTATGAGGCTTGACCTGTTTCATTTCGCACGAGCAACTGACATTTCCACCAGGACAAAGCTATTCAACAGAGCTCAGGTACAGATCCTTGGTTGTTTGTCAATATCATTTTGTGCCAGGATAAGTATCTCACACAAGATAAACAGTATACTAAACCTGTAGATAATTCAGTCTCAATTCTCCAGAGATTTACTTGGTGAAATTGACCCACATAGGAAAGGTTTATCAAGACCTGTAAGTAGGCCAAAAAGCAGGAGGCAAAGGTTATCTGAAATAACAACAACAAAAACCTTTGCTACTCTGCTTCTGTTGTAATTAAAGGGGCTACATAGCCCTTTATATTTTCCTCAAAGAAAAAAATGGTGTTATTATTATTATTGGACGTAGGAGGGAGCTAGGCTCAGTAGGAGAGTACTTGTCCCACTGGATGGGACATGGATAAGGCCCTGAATTCCAGCTCCAACACCACGGATGGGGGAGGAAGGCATGATAGTACATGCATACAATCTAGGCACTCGGGTAGCTGAGACCAGAGGATCACAAACTGGAAGTCAGCCTTGGCTTCATAACAAGTTCCAGGGTAACTAGGACACATGGTAAGACTCTGTCACAAAACAAACCACACCAACAACAACCCGTTGTGGGAAGAGTACAAAACAAAGTAGGTCCTAGGCTTCTCAAAATGTTTAATTGTTCTTTAGTACTTTGTTAACTTTCTGCTTCATCTATGCATACTTGCTTCTAAAACCACATGTTCTAAACATAACCAACTCATGTGAACCCTCATGTAGAGATAGTTCTTTGACCTACAAGAGGTTATAGCCCAATAAAGCCACCCAAAATTGATAATCTCCTCATGACCAAAGTACATTTAGTATGCTTCATCTTCAGGCTGAATATGAAGGCTTAAAACACAATATACCTGCCGGGCGGTGGTGGCGCACGCTTTTAATCCCAGCACTCGGGAGGCAGAGCCAGGTGGATCTCTGTGAGTTCAAAGCCAGCCTCGGCTACCAACTGAGTGCCAGAAAAGGCACCAAAACTACAGAGAAACCCTGTCTCGAAAAACCAAAAAGGAAGGAAGGAAGGAAGGAAGGAAGGAAGGAAGGAAGGAAGGAAGGAAGGAAGGAAGGAAGGAAGGAAGGAAGGAAGGAAGGAAGGAAGGAAGGAAGGAAGGAAGGAAAAGAAAAAAAAAACCCCACAATATACCAATAAAGTACAACTGTTTAGTACCATGACTGAGTGGCTACTGAGAGCTGCAACCCCCGACCCCCCCTCCCACCCCACCAGCAGTTTCCTGAAAATCCTTAGAGTAGTGGACCACATACTGCCAGTCCAATTAGAGATAAACATCAAAATCATACTCTGAAATATAGTTTGCTTTCTTTCTCACTTTTTAAAAAATCTTTTGTTTGCTTTTTGAAACAGGATTTCTCTGTGTAACAGCCCTGGCTGTCCTGGAACTTGCTTTGTAGACCAGGCTGGCCTTTAACTCAGATTTGCCGGCCTCTGCCTTCCAAGTGCTGGGATTAAAGGCATATGCCACCGCCATCTGGCACTTTCTATCTTTTAAGATAGAGTCTGGAATATGGCTCTATTAAATTTCTCAAAATTTATAATTTATGATAATTTCTCATAATCATAAAGTCAAAAAGTTCTAACTTAACCAATTAAAAATTGAAGTCTGGCTGTATATACTTTTTAAAAAAATGGTGGCATAAGACTAATCTCAGAAGCAGGTAATGTCTGAATTCTAGACCAACCTAATCTACATAAGCCAGCCAAGGTTACATAGATAGAACCTGCCTTAAATAAATAAATAAATAAATAAATAAAAAATAAATAAATAAATAAATAAATAAATAAATAAATAAATAAATTGGAATTAGAGGATGGATACATGGCTCAACAGTTAAGAGTGCTTACTTGCTGGACTGTTCCCAATACCCACATGTTGGCTCACAACTGTCTGTAATTCCAGTTCCAGGGGATCTAATGCCCTTTTCTGGCCTCTGTGGGCTCCTGCATGTACATGGTATACATAAACTCATGCAAGCAAACACAGATACACATAACAATTTTTTGTAAAGGAAAGAAAAAATAATTTTTAAGTTAGCATTCAAAAGAATGGACATATACTTAAATATACAATAAATATAAAAATTCTAGCTGGGCGGTGGTGGCGCACGCCTTTAATCCCAGCACTCGGGAGGCAGAGGCAGGTGGATCTTTGTGAGTTCGAGGCCAGCCTGGGCTACCAAGTGAGTTCCAGGAAAGGCGCAAAGCTACACAGAGAAACCCTGTCTCAAAAAACCAAAAAAAAAAAAAAAAAAAATTCTATCAGACTTAACAGCATACATTTGTCAAACTTGTCATGTCTGGAAGGTCAACACTGAAAGGGAAGAAGCATGAGCAAACACTGTCGAGTACTAGGAAAGTCCTACACAGGGTATTGATTTGTGGTTATATGGCTAAACAAAAGATGTACACAAGATTTGTGCATTTTGCAGGCATGGTGGTGTTCGTCTTTAATCCAAACACTCAGAGAGGCTGAACTCTGAATTGAAGACCAGAACTACATAGTCTGGACTACATAGCAGTTTCCAACCAACCAGGGCTACTTAGTGAGACTGTTTCAGACTAATGAACAAGTAAAGATAGATAGCTTTGTGCATGTATATCTGGGGTGGGTGGACTGGAGAGATGGTTCAATAGTTAAGAGCATTTGGTTGCTCTTCCAAAGGACCCAGGTTCAGTTCCCATCACCCACATAGCAGCTAACAACTGTCCATAACTCTAGTTCCAATGGATCCAACTCCCTCACACAGACATACTTGCAGGCCAAATGCCATAAGAATTAAATGAATAAATAAAGATTTTAAAAATAGGGCTGGAGAGATGGCTCATAGGTTAAGAACACCGGCTGCACTTCCAGAGGTCCTGAGTTCAATTCCCAGCACCCACATGGTGGCTCACAGCCATCTATAATGAGATCTGGTGCCCTCTTCTGTATACATAATAAATAAATAAATCTTTAAAAAAAAATAAATAAAAATAACTCAGTGATAAGAGTGCCTCGCATATGTGATATTCTAGTGACAGGGTAGGTGGGGACCCTCCGCAAGTCTGAAGCAGTAGCTGGGGCTCAAAAACCCTGGGTGCAAAGTCAACTGGATCTTCCCAGCAGCAAACATAGGCAAACAGAGGAGCTGCAAACCTTCTGACAGCCAGGTGCCCACTCCCTGCAGCTGCACAAAACATCCTGGCTGGAATGGAACCAATGCAGGATCCCCCACCCCCATCACCAATGCAGCAGGCTATGCTTGATAGCCTGAAACAACTGGACTGCTGTGGGTAGAGTGCAACTGTTGCAAGCAGCTGGGAATGAAGGCTCCAGCAGCTGAAAACAAGCACAAACCTCAGGCACAACAGGCTGGTTTTGCCTTGGGTCAACTGGAGTCAACCGGAAAACCCTGGTGCTTTCTGGCCCTTTGCTCTCCACTTTCCCACAGGTGCTTTGCTATTGAAGGCTGGAGAGGGGACTAGGGCAGTCATCCTAAATTAGAACACCCTCAGGTCTTAGCAGGTTTTCTCTTTCCCTCTCTAGGGTTTGACAGTTCTTTCCTGATTTGTCCCATTTTATACCTCATTTAGATACACATACATCCAGCCAACCAAGGCCCATCTGGCTCTATATAACAATGTGCAGGCGCTAGACACTCTTCTAATTGCTCTATCACTAGAGGCAGAAGAAAAGAAGGCTTCAGAGTCCATCTCTCAGCTGACTCCAGGTCTTCAGAGAAAGATGAGTGCCCAAGGCTGGTCAGAAACATATTTGTTGAAGACTTGCCTCCAGCAAGGGAATTTGCTTGAGTTCCCACTGCTCCAGCTACAAGAGACCCTGCACCTGCTCCCCCTAGAACAGTGTTTCTCAGCCTTCCTAACGCTGCGACCCTTTAATACAGTTCTTCATGTTGTGGTGACCCCAACCATGTAATTATTTTCGTTGCTACTTCTTAACTGTAACTTTGCTACTGTCATGAATCATAATGTAAATATCTGATATTCAGTATTATCTGATACTCGACCTTAGTGAAAGGATCATTTGACCGCTCCCCCCACCCAAGGGCCGACCCACAGGCTGAGAATGGTTAGAAGGAATCTGTTCCTGCTCAGCCTTCAAGACTTACTAGCTGTATGTGGTGGCACACACTTTTAAACCCAGCACTTGGAAGCGGAGGCAGGCAGATTTTTGAGTTAAAGGTCAGCTGGAGTCTGATCTACATAGAGAGTTCCAAGATAGCCTGAGCTTACATAGAGAGACCCTGTCTCAAAACAAAACAAAAGACCTGTTGTTCTGTCAGTGGCCTGTTTTCTGTTGACTGGATGAGAGGGGCTGCTCTTGGCCAGCGTTCTGAGAACCAACAGAGTTTTTGTGCTGTAACATGTGCTGACACTCTTGGCTAGCGCCTGAAGCCTGCCAGGGCACAGAGCTGCAACACTTGTGAGCTCACGAGGTTGGCATTCTGGTATCCTACTTTCCCTTTTGCATTTTTATTCCTGCATGGTAGATAAAGCTCCCCTGGTTTTCCTTTAGAAAGTCCGTCCACTCCATGCTTGGAAGAGTAAGATAAATAGGAGAAAAACCATCTCACAAGGTTCAATCTCCAGTGCTAAATAACAACAAAAATAACACAGCACATATACATACATACACACACACACACACACACACACACACACACAGTTTTTGTGGAAGATGTGAAGTGGGGACAGCAAAAAAAAAAAAAAGGTAGATATGGCTATAAAAGGATACTATGAGGGACCCTTATGTTGCGGTATTGGGTACACTACTACCTTCCACATGATAAAATGGCATGATACTAGTCAGGCATGGTGATAGCCACTTGTAATCCTACTATTTGAGAGGTAAAGGCCACCCTTGGCTACAGAGTGACTCTGAAACCAACCTGGACTACATGAGATGCCACTGTCTTAACAAAGAAAATAATGGGCCATCAAGATGGCTCAGCAGGTAAAGGTACTTGTTGCTAGGCCTGACAACCTAAAGTTCAATCCCTGGGACCACACAGTAGAAGAAGAGAAACAACTTCCACAAGGTGCATGACCCTTCCCCACCAATAACAAAAGTTTAAAGAAATGCATAGAACCAAGTAAACATACATATAAGTACACATAAATGGATGCAAGTAAACCTGAACAATGTCAGTATTACAGTATTGTACTATATATATATAGTTTGTAAGGTTCAGAGAGACAAATACCACATGTGCTCTCTCATCTACAGAACCTAACTGTTTTAGTATATACATTCACTTAGTTATTTAACTCACTGTGTAGTGTAAGCTGGCCTCAAACTGAAAGATCCACCAACCTCTATCTCTGAAATGTTTGAATTAAAGGTGTGTGTCACACCATGCATGGCCCTATGATTCTTTATATAAGTGTATTTACACTAGAGTGTAGGTAGAGGCCATAAAACTAGAAAGGGAAACACGAGGAAGGAAGAAAGGTTTTAAGAAAAGTGGCAGCAAGTGTAGCACATGCATACATATAAAAAGAAGAACGCTGAGGAGAAGTATAAAAGGTGGAGAGGTGGAAGGAGATGGGGTGGGCATCAACCAAAATGGAGTATGAATAAGAGTGGAAGTTTATGTCTTTAATTCCAACACTGGGGAGGCAGAGGTGGATCTCTTGAGTTCAAGGCCAGTCCAATCCACATACTGTTCCAGGCTAGCCAACACTATACTACACATGAGCCCCATCTCAAAAACCAGAAAGAGGAATGTGCATAAAAATGCCATAAAGAAACCTATTAGTTTGTATAAACAACAAATAAAGAAAACCTACGTTTTCTCGTTTTCTACTTTAAATAGTCAAAACCAGTAATAAACCCAGCACCTGGGAAATGGAGGCAGGATTAAGTGAGACCCTGTCTTTAAAAACCCGACCTGGAAATGGGCAAGATGGTTCAGTGGGTAAAATTGCTAGATATAACCTGAGTTTGATCCCCAGAACCCATGTTTAAAAGAGGGGGGGAAATGGGAGTAGTCTCTTCTGCTCCTTCCATCACATGAAGATATAACAAGAAAGGACCCTTTCTGAAGCAGAGTGAGCTCTCACCAGAAATGTTCTGTGTTTTGACCTCAGATGTCTTAATACTGGCCTGCTCATTTTGGTGGGAGCCAATAATTCTGGAGATCCGGGAGCCCACACCTTAACTCTGCAGGAGAGACTCTGCACTTGACTTTGCTCATTTAAAAATCTTAGTCAATGTCTCCTCATACCAGAGATCCTTTTCTGGCCTCCCTTGGTAGCAAAGCCACCTGGCTTGCTTTGTTCTCCTCCAGGTCTATTGGTTATGGCATAAGCTCTGCGTCACTGTCCTAACTTTTAGTTCAACAGAGCTGCTCCTAAGTAATAAAAAAGACATTATATATAGTAGGGCTTCAAGAGAGAGCTCTAAGACCACTAGCTGCTCTTGTAAAGGACCTTTATCGCCACTTCCAGAGGCTCTGATGCTATCTTCTGACTGCCACAGGTACCAGGCAGGCATGTGGTGCATAGACATCCATGCAAACAAAACATCCATGCATATAAAATAAAATAAACATAAAAATAAAAATCAAGCTGTTTGTGCAGGAGCCACCTTTCCTTAAGTGCAGCCACCACCCCTCATCAAAGAAGCCTCTCTTTTCAGCAAATGGAGACCATCACAGGAAACCACAACTGGACACAAGGCAGAGATCAACAGATCATGGGGAGCCCAGACCCAACGAACACATTTATACCACAGCTCAGAGAACTTTGCACAAGAGGGGGTATAAAGATTGTATGAGCCAGAATAACGGGATACCAACTGTGAAACAGTCTCTCCTAGAAATGGCTACATAAACAAGACTGGAACAATGGCAGTATCAACAGACGTGTTAGCTGGGTGGTGGTGGCACACACTTTTAGTCCCAGCACAGAGGAGGCAGAGGCAGGTGGATCTCTGTGAGTTTGAGGCCAGCCTGGTCTATAGAGTAAGTTCCAGGATATAGCCAGAGCTTTTACACAGAGAAACTCTGTCTCGAAAAAAGAAAAAGAAAAAAAAAAAAAAAAAAAGACATGTTGATGTGAAAAAAGGAGATTTTTGCAGGGGCTCATCCCTAGACAAAGAACTCAGACAACTAATGACTGCTGGGAGGAAAAGAGTTAGCCCTTGGTAGAGGTGAGCCTCCTCACTGGCTGTTCAATGCAGAGTGGTCAGCCTTGGAACCATATATAGAACAACAGAAACAGATTCAGCGGGGTGTGTGTGTGTGTGTGTGTGTGTGTGTGTGTGTGTGTGTGTGTGTGTGTGTGTTACATACACATACATATGTAACAATAATAATAAAAAAGGCTATCAAAGAGAATGTAGGGGAAATATGAAAGGAGTTGGAGGGAAGTTAACTGGGAGGGGCTGGAGGCAGGAAAGGAAAGGGAGAATGTGCTGTATCTATTTCAATTCGTTAAAATTTTAAAAAACACACACAAAAAAAAAAATAACACAATAACCTGGATGGAACAGTATGTACCTATAATCTCAGCACTCCTACACAGAGGGGCAGTAGAGACAGGAGAATCGGCTGGACACTCATGGGCCAGCTAGGCTAAAAGTAAATAGCCTAACAGTAGAAACAAGAGAGCATACCTCAACAAGATAGAAGACGAGACTGACTCCAGAATTCTTCTCTAACCTCTCCACACATGGGTTGTGGCACACATGCATCCTCATTCACACATTCTCTCTTCCTCTCACACAAGTTTCAAAAACCTATTTTTAAAATTTTCCAATTCTAGAGTTAACACATTTTAGTTACTTAGCATTCCTAAGAATAGCTATTTAAGTACAATAAATTTACTTCTGACTTGAAAGGGAATTCTGTATCAAATATAGGAAGGACACTAAGAACTGGTGATCAAACCTATAGGTTCATTCTATGGGCTGACAGGGCTTAATATTCTCTTGAAAAGCTGAGATGCTATGAATGCCGTGCAGTATAGACCGAGTGCTGTGTGAAAGCACCTGGGTTCAGCTCCCGGGATGGCAACATTTTAAAAACTGGCAATAAAAAGGACTTCAGATGTAGTTCAGTTGGAAGAGTTATTGTCTAGCACACACCATCCTGGGTTGAACCCCCAGCACCATATAAACCAAGTGTGGATATTCCAACACTAAGGAAGTTGAGGGAGGAGAACCAGTTCAGAGTCACTGTGGGACATATAGTAAGTTTGAGGCCAGTCAGAGGAATGTGAAACCCTGTCTCTGAATGAATGAATAAACAAATGCAAGCTCTGGGGTCTGGAATAGGCAAGCATAGTATCATAGCACACATGAAGTCCTAGTTTCAACGGTCAGCAAGATGAAGGAGAAAAAAATTTAAAAACTGCTAGGGGCTTGAGAAACTGCTCAGTAGTTAAAAACACTTGCTGCTCTTAGAGAGGACCCAATTCAATTCCCAGTACCCACATGGCAATTCACACATATCTTTAACTCTTGTTCCAGGGGATCCAATGCCCTCTTCTGACTTCCATGAGCACCGAGTACACAAGATGTGTGTGTGTATGTGTGTGTGTGTGTAGGCAAACACCCATACACATACAAATAAAATAAAAGTCTTTAACAACCCCCCCCACCCCCAGCATATTGATATTAAGTCTTCACATTCTTTGGCAACTAATCCTGCAAAGTATAAAATCTTTAAACCGCTCCCCCCCCCCAACGATGTTATTAAAATCTTCACATTCTTTGGCCACTAATTCTGCGAAGTATTTTCAACCAGAACAAGGCAGTGCCACATATTAAAAAAAAAAAAAGTCTTAATTTTATGTAGAGGGAAACTTTTTTTTATTTAGTTCTAATTCTGTTCCTAATGATGCCCAGCATTATTTCTCTGGCAGCACATTGACCCAATTTTTCTAAGAATCGCTCACCAGACTTTCCAGTTTCATTTGGGAGTTACCATTGTTAGCTAGAAATTACTCATCCTGAGAAAGTATTTGAGACTTTCTGCTTATTTTTTTATTCAATTCTTGCACATTGAGGTTCACCAATGTTTCATCTCACTCATATATATTCCTGAAATAAAATCTCAAAGGGCTTAAAGTTCTTGTCCATTTGGTGGTGAATTTCTATAATTTTACCATTAGGAAAGTGGAAGCAGGAAGATTAAAAACTCAAGGTCATGCTTCCCGGCTTGTTCCTCAGCTCACTATAGCCCACTTCCATTCTTGGGAACACATTTTCCTTCCTTAATAAGCTATCTCTATTTCTATTCCATGTTGAGCTTAAAAGGTAAGACCTTTTCTCTATCTCTCCTCATAGTGACTGCCAGGATTTTTACCTAATCTGTACTATTTTTCTTTTAAATGCCAATAAAATAGTCCTTGAGTTTAAAAAAAGAGTTCAAGGTCACCTCAGGCTACACAGTGAGTTTCTATTAGCATGAACTACACAAGACCCTGTCTCATTAAATAAAGAAAGAAAGAGAAGAGAGAGAGAGAGAGATGGCTCAGCAGTTAGAAATGCTTGCTATGTAAGCATGGTCCCATATACTCCTGTAACTCAAGTACTGAGTGACACAGAGACAGAATAGAATTGCTTGGCCTAAGCCGGGCGGTGGTGGCGCACGCCTTTAATCCCAGCACTCGGGAGGCAGAGACAGGTGGATCTTTGTGAGTTCGAGGCCAGCCTGGGCTACCAAGTGAGTTCCAGGAAAGGCGCAAAGCTACACAGAGAAACCCTGTCTCGAAAAAAACAAAAAAAAAAAACAAAAAAAAAAAAAAAGAATTGCTTGGCCTCACTGGCTGCCAGTCTAGGTGAAAAACTCTTGCTAGAGTCCAGGTTCACAGAGAGACCCTTCGCTAAAGGAATAAGATAGAATGCTTGTGCACACACCTGCATGTATATCAACCACCTCCCCCAAAGCTTTATGTCACAGAAGAATCATAATATTGAGCTTTTATGTGTATGTATGTGTACAAATGTGCTTGAAGATGCAAATGTCTTCCTCTATTATTCTCTACTGCACACTGAAACAGGGATCTACCTATCTTCACACACACCTACTACAGTACTGAGGTTACAGATGTGTGCTACTGGCCAGTTTTTACATAGGTGTTGAGTATCTGAACTATGGTCTTTATGTTTACATGACAAGCATTTTACCAACTGAACCAGATCTTCAGACCCTTAATATTTCTTTCTTTCTTTTCCTTTTTTTCCCCTCCCCAAGACAGGATTTCTCTGTGTAGCTCTGGCTGTCCTGGAACTCACTATGTTGATCAGGCTAGCCTTGAACTTCAGATCCGCATGCCTCTGCCTACCAAGTGCTGGGATTAAAAGCATACGCAACCACAGCCCAGCTTTCAGACCCTTAATATTTCACTTATGAAAAACATTTATTGCCAGGCAGTGGTGGCGCACGCCTTTAATTCCAGCACTCGGGAGGCAGAGGCAGACGGATCTCTGTGAGCTCAAGACCATCCTGATCTACAGAGCGAGTTCCACGACAGGCTCCAAAGAAACCCTGTTTAGAGAAAAAAAAAAAAAAAAAATGAGAAAAATATTTATTAGGCTGGCAGGATGGCTCAGTAGATAAAAATCCTGAGCCAATCCCTGGAACATACATACAAGTAGAAAGAAAAAACTAACTTCACAAAGCTGTCCTCTGACCACATGTACGTCACAGAACTAGAGCTCCCCCCCCCACAAATACAAATGAAAACAATTAAAAACATAAAAGTATTTATTCAAATGTTAAACAAGATCAGTGCCATTACTTAAAAGCTTCTGTACAGAATTTATGGTCATCAAGATGATGTTTGGAGGTAACATCTTAAAAAGCAGCAGCCACTGTACCATTGTTCCCATGGTATATAGGGAAAAATAAAACCTAAAAAACAGACTGGCAAGATGGTTCAAGAGGTATAGATGCTTGTTGCCAAGCCTAACAACCTGAGTTTGATCCCTAGGACACACATGATAAGAAGAGAACCAACTCCCACAAACTGTTCTCTGACTGTCATGGATGTACCGTGGCATGACCATGCATATGAATGTATGCATGGATTCTTGTAATAATCAAGGAAAAGCACAGATAACATCTATTACTACTTATTCTAGCAGCTCTCCTTGTGTAGGCATGTGCATGTTGAGGTTAGGTGACAGTTTATGGGAACCAGGTCTCTCCTTCCACCATGTGTTTTTTAGAGCTTGAACTCAGGTTGTCAGATATGGCAAAGCAAGTGCCTTTGCTTCCTCAAGCCAAGTCATCTGCTCTTTTTTGTTTTTTGTTTGTTTTTGAGACAGGGTCTTGCTTTATATAACCCATGTGTTGATCAGGACAGCTTGACCTACAAAGCAAGTGCCAGGACAGCCAGGACTATACAGAAAAACTGTCTCAAAAAAAAAAAAAAAAAAAAAAAACCCAAAATAAAGAAATCTTTACCTTCAATTATTCAAAAGGAAATGTCAAATTTGTTTTTTGCTTTTGCTTAATATCTAGATTGCACCCAATTGTTTTTTTTTTTTTTTTTTCTGTGATTTTTCAAGACTCCCTTTCTCTCCCCACAGCCTCTAAGACTATCAAATAATTCTCTGGGTTTTTCTTTTTGTTTTTTCCGTTTGGTTTTTTGAAACAGGGTTTCTCTGTATAGTCCTGGCTGTTCTGGTACATGCTCTACACCAGGCTGGTCTTGAACTCAGGGATCTAACTGCCTCTGCCTCCTGAGTGCTGGGATTAAAGGTGTCTTTACCCTGTGAGCCATTGCATTAGTTTTTAATGCAGGGTCTCACTGTGTAATTCAGGCTGGCCTAGAACTCACGAGGGAGCCAAAAGCTAGCCAAAGCTGACCTCCAATTCATGGTCCTCCTGCCTCCACCTCCCAAATGCTATGATTAAAAAACTAGCCAGGTGGTGGTGGCAATCACCTTTAATCCCAGCACTCGAGAGGCAGAGCCAGCCTGGATCTCAGAGCCAGCCTGGTCTATAGAGTGAGATCTAGGACAGGCACCAAAACTACACAAAGAAACTCTATCTCCAAAAAATGAAAACAAAACAAAAAAGATTAAAAAACTAACTCAAATTTGCTGAAGCCTCACTAGGAAGAAGGAAGGTCATATTTTTGGCCTTTTCCCCTTAAGAAGGAAGAAAATTCAGAGGCCTTACTTACCCACAACTCCAGACACCCAAGGCCTACTCAGCAGCTGAGCAAATCCCATTTTCAGGGAACTGCTCTTACTCCTGGTGTCTTCCAGACACAACTGTGTGCAACTGTCACTGTGATTAACTTCCAGGAATGCCAGGCAGCAGAAAAGATTTAACAAGTAGCTACTTCCCCTCAGTCAGCTGGAGTCTTGAACAACTGCAGATACTGCCTCTTTCTCTCTGCTGGGCAGAAAGGCAGCTATCAATCTGAGGAGTCTATAACCATCCAGGAACACACCAGCATCAACCAATCTTATTAAAAGCTGCTAACCTCCTACTTTACCCATCTAACCCTTCTACATTTCCAGCCTCCTTTACCCTGTTCCATTTCCCTTACATCATTTCTCAACCTTTTAATACTATATAATTACTTACTATGCTTATTCTTATCTCCTTTTAGAAGATACAATCTGCTGGGCCTGGTGCCTCAAGCCTGTAATTCCAGCACTGCAGAAGGCAAGGCAGGAGGAATGCTTCAAAGCCAGCCTGGACTACAGAGCAAAACATCTTCACTCACAAAGGTAAAGTCCATTGGTGGCTGGTTTTTGTCTTGGTCTACTTTATTCACTGACAGATCTTAGGAAGCTACAACAAGATTTCACATATAACAGGAATTCAATGGAATGAAACAAACAAAACCCTAAAAAGGTCAACAAGATCCAGAGTACCCAATACTATTCTCTAGCAGAACCAGACTAGTTCCTGTGAGTGGCCCACCTTGCACACACTCCTCCAAGTTAGGATACATGGAGTGGGCAATGTTATAGGCCGTAAGGTAACAAAGCCTGCCCTTGAATCAGAAGGGTTTCTTAAGCCATTCACAGTCTGTCTTGTTCCTAGTTTATTCAATTTGGCATAAAATGCGTTGAATGGAATTTGTTTTAGTACAAAAGGAGTTTGAAAAAAAACAACACATGAAGTTTCTTTTTTTCAAAGTCTAAGTCTAATTCAATTCAGAAAACATTAATTATGCATAGTTATATTCAAAGCACTGGGCTAAGAATTATGGGGACAAAAGAACAGAGGAGACATTGCTGTCTTACAGAACTTGGAATGAGGCAGGAAGAAAAAAACATCCACAAATAATTATCATTTAAGGCAGCATATGATAAAGTACTCTAATAGAGATCTTAGCCACCCGCCCCCCCCAAAAAATCCTAGAGACATAGAGAAAAATGAAATCAGTTCTGGAGATAGAATGAGAAGTAATGTGGGTGAAAAAAAAAAAGGCTTCAGAAAAGAGACTAAGAACTGTACTAGTTTGAAGGAAGGGATAGACTGGGATGTGAATGCCTTAGAAGCAGAGAAGGGTATTCCAACAGAAAAGAAAAAAGAAACAGACTGAAAAAATACAGGGTAAGTCATTGGGATGGCTATAAAAAGATATGGGTAGACTGAAACATGAATTAAAGCCGAGGAAGGCCATGTTTGATCAAGACAAACTCTGAAATAAGCCTAGAAGCCAGCAAGATGGCTTAGTGGGTAGAGGGCACTTGCCCCACAGCCTGGCAAACTGGGTTCAATCCTCAGAACCTAGGTAAAGAAGAGAACTGACTCCACAAAACTGTCCTCTGACCTCAACATGTACACAATGGTACCTACGCACACATAAATTAACCCCCCCCCACACACAATAATTTAAAATTACTACACACACATGCACAATAATTTAAAACAATTTATTTATTTTGGTTTTTTGAGACAGTTTCTCTGTATAGCTCTGGCTGTCCTAGAACTCACTATGTAGACCAAGCTGGCCTCAAACTCAGAGATCCCACCTGCCTCTGCCTCCCAAGTGCTGGGATTAAAGGTGTGAGACACCATGGCCTGGCAAATAGTTTTATATTTTGGTTTATGCCAGTGGGTTATTTTTTTTAAGGAAAAAAAATGTGCCAAATTATAATATGCTAGGCTGGACATAGTGGTGCAGACCTTTAATCCCAGCACTCAGGAAGTTGAGGCAAGCAAATCCTTTTGAGTTTGATCAAAGAATCCCAGGCCAGCCAAGGATACATAGTGGCACTGTCTCAAAAGAATAAAAAGAAAAAAGAAAAAAAAAAGTATGAAAAGAAGAGGCTGGAAGGCTGAAGCAATGGCTCAGTGGTTAAGAGCACAGGATGTGTTTGATTCCCAGCACCCACATGGCGACTCACAACCATCTGTAACTCTAGTTGCAGGGGATCTGATGCCTCTTCTCACCTGTGGGCATCAGGCATGCAGGTAGTGCTCAGACATACATGCAAGCAAAACATTCATACATATAAAATAAAAATACTTAAAACTGAAAGAAATAAAACAGCCTCCCCAAAATCCATGGTGGGTTTCTGTGTTTCTTATTCTAGAACAAAATGATTTTCTTTTAGAGCATTTCGATTCATAATTATATATTCATTAGTTGCCTATCTCCCCCACTAGACTATAGGTCTCAATAGGTCAGGGAAGGGACCATGCCTGTCCTAGCACACGAAGTACTCAAGAAATAAAAATATATAGCAGCACCATGTAGTACAGAACATAGAAAGAACATTGCCATGAGATTACTGCACAAATGTACAGAAGATGAAAACCTGAGCTAGGTCAGATAAGAAAAAAAAGTGAGGTAAAGGGGGCTGGAGAGATAGCTCAGTAGTAAAGAGCACTAGATATTCTTCTAGAGGATCTGGGTCGGATTCCCTATACCCTGTTAACTCCAGTCCCAGGGGATTTAATCCCCCAACCATCTCCATGGGCATGAGCACCCAGTACACATTAAAATAAAAAAGTGAAGTAAATGGAAAACAGACAATTCGTGAGTGATGAGATGAGTTGGGATGTCTGAGTTACAGCAATTGGAAGAACAGTAACAAAAGATACAAGTTTCCGAAATTCTGAACTGCAAGTACTTATTACAGCAGAAGCCAAGTAGGAAAATAGTTTTTTCCTATATATCTAGATTTATGAACCTCATTAGATCTCACAATTTTGTTTCTCTTCTATTACAGTTTATTTCTGATACCATTCTTTAAGACTCTGCTCTAGAAACAAATCTTGTTCTAGAATAAGGTTAAGTATTTGACCAAAGCATCACACCAAACTTCAGGATCTGTAACTGAAGTTTACATGGTTTACTCATTAATGTCCAGTTCACTTCATGTGACGGAATTTCCCCAATCAGATACAAAATGCCACCTAGAAACGTTGCTAGGAATAGTGCTGACAACATACCAAAAACCTGTAAGCTGTATTTTTAACAGAGGAAAGCAAATACCACTGCCTTCCTCTACAAATATTAACCTACAGCCTAAGAAAAGACAGGCAACAGCATGCAATGTGGTACCAGCACCCAATGCACCCTAACTACAGGGATCTGGAGTCCATGCTGTGGTCTGATTAGGGTGTGTGGTACCTACTACCTGGCCATTCTCTCTGCTCCACATGACAATTAAAACAACCAACTATCTATCTATAGGTACTAGAGAGATGGCTCAGCAGACAAAGGTACTTGCTGCCAAGCCTGACAGACTGAGTCCCCCTCCCCCATACCAATATGGTGGAAGGAGAGAGAGAACCCATTCCTGTAGGTTGTCCTCTGACCTCCATATGCCTGCCATGACATAAGCACCCACAAAATGAATACATAAATAAAAGTAATTAAAAATCTTTAAAGGGGAGAGGGACTGGAGAGACAGCTCAATGGTTAGAAACACACTCTGCTCTTGCAGAGGAGTTTGATTCTCAGGACTCAAGTCAGACAGTTCACAACCACCTGTAACTCCAGATCCAATGCCTCTGTTCTCCACACACTTACACACAGACCCACACCCGTACACATATTCACAAATAAAATATTTTTAAACTATAAAAAGAAAATAAAAACCTATCTATAAAACTAATTATAAAATTCTATGCTGGGACATTACTGTAAGTTCAGTACTCAGAAGGCAGATTATCAAAAGTTTAAGACCAGCCTGGTCTAAATATCAAGTTTTAGGCTAGACAGAGCTACAAAGTGAACCCTTGTCTCAAAACAACAAAAGAAACAAATAAAAATATAAAATATTTTAAATCACACATTTAAATGAAACACTTCCCAAATAACCATTAGCTTGCCTGAAAATCAGTCACATGCTACAGATGGCTGCAGATAGAGCAATGCACTATCATGACTCTACTGAATCGAAAACAAACAACAGTTCTGTCCACCAAGTATTCCTCTTCCAGACCAATCAGGTTAAGGACAAATTTAAAATAGTGAGTGCTACTTCCAACACGCAAAGATACCATAACCACCATGTGCTTTCCCCCTAACAACAAAAGATTAAAAGACCATCATCTTCATAATATTTAACAAACAGCAAAATAAAACAACAAAAACAGCTGCTATTGTAAGTTCCAAATCTAAGGATTATTTAGAAAATGCTGCTAAAATCCTAATTTGGGGAAATAACTTGGTTATGCAATTTTATTCCCTTTCATTATTTGAGGGCTCAAGATATAGCTCAGTGGGAAGCAAGCACAAGACCCTGGGCTGGAGCCCCAAGCAACTAAACAAAACAAAAAAACCCACATCATCTCATTTTCTAAACAAAATATCGTGAGTAATTCATATTCAGTCACAAGAAGTTACCTCAAAGTAGGTTTTCACTAACTGTCTCGACAGAAAAATGCCCAACTAGACTCCACATCCAAGTCCATTAAGCACAAAGATTTCATATGCAAAATATCAGGTAGCATCCTGAAGTCACTTCTTGCTGATACCAGGCAAGCCCTTCCAGATAGGATTTCCCTTCCTCAAAGTAAATACTGTCCTTTTTCTGCACCCTGTCTCTTACTCCCATGTCTTAAAAAAGATGTAAGTGAACCTCGTGTGGTGGCACATGCCTTTAATCCCAACACTTGGAAGGCAGGCAGATAGATCTGAGTTCACAGCCAGCTTGGTCTATATATTGAGTTCCAGGACAGCCAGAGCTACATGGCAGAAACCCTGTCTCAAAAAGAAAAGATAAAAAGATATAAGTGGCAAAATGGTGAGCCTGCAGAATGAAAGTACACTACCCTTCCAAAAAATGGTTTAATGGAGTTGGAGAGATGGCTCAGCCATTAAGAGCATTTACTGCTCTTCCAAAAGACCCAGGTTCAATTCCCATAAAGAAGCTCACAACTGTCTGTAAGTCCAGCTCCAGGGTTCTAATACCCTCACACAAACATACATGCAGGCAAAACACCAATGCACATAAAATAAAAATAAATAAGTCATTTAAAATACATACATAAACATTTTTTAAAACAGCTTAAATAAAAAGTATAACCTGGCCAGGCGGTGGTGGCACACGCTTTTAATCCCAGCACTAGGTGGGGCAGAGCCAGGCAGATCTTAAATTCAAGGCCAGCCTGGTCTACAGAGGGAGATCCAGGACAGGCACCAAAACTACACAGAGAAACCCTGTCTTTAAAAAAAAAAAGAAAAAGTATAGCCTTCTAGACATAGCAAACAGGAGTTAAGAGCTAGAACTAAACATATATGCATTAGCACTCCTGAACAATAACTACTTTTGACACAGCCATAAAAAACTACTCACAGAAACCATTTCTGATGCTAGAAATCTTACAGCCAAAAGGAACCATAACAATCTCGTCCAATGTGTTCACTTTACAGATAAGAAAAGTGAAAACAAAAAAGTGACTTCCTGGGCAGTTGTGGCACAGAACTTTAATCCCAGTACTCGGGAGGCAGAGACAGGCAGATCTCTGTGAGTTCTAGGACAGCCTGGTCTACAGAGTAAATTCTAAGACAGCCTTTCACAGAGAAACCCTGTCTTGAAAAACAAAACAAGAAAGAAAAAAAAAGTGACTTCCACAAGGTCACACAACCAAGAGGCAAAGCAATAATTAGAACCCAGATATTATGACTCCCAATTGTGGGTTTTTCCCCCTCTATGCTTTGAAAACTGACACTAGTAAAATAAACAAATATAGCGCGCGTATGTGTGTGCGTGTGCGTGCGCGTGCGTGTGCGTGTGCGTGTGCGTGTGTGTGTGTGTGTGTGTGTGTATGTGTAAAATCAGCTCAGACAGTATCTTAAATGTAAATAAGCTAAACAAAAACAAAACGTGGCCCGGTAGGATGGCTTGGCAGGTAAAGGTACTTGCCAAAAGCCTAACAAAACCTGAGTTCAGTCACCTTGAGCCACACTGGGGAAGGACAGAACTGACTCTTCCAAGTTCACTTGTGCACTGTGGTAGACACCACACACCCCTCTCAATAAACTGCTAAAATTAAATAATAAATAAATAAATGTAATTTTTAAGTCAATAAAAAGGACTTTAAAAACTATAAACAGGGGCTGAAGAGAAGGTTTGTCGTTTAAAGCACTTGCTGCTCTTGCCGAGGAGCAAGGTTCAGTTCTCATGACCCACATGGTGGTTCACAACAACCCATAACTAGTTCCAATGTCCTCTGCTGACCTTTTGAGGGTAATGGATACACACATGGTATACATTACATATATACAAATGCTCATACACATAAAATAAACCTAACAAAAGTATTTAAATAAGAATAAAATTTGTCTGGAGCTAAGTAGTACAATACCTGCACTATACATACTATCCTGGGTTGGATTCCAAGCACAGCCAAATCAACTAACAAAATTCATCACTATAAGGGAGACAAAACTGGGCTTGGTGGATCAAGTCTGTAATTTCAACACCTAAGAGACTGAGGCAGGGAGTACACAGTGATTTTGAGGCTAGCCTGAAATACTCTGTGAGGCTCCATCTTAAAGGGGGGGGGGGAGACAGGGGCTAGAGAGATGCCTCATTGGCTAAGAACATGGGTTGCTCTTCTAGAACAAAGGGCTCTTCCAGAACAAAGGTTCCATTCCCAGCACCCACATGGAGGCTAACAACTGTCTATAACTGCAGTACCATGGAAACTGACACCCTCTTCTAGATTCCCTGGGCACTAGGCATGGATGTGGTACACATACATACATGCAGGCAAAACACCCATACACACAAATAATAAAAATGGACAAAACAAAATTGTTAGAACAGAAGTAGCCCCTAAATCTAACAAAAAGAGACATTTATTTATACTGAATAGGAATTAAAGGATACAAACCTGGCACATATTTTCAGTTACTTTATTAATTACTCCATGTCAGAATGTATGTTCTATGTGTCCATCAAATGTGCCCCCTCCTTAAGAGGGGGCCACAGCGAGAATGATACTACTAGAAAGCTGCTGTGGATATAGCTCAGAAATAGGTTAATTACCTAGCATAGAGGACCTTGGTTCAAGCCTCAGTATTGCAAATATATAAGTAATAAGTAAGTATTTGACATTGATGCACTAAAAGGCTGAAAAGTGAGTGGCCTTTCTGACATGGATAACTACAAAAGGAAATCATAAATAAGGCCAACAGTCAAGAACAACTGAAGCTGAAAGACTATTTTGAAATCAAACAAGAATAAAATGGCCAGACACTAATATCACAGAGCATAATAAGGCAGTTTCAGAACTTGCCTAGCATCAGGCAGCTCTCACCTGCGAGAAAAAAGTAGAAAAAGTATCACACAGCAACTGGAGAAAAACCCAAGGTTTGCCCTGAGTCCTGGACTAGCTATGACCTAATGAGGCTTTGCCATTTGTTTCTAGGACTCTGATCCAAGAGCAAACAGCCAGGGAATCATGAAAACGCAGCCCTTCTGGATCTAGATGTGTCTCACTCACTGATCTGGCTGCTCACAAGACTGCAATTCAACTACTTACTGCTGCTAGAGCAAGGGAGTTGGGGAGGAAGACATGAGGTGAGAGGGAAGGGGGTGGAGGAGCTGGGCTGTGACTGTACTAGGGCAGTCATTAGTGTTTCCACACGGCTGGAGAAGTCTTCAGGAAAGAAGAGGGATGAGTGATGAGCGAGGAAGAACAGCACAAGGAATCAAAGTACTGGGAATGAGAGGAGAGGACATGGTGCTTTATCAACAATTCACACAAACCCCATGGCAGTGTTTGCTTCTCCAAGTCCACAACCTGAATGCAATCCCCAAATCCCACAGGATGGAAGGAGAGAAGGTTCTCTGTCTCTCTGTCTCTCTCTCTCTCTGAGAAAGACATCTGGACTTTAAAACACTTAATAGTCTATTTCCTTTCAATTAACTATTGACCAATACTGTGAATTCTACTGGGCAAACCCACTCCTGGGTATGTGTGCATGACAGAAGGCCCATGTCGCTTGTGACCTAACAAGGAAATTATTACAAAATACATGTCAAGTTACTTGTTCATAATTTTAGTCTGGCACCAAGGGTGGTGGTGTATGCCTGTAATCCCAGTCTCTGGGAGGCTGAAGAAACTCTTGAGGAAACAAGAGGATCACGAGTTCATGGCCACCCCATGTTACATATCAAGACACTGTCTCAAAATGAGATGAGAGAGCAAACAGTTTCAATGAACATGGAAAAGGAAAATCATATTAACGGAAGGTGGTGATAACAATCTAAAGGAAATTTTCAGAAATTCTCAAAATATAAGTATTATTCCAAGTCATAGGAAATGCAATAGTTGCTTTTATTTTATTTTTAAAGAAAATATTTAATAGAAATAGTTCTTTAACATCGTTTGGTCCTCTGGTGATAATCTGGTTTTAACAAGTGATGTTAGGAAGATCAGGAAAAAAGTTATTATAAAGGTACTGGGGGGGGGGGCGGAATCCCTAAAAATTAAAGAAGGCAAATGGAAGAAATGCAAACTTCATGGAGGAAGTGACATTCGTAAAATAAAAGCATGCAAATGTCTTTGGTAAGGAGCTTCAGGCGGACCTAGCACAGCAAAGTCGATTGCATCCTTTGCATAACACCAGCTGGGGATCCTCCCAGTAGGCTGAAGCTTTTCATCACCAAGAAAGCGAAGAGTTTTCTGTTTCCCATTTCCTTCTAATAAACAAGTCCTAGAAGCACTGAATTACCACTATTTCCTTCCCTTTCATGGGGCATAAAGCCAGAACTTCCCGAAGTACAATGGGGCCGTGTAGGGCAGAAAAGAATCTCTTTTCTCTATTCCATTACCATCTCACTCACAAATCAACAATAGGCATTAAGAAACGGGAAACAAAGTGCAATTTCACACATGTGAGCGGAGCCTAAACCACACAGGACTGAGTATTTTCTTGTCACTGTGGCATGTGATTCTTCAGCCACCTGCTCAATAATCCCTCTTCAGCTGCACAGCTGCTGCCGATGCCACATGCCTTGCTAGGCAGGTGCTTTGGTGAATTACCTGTTCTCTAGTGAAAAGAGTCCTTCACTGACACTTAGTGGACCCAGAACCTGCCAATCAGCATCACCTGTCTTCATTTTGCCTGTCACAACCAACTTTTATCAGAGAGGTAATATGAAGATATTATATAACACACTGTGGTTTTTGTATTCCGTTTATTTTTTCATTGTTGTTCTTTTATTTTTAAAAAGGAAAATGTTTTTAAAAAATAAAGTAGTCCACTATAAAGCATGTCTATATAAAAATAATAATAATAAAATAGTCAACAGAATTAAGCTACTGAAAAGAAAACTTGCCACATAACCAAAGGCTACCTTATTTCAGTGTGGCTTCATGTGCCTGGCATTAGTCCCATCCATGCTGATTTTCCACAATGAAAATAAGAATTGCTTAGCTGCCTTTGGAGCAGTAGACGTACTAAGATATTTGACAAAGAAGTCAAGAAGGGGAGCAGAGTGGCCAACTACTGGAGAACAAATATTCCTGTGAGTAGGCGTCCTCCATGCCCAAGCTCAGGCACAAGTCTAAGAGTCAAGTCATTAAGGAGTGGCACTTCCACCTCACAGAGCAATCAGTAACCCCCTCAACAAAGTATCCTGTTCCAGGCATTTAGTTGCTCTATGCTAACTGCAACATACTACCCGGAGCCAAAATTATATTTCCATAACCACACACAAGCACCAATGTGTCCAGCTATCTAGACCTCTCACAAGGATATATTTCCTACCAAGAGGCTGCAGGGGAAGAATTCAGAGTGACCTCTGAAAGACAGTCATTCAAAATGCTGTCTAAAGAGATGGTCACACTCAAAAGATTCATGTAAGATTCCTGGTTGTGGCTGGGCAGTGGTGGCACATGCCTTTAATCCCAGCACTAGGGAGGCAGAGCCAGGCGGATCTCTGTGAGTTTGAAGCCAGCCTCGGCTACCAAGTGAGTTCCAGAAAAGGCACAAAGCTACACAGAGAAACCCTGTCTCGAAAAACCAAAAAAAAAAAAAAAAAAAAAGATTCCTGGTTGCAGGAGTCCAATTCTGAAACTACTAAATCTAATCAAGGCAAATTTAATGTGAGGCTCTCTCTGCCTTCACCTGCACCCAACACCACCCAGGAAAGCAACGCCAACAGCCCAAGAAGAAAACCCCTGAATTCAGTTTAACTGGACAGACTAAGAAGCCAAGGACATACAGTTGAAAATAGCCTAAGACAACAGGTAAGGCTTAAAGACGGTTCTACCACCAAAAATATTAAGTGGACCTAGGAGGTGGTGGCACACACTTTTGATCCCAGCACTCCAGAAGTAGAGGTAGGTGGATCTCTGAGTTCAAGGCCAGCCAGGGCTACACAGAAAAACCTTGTCTCAAAAAAACAAAAACAAAACAAAAATTAAGAGGAGCCAGGAGGTGGTAGTGCACACCTTTAATTCCAGCACTCCGGAGGCAGAGGTAGGCAAATCTCTTGAGTTGGAGGCTAACCTGATTTACAGAAAGAGTTCCAGGACAATCAGGGCTACACAGAAAAACACTGTCTTTAACCCCTCCCCCCACCCCCACCGACAGAAAAATAGTAATAAATAAATAAAGTGTCAAAACAACCTGTTCTTTCCTATCAAAGTCCCAACATCTAAGTGGCAGGCCATCATTATTAAAGAGATGAGATGAGGGAGGGAGGGAGGGAGAGAGGGAGCAAAGTTAGCACTTACTGTCTTTGAAAGACCTTTACCAAAACCAAAGGCTAAAGTCCCTATTCAAGATCAACTATGGACAACAGTTGGGCAGCTATTGTGTACACTGCATACTGAATATAATCCCTTTACAATTAATCTTATTGCTAATCTTTTAAAAGTTTTCTTTAAGGTCTTGCATGAAAACTTATTTTCTAATATTGACATGTATCAAATATTGATATGTATGTATGTATATATATGCACTATAATTGTCATGTGTCTGTGTGTGTGTGATATATATACACACACATACACAACTGTACCAGAACACTGCTTGGAGATTTTCATGACACAGTTAAGAATATGATTCTTCCGGGGAAGTTTCTTCCCACTGTTCGCTAATGCCCCTAGATCCAAATGACATTTTTAACAGTCCCTCTCTGTGGTAAATTTCTCTCCACAACACAATACCTGATCCATCTTCTTTCATTAAGAATTGAATTATAAAGGGAAAGTTTTGTTTTCAAAGTTTGTCTTAGGCAAACTGGGTGGCCTTTTTGTTATGTAATTATCGACCAGGAAGTCACCATTTAAAAAGGTATTTGGATGCAGGGCATAGGTGCATGAGTGTAATAAGGAGGCTGAGGCAGAAGGATTTTGAGTTAGAGGCCAGCCTGGCCAACTAATGAGTCCCTATAGGGGGCTGGGGGGCGCTTGTCCTTGACTTCCAATCTTACTCTTACACTGATCTTTAGTGGTTTTCCTAAGGGAACAAACAAAAATCACTGCATGAGTGTCCCATTTCTATACAGAAACATTTAAATACGGTGTTTTATGTAAGTATAGAACTCTTGCAGTCTTCTTCCTCAAAGGTCTGCCACAAAGCATGAGGGTGGCCTATCCCAGATGCTATTCCTCCACAACTTAGTTACAGGCTAACCAAAGAGGCAGGCACAACATGGCTGGCATCCTCTATTCTTTTGAAAAATGTGTGCCAGTGAGCTCTGCATTGTTCCTCACTCAAAAAAGAAGAGCCTTTCTGTCTGGCCTCCTCCAATGGCAAGCCCCAGTCTGGAAAAGGAAGAAAATGGCACTGAGGAGCCTGGGAGATGGAGCATATCCAAAGCTCTCAGACAAGACTTGAACCTATGACCTTCACTGTGTACACAATAGGCGGGTGAGAGGGACCGGTTTATCTCTGCTGCAACAGTTCTCAGCCCTGGGGTAGCACTCCCGATAAAATGACAAGACTATTGTGTGGCAGAACAGTCCATCTCCTCACAGCAGCCTAAACCAGCACTCCCTCCCCCAAGACAAAGCAGCAGGGGTGAAATTAACTCAAGGCTGCAGAGCAAAGCCTAATACAGAAAAGAGAGGCCTGTGGGGGCTTAGGGACTCTCCCCAACCCCTGGGGCTCTGGACACATGGCCGCAAACAGGCCTTCTCCCCCATCTCTCCCACTCTCATCTAGGTGGGAAGCGGTTTCTGAGAGAATTTAATCATCTGTGATTTGTTCAGAAATATTCCCCCTGAAGGGCTCTGCTCTCTCCACCCTGTGTGAGCCTAATTCCTAGAAGCTGAAATGACTGTTTGCCGCTGCCTGTTTCACAAACACACATTAATTGGTCAGATGTGTCTCCTCCTCCTCAACCCCGGAGGGAGGAAGGAGAATCTGAGCAAAGCACCGAGATGATCCAGCCGTAATTACACATAAAGGGAAAAAGAGGGCAGCGTGGGTTTTCCAAACAGGACAGGGTCTCAAACCCTCCCGGGGGTACAGGGATAGCAGTTTAAAGTCCAGGCCCGGAGATCCCTCCATCTTGAAGAAAAGGACAGGAGTAAATGTGACCTAAGCCTGGGAAGGGGCACACACCCACAACCTACGGACTGCACGCTCCCAGCCACCTTGCTCTCTTTCCCGGGCCGCGCACACGTCCTGCTTTTCATCCCTCCGCTCCCCACGCTCCCCTGAGTCCCCCGACGAGCCCGGTCGCCCCGGGGGCCCCCCTCAGCAGAGCCGCAGAAAACTCTCTGGCCTGGTGGCCCTAGCACCTGGCCAGAGCAGAGGCTACCCCGGGCACCGTCACCGTCAGCCCCGAACCGCCCCGGCCACGCTTTGAACTTCACCCCGGGCCCCCTCCCCCACCCACGCAACGACCCCGCTTCCCCCCGCACACACCTCCTCGCTCCGCCCCGGCCCCCCCCAACCCCCCACTTCCTCCGCCCGGCGCCGCTGCCCCGGCGCCCTCCGCGCCCCTCGGCGCCGGGCCTTCCTCAGCGTCGCCTCCCTCCCTCCCTCCCTCCCTCCCAGCCCCGGCTCCACACAAAGCTTAGGACTCACCGCGCGGCCGGTCCCGGGAGCCGCCACCTCCGCCCGCCCGGGGCCCCGGGCCGCAGAGCCGCCACTGCTACGCGTCCCGGGCCGCCATCCGGGCCGCGGCCCCTCCCCCTCCCCGGCTCTCCGCCCCTCCCCGCGCCGCTCCGCCCCGCCTGGCCGGGACCGCTGTGTCCGGGGCCGCGGGTCCCTCAGCCGCCGCCGCCGCCGCCGCCACCTCCGCCGCCGCCGCCGCCGCCGCCGCCGCGATCCGGGACAACCAGAGCAGCCCGGAAGACCCGGACACTGGATTCTCGTGCTCTGGGATCCGGATTCCGTGCGCTGTGGAGTCTGGAGCTGGCGAGTACGCGAGGAAACCCGGAACCTGGATGCAGGAGCCAAGTCCTGGGTCTCTAAATGCGCGGTTGCTGCGAGTCCTGAGGCCAGAATGTTGGAAAACCCGGCGGGCGGGTTGAAACTAAGACAAACTCAGAAGCCCAGTCTCCACAGCTTGAACCCAAAGCTCTGTCCTGGTGAGAGAACTCGCGCTGGATCAGACTTCCCACTGAGAAGTCTCTGGAGAAGCGTTAGCCCTTAAATACAGATGTCCTTCAACCGTGGAAAGAGGAAAGACCACGGGGTCTGATCATGAATACCCATAAAGACATGTACACAGCTCTTGATGGTTTCATCCATTTTGCGGCTTAGTTCGGCAAACTCTATTTTAATTAAAATTGTATGAGGGGGGAACGTGTCGTGGCGCACGTATGCAGGTCAGCGGACAATTTGCGGGAGTCGATTATTTCCTTCCACTGTTTGGTTTCCAGGGATCAAACTTAGGTCGCTAGACTTGGCAGCACGCACCTTTAGCCACTGAGCCATCTCAATGGCCCGCAGATTTTTTTATCCATTGTTGTCAGGTTGTTTTTTTTTTTTTTCTTTTTACTACCATTTGTTTTCCTCTACATAATACCCATTTTTAAATCTTTCTGTGTCCCTTTCCATCTCACCATCCAGTATCAGTAAATCTTACGGCTTTTTATCTTGAGTCCTTTTCTACCCTCCAACCCACCATTCTATCTCTATCTATTGTGACTTTATCTGTTATCCATCTTAGATTGCCCATCCCACCATCTCCTACACAGTAGACTCTGTCCTTGAGCAACTGAGCCCTCCTACCAGTTGCTTACGAAATAGTCTTCATAACCTAAAATTTCCACCTCATAGCATAGCAAACCAAACTGTCTTCATTCTCAAGAAGCCCGACTTAGACTCCATCATGTCCTTCCTGTGCCCTTGACGACTTCATTCAGCTGTGCAGCTATGGCTCCTTATTCTCTTATTCTAAGGCACCCTTCAATAGTGCCATTCAAAATAGCATGTGACTTAGAGATGGAGTGGGTCATAAAGTCCCTTTACTCTCCATCTCTGTCTTCACAAAAAGGAGAGGAGGGTGGGAGGGGCTGGCAGCTTAAAGACAAACGCTAAGCCTGTCCAGTCTAGGAAGAAGTAATTCCCTTTTGGTCCGTCAGTATTCACATTGTTTTTGGGCAGTGCAAGGACAGAACTGACTCAGGGTGACAGAAGAATTTCCAATCTACACTCTATGATATTATGAATGAGGGTTTACTTACCAGAGAGAAAAAGCAGTTCTGTAATTTGATTAAGTGTTAAATATTGAACTAGACTAAAACTGGGGGGGGGGCAGTTCTACTTAGCTTTTAGTCAGAGCAAGCTCTCAAATCTGAAAGTTACTGAAAAAATTTGAAAGGATCTGATGTACCAAACAGTAAGGGAATCTTAAGTTTTGACTTCTTGTGTCTGCAAAGCAAATATTGGCAAAACGTGTCCCATAGAACAAGTCAGATTCGCCACCACCTGTTTTGGTAAATCCTGTGAGCTAAAAATTAGTTTTTATATTTTTAAATAGTTAAGTAATAAACAAAAGAAGATATTTTTAAATAGCTAAGTAATAAACAAAAGAAGATATTTTACAATACAAAAATTATATTTATCTGGGTGTGGTGGTTCAAACTCCAGCACTTGGGAGCTTGAAGCTGAAGACCTAAAATTCAAGAGTAGCCTGGGGTTGAACTGGGCTACACAGAGACTGTCTTTAAAAAAAGTGTCTCCAAACAAAAAATTATGAAATGACTATACTGGTTGTAGGCAGCCAAGCTTACTTAGTCACATCATCTGTGGATGTATTTGCAGTACAACAGCAGAGCTGACTGGTTTATAAAGCTAAGCCACTTGCTAGCTGACCCTTTACAGAATGACTTTGCTAACCCTGCCCCCTGCTGTTCGGTTCTAGTCGCCTGTACTTAAGTAAGGTACAGTGTACTTAAGTCAGGTACAGTGACTGAAGAACTGAATTTCTGCTTCAAATTTAATTCAAATTTAAACATCCCATGGCCAGTGGCTATCATATTAGACAGCACAACCCTAGAGATCCACCTGCTTCTGCCTCCCAAATACTGGGATTAAAGGCATGCAACCACCATGCCTGACTAGACTCTTCCTAAGTCGTTCACATTTCACTTTTCTCCTCATGATCACTATTCTCTCCTGACACATCTCTCTGTGGGCTTAGCCAAACCTTCCTCCCTCTTTTTTTTCCTGGCTCCAATCTAGGGTATTTTTTTTTTACTGGGATTCCTTTCTGGGCTATCCCATCTTCACAACTGAAATTCAACATCTGATCAGTTTACATTTCACACACGTAAATGGACATTTATACAAGTTCTTTTGTGACAGAGGATGGCACTGTGGCTATGTTATTTCTTTTCTGCAGGGTAAAAGTAGAAAGCTCTCCACAGGCTGGATCCCTTGTGGCTGATGGAGCCTTCAACTTGGCTCACCTCCTCCCAAACACATTCACAGAAGGTGAGAACAGCAGATGTGTGCTTGCTATTGGAGTCTCGAGGAAGAAAACCTTTAGCACTGGACTGTGTTCCCTCTCTCCATACCTAAGAAACTGAAGTTAGCTGATTTCTCTAGGTTAGTGGATGAGCTGGCCAGGTGAATAGCCCCATGCCATCTAATCTTGGCTAGGCCCTCCAAGGCATTAAACAAATTTACTAAATTAAATGACCACCACAAATGGGCTGTAGGACAGTAATTAAAATGGAAAGAGATTAAGTGTCATAACTCACAGAAGCCCATAACTATAATTATTTATAAAAGTAATCTTCAAAGTTACTCACATTTTCAGCTAGGGGAAAAATGGGTCTCCAATAAAATTCCAGTTTAAAAAGAAAAGATACTCCCAGCACTCGGGAGGCAGAGCCAGGCGGATCTCTGTGAGTTCAAGGCCAGCCTGGGCTACCAAGTGAGCTCCAGGAAAGGCACAAAGCTATGCAGAGAAACCCTGTCTCGGAAAAAAAAAAAGAAAAGAAAAGATAGAACACTTTGTTCTTTCTCTGTATTAGCTAAAAAAGCAAAAGTAAAAAAAAAACAAAAAACAAAAAACAAACAACAACAACAAAAAAAAAACAAGTTCCTTTTTTATTCCCGTGGGACAGGCTCTCAGTATGGAGCTCTGGCTGGCCTGAAATTCACAGAGATCCACCTGCTTCAGCCTTCCAAGTGCTGGAAATAAAGGTGTGCACCACCACACTTGGCAAGATTCTTAATCTACTGGAATATAACACTAAAGATAAAGCCTTATCAAATCTGACAAAGTCCCCAATTTCAAACACACCCTACTCATATAAAGGAAATTGAGTCCTGTCTGGGAAAAAAAAAGCAAATTCCTTTACTATACAAATGAATAGCAACTGGATTCAGTCATTCAAAAGGGAATATAGATAGAAGGTGCAACAGAAAACCAAGTCAGAAGCTCAAAACTTCCTGAGGCCCAACTGCGCGAGAGCCACAGGGTCGGGTAAGTGTCACAGAGCACTAACAGGCTATTCTTGGACAAGTCTGCACCCAGGCAGCGAAGAATTTCCATCAGATTTTAAATGACACTATTCATCAGTGAGCAACTGAGGCCATCTACCCGCAAGCTTCTCCCACACTTCCTCCCTGGTGTTTCAGCAAACAGAAGAGAGACCTCATACTACCACTACCACGTGATCATAAACTAAAGACAGACTTTCCCAGCCTGACCGTGAGAAGGAGGAGTTTCCAAGCAGCTCTGCCATTTACTCATGGTTACTATGGTTCTACTACATAGTTTAGAAGCTGAGGTGGATTCCTGTAAACTTGAGAAGTTTACAGGACCTGATGACCTGATCTGTTGAAGCTCCTGAATTTTTTCAGGTGTCCACACAAATTATCCACAGACAAAAATCAATCCAGAATCTTCTGTGTGAAGGCTGTCCTCAAATGAAGAAAGCAGAGAAACTTTTTTCTCTCTTTCCCCTCTTACCTTTCAGCTTTATTTTGATATTAAGAGAGCGAGACAGCTTCAGCAGGAATTCAAGGAGCCACTGCTTGGTAAACTATTAACTGCACGGTGCACAGAGCAATGCCTTCAATAATGGTAGGGTTTGCGGAGGCCAAAAAGACACCCCCACCTTAGTAAGTGCCATTCACTGTCCTCTTCCACTCTCTCCAGGGAGGTCCAACAGAACGAGAGGGGGGGAGAGGGAGAGAGGGAGAGAGAGAGAGAGACTGCATGTGTGCATCGTTGGAACAAGGATCTGTTAGTCTCCCTGGGAATCCAGAGTGATCAGGCTCTGCAGAAGCAATGCTATGCAACAAGCAAGAGTTCACAGTTGAGTGAACATCAATGTGTACTGAGTGGAGGCATTTCAATGCAAATAAATGCTGAATATGAAGGATTAAAGAAAGGGAAATTCATCTTTTTCATAATACAAGGTACTTTCCCCTCCTCACTCACTCTTTCTCTTTTATGTCAAGTACACAAACTGCTGGAGGAGCCCAGCATCCCCAGGATGGTAGTGGTGTCTTAGAAAAAGCAGAGCACACACCATTAAGATCATGAATTTCCTAGGATCAGGCAACTGAGATTCCAATAGCACTCCGGAAGAGCCTCAAAACAAGGCTTCCTGAGAAGGGCTAAAGGGACAGCGAAAACCCTCACTTGAAACCAACCCTTGTTTTCCCAGTCACAGCTTTTCAGGATATTGATGGTATAAAAAGGCTTGCTTTCAACATTAGAGGGTTTTAGATGTATTTACTGAGAGGATTGTATTTTCCAATTTTTCTCTAATTGTCCCATCTGCGTGATGCTTTTGCAACACCAGCAAAATCAACAAGGCAGCTTCAGGCTGCCTTAGCAGGTGGCTGCAAGCTTCCTGCTTCCCAGTCTAAGCTATTCTTGTCCTGACCTCTCAAACTAAAGAACAAATGGAAGTATGTCTTTGTGTTATCTTTTCCAAAAAACGTATCTTCATGTTATCTCTTCCAAAACAAAAAAATCTGCTAATAATGGTAATTCTAGCTTTTCACTCCGACAGATTTGGATTAGAAGCTGGGCATGGTGGCTTTGGTCTGTACATATAGCACTTAAGGGGCTTTGGCAGGAGGACGGCTGTGAGTTCCAGGCAAGCGTGGGTCACAGTCTCAACATGTCAACTGCAGAACATTTGGTAAGAACATTTCACATCACTATAGGCTTATATTAAACAAAGATTCCTCAAACATCCTCATATTTCCTATTCTATTTCGAGGAAAAACTTTTTAATTCAAGAATCTCTTGTAAAATTGTTAACCTAGATTAAGATTTCCCTAACTACAAATACAAATCTCACAAAGGAAAATAATTTCCATTTTGTTCCTTTCTCTTTTGAATTTGTTTCCAAGAAAAATATCAAAGACCTAGAATTTTTAAAATGAGTTTTTATAAATAATGTATTCAAAGATTTTTGGCCCACTACATAAAGAATCCCACCTTGTAAGAAAAATATACAGATTTGGTTAGAGTTTAAATCCTCAGAGGCTGAAGCCTGGTGTCACATCAAGCCTTCAGTTTTCTACCACTTCAATCCCAAAGGACCAGCGGATGGCAATTTAGTCCCCAAGACTCCACTATGCTGTATGGTTCCTTTTTTCCTGGGTCAGACAGCTTTCTTCTGCTTCATTAACCCCTTCTTTGCTCCTTGATGGATCTTGGAATCCAGTTTCCCTGTAAGAGAAAAAAGAAGTCTCACTCATTATTTATTTTTATATTTGCATTGCAAATCTTTCCTGGCCTCCGAGGTCTTCTGGTTACTGTGTTCCTGTCACATTCAATTATTTTGCTTCAGGATGCTGGACACTTCCAAACTTCAGAGTTTTATTTTCTAAGAAGAAAGCAGTGGGAATGCTGTACACACACACACACACACACACACACACACACACACACACACACGGGGGGGGGGGGGGGGAGAGGAAAATATTTATCTAAATATTATTTCTAATTTTGTACTTTAGGGTGTCTGATACTAAGACAGACTTTTTTTTTTTTTTTTTTTAAGAATACAGACATGTAGATAAGCAGAGACAAAACAAGAGAAGATAGAATAAGGGCATGCCACAAAGAAATGCCCTTCACACAGTGGGAAACCCATTCCACTGACCTGTTAACTAGCTGAGTACAAAGGATGACCCTCCCTCACAGTGGGAAAAGCAGTTCAGCTCACCCTTTTGCTGCCTCATACTTAACAGGGGGAGTGACCTGAAATAGTGGAGTAGAATCCACATAAATGCTTTCCTGACAAAGGGTCCCTATCACCAGTTAAGGGGGGTAAAGGTCAGAGATTATATGGCTCTTCTAAGTGTTAAACTTAGAAAACAAGCAGAACTACCTAGTGTTATGATTTTTGCTATAATCTGTACTCTGGAGGCAGAGGCAGGAGGATCCTGTATATTCCAGACCAGGCTGGTCTACATAGCAAGTTCTTGGCCAGTCAGCTACATAGTATGCCTCTGCTTCAAAAAATAACAAACAAAACAAAGCCCTCTCGTGTCTCAAGTGATCCAAATGAGAAGTCCTTCAGTGATGTGATCTTTGAACTGACTCCTCCATCTACCAGAATATAGCTTAGTTCAGTGCTAGAAGCCTTTGAAAGCATCTATTTCACGAAGAAAAATTTTAGAGTTCCTGTTTGTCTGGTCTTCGAAAAAAGCTTACAAATTTCTTTTCTCCAACAAAAAGCCTCAGTTAAGTCAATAGTGACACTGGTGATGATGCTAAGAATAGAAAATACTTCATTTCAGTTTTAGCACTAAAAATATAAAATAAAGAGTCCTGGATACAGGGCAGCCAGGTATACTGTGGGCACACACCCCGAACACCACTGCCACTCAGATGGTGTTCTTTTCACTTGTGGAGCGATCGCTGTGACAGAAAGAGCACTCACTAGAAGCTAGTTAATACCTGTACAAACCGGACAAGTCATTCAGCCTTTCTGGATTTCAGTGGCCTTACTTGTCCAATTAAGATAAGAATCAAGTTCTGACCACTGCACAAGGATACTGGAGAGAACCAGCCTCAGCCCTACAAGCTTCCCTCAGGCCTCTTTCCCTAGTGGTTCAGGGCTGCACCTGCTTCCAGAACAGCAGTGCACCTTCTCCTGTGCTACCCGAATGCTGTCCACAATGGTCACAACACTGCTGACTTTAATTTGGGCCTTAGAATATGGGGCATTCCCAGTGATTTAGAAGTTCTCTCATCCTATACGCTGCCTAGCTGGGAATGTGAACGTGACAGCAAGCTGGCAAAGAGCCCTATTTCAAGACAAATTTTCTTTTGTCTCCCTCGTAGTACTGAAGTGACTGTCAATTGGTAGGTGGTCAATAAACACTTCCATCAAATAAATTAAACAGAAGTTGGAAACAGACTAACAGTTCAAGGCCAGACTCCACTATACAGTGAATGAAAGGCCAACCTGGGCCATATGAGACCCTGCCTCAAAAACAAAACAAACAAGCACAGAAAACAAAGCCAAATAATGCAAATTTTAAATCCTTGGTATAACAGACTACTAAGTAATCCAAAGCAGCGGATAAAAAGTGTTAGTACTAAGGTAGGGGTAAACATCAAGTCTTCTTCAGACTTTAGGACAAGCTATGTGAGAGTTTAGAATCTAATGAAGACTTCGATACTCATTTCTTGGTATTGCCATAGCTCTGAAGACTCATTACTCAGGCCTCTTCCTCAGATTCCTCTAGCTGTGTAATGATAAGGATGTTACCTAGTCATTTCTATCCTCAACTTTTTTCAACTAAAAGAAAAAGATGTACCACATACTACTAAAGACCTTTTTCAGTGCCATTATATTGTGTCCTGAAAATAAAATCTAAATTGGAAATCTGTTCCTGGAGACAATCAGATAACGAACAAGGAATAGAAGAACAATCAGAAACATGAATAAAATATAATTTGTAGGGGCTGTCTCACACCTACAATCCTAACTCTCAAGAGAGTGAGGCAGGGCGGCCTTGAGTTCAATGTCAGGCTAGGTTACACAGTGCATCTGAGGTCAACCTAGACTATACAGTAAGACCCTAGAGACCCTATCTCAAAAAAAAAACAAAAACAAAAACAAAAAACAAAACCCACCCCAAACCGTCTATGGCCATACCATACTAAACATGCCCAATCTTGTCTGATCTTGGAAGCTAACCAGGGTCAGGCCTGGTTAGTAACTGGATGGGAGACCACCTGGGAAAATCTAGTGCTGTAAGCTTAAAATAAACAAACAAGCAAACAACAACCCAAACCCTCACAACTTCCCTAAACCTGTTTACTCAACTGTAAAAACTAAAGGGGGGGGGATCTACTAACTCACAGAGTTGTTAAGATTATAGCTAAGCCACCCTCCTGAATGCTTAAGGGAAGTTCCTTGTCTGTGTATCCTGAATAATGGGCGTTAACAGCTTAGATGCAAGATTGTAAAACATCAGTAGCGAACTTCTGCCCTCCGGGGTCCTCCCATTGTGCTGTAAGCCTGTATTTAAGACCTCCTTCCCCCTTCAAGAAATGACATTCGACATTTAAAATTAATATATATGAGTCACATGAGCAAAGTGTATAGTCACAAGGTCAAGCTGAACGTGGCAGACAAACCACATGTGATGGACAAGCTGCACGTGGCAAAAACATAATTTTTCCCTAGAGGCATATACAAATAAAAATAACCAGTTATGATAAAAAAAAAAAAAAGATTATAGCTAGAGGGTGGAGAGATGGCTCAGCGGTTAAGACCATTGGCTACTCTTCCAGAGGACCCAGGTTCAATTCCCAGCACCCACATGGTAGCTCACAACTGTCTGTAACTCCTGTTCTAGGGGATCTGATACCCTCACACAGACATACATGCATATAAAACACCAATGTAAAAAGAAAGAGAAGGAAAAAAAAGATTATAGTTAACATGTGCTTTCTACAGACTAGGCACCATGCTAAGTATTTTACATACACTAAGTCATTTAATCAACTAATTGAAATAATAGCTGTCTTTGTATTTGTGGGGTTTTGGCTTTAGAATCCTCACAAATATCAAACTCCATAGATGTTATGTGAGTCTCTTATATAAGATGGTATGAGGGGCTGGAGAGATGGCTCAGAGGTTAAGAGCACTGACTGCTCTTCCAGAGGTCCTGAGTTCAATTCCCAGCAACCACATGGTGGCTCACAACCATCTGTAATGAGATCTGGCGCCCTCTTCTGTATATATAATAAATAAATAAATCTTTAAAAAAAAAAAAAAAAAAAAAAAAAAAGATGGTATGAGGCTTGCATACATTCTACATCTTCCTGTATAATTTAAATTCTCTATAGATTGTCATACGTAATACTATGTAAATGCTTTGTGAATAATTTTGTTTTGATTTGCAAAGGGAGGGGGGAGACAATTTTTGAGACAGGGTTTCTCTGTGTAGTCCTGGCTATCCTGGAACTGTAGACCAGGCTGGTCTTGAACTCACAGAAATCTGCCTGCCTCTGCCTCCTGAGTGCTATGAATAAAGGCATGTGCCACCACTGCCCAGGTTTGTTTGTTTTTTTTTAAGATCTACTTTTATTTTATGTGAGTGTTTTTGCCTATGTGTATGTATGTGCCCACAAAGCCCAGAACAAAGTATCAGGTGCCCTGGAACTGGAGTAAGAGACAGTTTTGAGCTGCTATATGGGTGCTAGAAATGGAATCTCTGTCCCCTCAAGAGCATCAAGAGCTCTTAACTCAGCCAAGTGGTGATGGCGCATACCCTTAATCCCAACACTCAGAAGGTAGAGGCAGGTGGCCTGAGTTCAAGGCCAGCCTGGTCTACAGACCGAGTTCTAGGACAGCCAGGGCTACACAGAGAAACTCTGTCTCAAAAAACAAACAAACAAACAAACAAACGAAAAAAAAAAAAAAGGAATAGAGCTATGAACCATGGAACCATCTCTCCAGCCCTGGTTTTTGTTGTGAGAAAATCTCTCACCTAGCCAAAGCTGTCTCCAACTTGCTGTACCATTGAAGATGTGCCTGGACTTCCGGAGGACCTTCTACCTCCATGACCCAAGTACCAGAATTACACATATGTGCCAACTTAACTGGAAACAGTTGTTACACTTTATTGCTTAGGAAATAATGACAAGGGAAAAAACTGCCTATGTCTGTATAGACCCAACATTTTCCCCACATTGTTTTCAATATTTGGGTGGCCGAGTCTGTGGATTGGAACCTATAGATAATAGCTGCGGAGCCGGCCCGGTGGGTAGCATGCCTGCTCTGCAAGCATGAGGACCTGAGATCAGATCCCAGCACCATGGAAAAGCTGGCATGGTGACGGGCATCTGCAATCCCAGTGCTGGGGAGCTGAGGTAGGTGGATGCCAGGGAATCACTGGCCAACTACTTTAGCCAAGATGGCAAGCTCCAGGTTCAGTGAAATATTCTATCTCAAAAATAAGGTGGAAAAAGGTTAATACAACTAAAAATCCAGATGTCAGGGAACAAGGATTTCTAGGCCATTCCCAAGAATCAAAAATTCTTTTATTAACTGAGCTGCTTAAGAAAGCTAGACTAGCGTCAGCAATCTGTGAACTCTTAACAATCCAGGACCTTGCATATCTGTAACATCTAACAAAATGACTCTTAAGAGCAGGAACTCGTAAGCTAACTAGGGTTGATAAAGCAAAGAATTCAAGATTCTTACAGGAAGGGACAGACAGTATGGCAACCTTAAGCCTTATCTTTTATTTTACATGTTATGTATGTATGTAGATATGTATTCATATATGCATATATGTATTTGTATGGCACATGCATGCCCATGTAACACTGTATACACGTTGTCAAGGAAGATTTGCAGGACTAGATTCTTTACTTCTTCCATATGGAGATCAAACATGGGTTGGTTTTTTGTTTGTTTGTTTGTTTGTTTTTGTTTTTGTTTTTTTCCCCGAGACAGGGTTTCTCTATGAAACAGTCCTGGCTGTCCTGAATTCACAGAGATCCACCAGGCTCTGCCTCCTGAGTGCTGGGATTAAAGGTGTGCACCACCACCACCACCACCACCACCACCACCACCACCACCACCACCACCACCACCGCCTGGCTCAAACGTGGGTTTTTAGGCTCATCAGTGAACATCCCTATCAGTTGAGCCACCACAGTGGTCTGGAGCCTAGTCTTTTTAAGATGTGGACTCTAAGCTGGGCATTATGGTATACACCTATAATCTTAGCATTTTGAAGGTAGAGCCAGGAGGGTTGGAGTTCAGGGTCATTCTTAGCTAACCTAGTAAGTTTAATGCCAGCCTGGGCTATGAGACTGGCAAAGACTTGGGCCAATATAGTGAAGGTACAATACATTCTTTCACAGAGTAGAAATAATCTTTAGTTTTCTGCATTTCCCCAATATTTTTACATTTATTAGCTAAAGCATTTCAGTGTTTAACCACATCCTCTATCACAGAACCTAGAAGAATAAAATCACTAAGCCTGGAGATACACATCTGTAATTTCAACACTTAAGAGGGTGAGGCAGGAGAATTGCTGTGAATTCTATGCCAGTCTGGGAGACATAGTGAGACTGTCTCAAAACCAAACCAAACAAAACATATCAAGTCATGTACAACAAGTGGGAAAGAAGTCACAAGGGAAAAGCATTACGTCATGATTCCGATAGCCCTCACAGAGATTTTCATGTGTTTCATAAGACATAAGTCAGTCATTTTTTACAGTTTGGGGTTGGAGAGATGGCTCAGAGGTTAAGAGCACTGGCTGCTCTTCGAGAGGACCCAGGTTCAATTCCCAACTCACAACTGTCTGTAACTCCAGTTCTAAGGGCTCCAACACCCTCATACAGACAAGGCAAGACACCAATGCACACAAAATAAAAATAAATCTTAAATAAACAGAATTAACTTTCTGAGACAGGAGCTCATGAACCTCAGGCTAGCCTTCCTGGCTTTTTTTTTTTTTTAGACAAGCTTTCCTTGTAACAGCATAGGTTGCCCTGGAAATCTCTATGTAGTGTGATTCTCATGAACTTCTGATCCTCAAGCTTCTACCTCCCTAGTGTTGGGATTATTGATATGTACTATACCACACCCAGCTAACACAAGCCATTTTTTTGTAGTGTTTTGTTTTGAGACAGTCTTATTATAAAGTACAGCTATCTTCAAACTTATCATCTCCTGCCACAGCCTCCCAAATGCTGAGATTATAGACTTGTAATATCATTCACTCATCAATTTTTGTTTTTTTGAGACAGGGTTTTTCTGTGTAACAGTCCTGGCTGTCCTGGAACTCACTCTGTAGCCCAGGCTGGCCTCGAACTCACAGAGATCACCTGCCTCTGTCTCCCAGTGCTGGGATTAAAGGTGTGTGCTACCATCGCCCAGCACTTCCAGTGCTCTTAACCACTAATCCATCTCTCCAGCACCTTTAATTTTTTTTCTTCTGGTTTTTCAAAATAGGGTTTCTCTGTGTAACAGCCCTGGCTGTCCTGAACTAGCTATGTAGACCAGGCTGGCCTTGAACTCATAGAGATCCACCTGCCTCTGCCTTCTGAGTGCTGGGATTACAGGCATATGTGACCATGCTCAGCAATTTTTTTTTTTTAATATTTAATGGAATAGAATCCTAGATGAAAAGTTTAGAGCAACTCACCACCATGCCAATAACTGTACACCAAGGTATACTTTGGAAAAGCTAAACTATAGTAAATATAACATTAATTTCAATAAACATAATTATCTTCCACTGCTAAGGACGACACCAGACACAGAAGAACAGTGTGTTGTGGAATATTTCTTCACACTGTATGCAGATGTGTCATTGTGATTGGTGTAATAAAGAGCTGAATGGCCAATACCTAGACAGGAAGAGGTTAGGTGGAACCTCTGGGGACAGAGAGGATTCTGAGAAGGAGAAAGGCGAAGTTGACAACCAGACAAGGAGGAAGGAAATGGGTAATATGGAGATGAGGTAATGCCACATGGCAGAACATAGATTAATATAAATGGGTTAATTTAAGTTATAAGAGCTAGTGGGACCAGCCTAAGCTAATGGTCAAACTTTCATAATTGAGAAGTATCCGTGTTGTTATTTGTGAGCTGGCAGCCGACAATAAAGCTTACTACAACAGTGTTTTGAAATTTAGACAAGTAAGATGCAAGAGAAAATGAGATCATCAAAGATGGTGACTTACAGATTTTAGGATTTCCTTTAATAGGAAACTTCACAACCATTTCCTGGGGATTTTTGCAGATGAAAACAAATGGAGAATCAGACTCTTGACTGATGTCTGGGAACTGAAAGATAAAAAAAAATTCAGGCTAGTTGGGACAGATTTGTCATTTTAAGGAGATCAAGGAAGAGCCCAGATTTTACCTCAATCCTGACGACAGTACTCTCTGGTTCACAGACCAGGAGGGGGCCATACTCAACAATAACTGAACTCCAGCTTTCTAAGGTTTGAACATGGTATTACATCTATTGCCTGCCATCTCGGGCTTCTTAGAGTGGAATCAGCTTCCTAAACAAAGGATGCCTGACATTTCTCCAGGAGGATGAGAACTAACTACTCTTAACAAAGGCAGGTATGAGAGTCTCAGATCTCCTGGAACGCTGGGCAGCACCTTAGGTTCAACTCAATGGATGTCCTGGAAGACTTAAGGAAATTCTGTCAGAAAAAGTATACACAACCATCTTCTCACAGGGGAAGGAAGATGATTCATTCTGAAAGGTATGACATATAAAGGCTGTTCAGCTGGATACATTCCAGATAATCAATAGAACAATTCTGAAGTCATATCACAACACAAATTTACATGAATACTCACGAGTTTGTTTTTTGGTTTCTTTTTTGTTATTTTGCAAATGCAGACATGGAACCCAAAGACTATGCTAGCTACATAATGACAGGTTAGATAACCATTATAAATCGGCAGAAATGTTCTCTAGAAATACCCAAACGATCTGATGTTTCATTGTTTTTATCTTGGGATGTCTAACCTACATGTCTGATAAATGACTGATAGGCATCTGGATCAGACTTAATTACCAAAGAAGATCTTTTCCCAGTAACTACTATCAAAAATAGAACATTATTTTCTACTCTTACTCACCCGTTAAGATCTATCCTCTCAGAATCTAAAGGTCTAGATCCAAGAGTCTTTCTGGGCATGGTGGTTCATGCCTGTAGTCCCAACACTTGGTTAATGGAAGTAAGAGGAAGAAGCGTTAAGGGCCAGCCTTGGCTACATAGTTTGTTTGAGACTAGTCTATGCTACATAAGATTCTGTGTCAAAAAAACAATGACAATAAACAAAGAAACAAAACACAGGGCTGGGGAAGCCAGGCGTGTTGGCACACATCTTCAATCCCAGCAATAGAAGGCAGAGACAGGCTGGTCTCTGTAGTCTGAGGCCAACATGGTCGACATAGTGAGCTCTAGGCCAGCCAGGGCTGTATAATGAGACCCTGTCTAAAGGAAACAAAGAAAGAGAAAGCCTGACAGTCCACATTAGACAGCGGTTTCACAGAAAATTCCAATGTGTCTATAACTGGTGGAAGCATGAATGCTTAAATTTCTTTACTGACCTCACTATCCAGAGTGTAAGTGATGCTGTGGGAAAATCACAGAGAATTTTCCAAATGTTTGGTCCTCCCCATAGAACACGGCCTTCAGTGAGGCAGATGTGGCATGTATCCTGATAAAATGTGAACTTAATATCAAGTATCAGCCACAAAAGTCATATTCATCAAAAAAATGAAAATATTCACAAAAGAGGAGCTGGGAGGATGGATCAGTAGGCACACTGAGGCGAGTGAAGATCTGTAGTAGAAAATTTTAAGCTGTGTTACTTTTTTCATGTTGCATTAACTCTGTGAACCTGTCCAAAACACCTGTTGGTCTAATAAAGAACTGGCCAATAGCAAGGCAGGAGAAAGGACAGGCGGGGCTGGCAGGCAGAGAGTACATAGAGAAGGAGAAAACTGGAGGGAGATCTAAGATCTAGCAGCCAGAGGAGGAGGACCACTCCAGGGGCCAGCCACCCAGCTACACACACACAGCAAGCCACGGAGTAAGAGTAAGATTTACAGAAATTAGAGAAAAGGAAAAGCCCAGAGGTAAAAGGTAGTCAGAATAATTTAAATTAAGGAAAGATGGCTAGAAACTAAACCAAGCCAAGGCTGGGCATTCATAATTAAGGATAAGCCTCCGTGTGTAATTTATTTGGAAGCTGGGTGGAGGGCCCCCCAAAAATAATAAAACAACAACAAAGATCCATTCAGCTCACTGGCCAACAAGCCCAGTTAAATCAATGAGCTCCAGGTTCTGAGGACAACTTCCTCTCAAAGAGATTGACGGGGGACTGAAGAAAACCAGTATGTGCAGGCCAAGAGACAGATTCGTGTGAGCTGGTTCTTGTCTTCCACCTTGTTTCGGGGCCAGGGTCTCTCTTGTTATTTCTGATGCTGAACTGCATTCATAGGTTTCACTCTTCTCCCCTGGGCAAAGCCAGAGCTATGACTGCAGATGTGAGCTGACACATCTGGCTTCTTACGTGGTGATGGAACTCCGGCGATCATGACTGAGCCACAAGCCTCTACCCACTGAACCACTTCCATGCCCTGTACTTATTATTTATTTGTTTGTTTTTAATTTTTATTACTTTATATTTTATGTATGAGTGCTCTGCTTGCCAGTAGAGGGCATCAGATCCTATTATAGATGGTTGTGAGCCACCATGTGGTTGCTGGGAATTGAACTCAGGACCTCTGGAAGAGCAGCCAGTGCTTTAACTACTCCAACCCCTATTTCAGTTTTTGAGACAGGGTTCTTTCTACATAGCCCTGGTGTCCTGGAACTCACTATGTGGACCAGGCTGGCCTCCAAAGATCTGTCTGCTTCTGTGAGTACTAGGATTAAAGGTGTGCACAATAACCAGCTATTCTTAATCTACTATGCAATTATTTCTGTAAAGGTCACTGCTGACTTCCATGTTGCTAACTTAAATGATCAGTTCTTGGTTTTCATCTTAATTATACTATCGTGGATCAGGCGGTTGTGGCTCACGCCTTTAATCCCAGCACTCAGGAGGCAGAAGCAGGCAGATCCCTGAGTTTGAGGCCAGCTTGGTCTACAGAGCAAGTTCTAGGACAGCCAGGGTTATACAGAGAAACCTTGTCTCAACAAAAAAAGAGAATTTGACAGGCTGCCTCTGCCTCCCAAATAAATGCTGGGATTAAATTAGGGATGTGCTACCACATCTGGATAGCGCATTTATTTAGCGCATACATCTTTATGGTATTAGGATCAAACCCAAAGACTCCCATATGGTAAGCAAATACTCCAACATTGAACTATATCTCTACCTGACAGAAGTTTCTATTCCTATCTTGAACATGGTCCCCACTTAACTTCCAGGGTATCGTTTTCTTCCTGGTTTTCCTACTTACTGGCTGTTTCTCCTCTTCCAGCCTTAAAGTGCTGCAGAGTAGCAGAGATCTTTCCCTGCATTTATAGTCTGTAAAGATTTTCCAAGGTCCTGGAAATGCAAATCAAAACCATAAGGAAGACTGCTCAACAGGGAAAGACACTTACTGCTAAGCCAAATGCCCTGAGTTGTTCTCTGACCTCCATGCATGCATTGTAATGTACGCCCCACCACATGCACACACAAAAACAAAAAATCTGAGACACCATCTCATACTCACTAAGATGGCTACATGTGACAAAAGCATGAGGCAGATGGCAGGAAAGGTATGACGACGCTAGAACCTTCTGCAGTGCAGGTGTAAATGGAAAGTGGTACAGCCACAGTGGAAAATAGTTTGGAGGCTCCTCAAAAGGTTCAGCGGAGAATTATCATTATCCCCAGTAGCCAGAAAAGAAATGAAAAGAATCTCACACAGGTATTTGTACAGTAATGTTCAAAGCAACATTATCTAACAACCCAGTGACAGCTGAATAAACAATATTCAGAATATGTAGAATCTACCTATATCAGAGTATTTTTCAGTCTGAGAAAGGAAGAAAATTCTGAAACATTCTACAACGTGGACAAACCATGGAAACAGTATAAATGAAATAAGACACAAAAAGACAAATTCTGCATGATCTACTTCAATAAGATACTTAGAAGAGGCCAAGTCACATGGATAGAAAGTATAATAGGGGCACTTAGATGGCAAGAGGGTAAAAGCACTTATCAAGCCCACACGCAAAGGTAGACGAAGCTAGGTGTGGTGGCTCAAGCTTTTAATTCCAGCATTTGGAGGCAGAGGTAGATGGATCTTTATGAGTTCTAGACCTACTGAATTTACATGGACAATTCCAGTACACAGGCTGTCTCAAAAGAAAGAGGATAAGAAAGGTACTAGATGTCCTCTGACCTCCACACATGCACCATAACCTAAGTGCTTGTGCATATGCAAGCACACATGACAGAAAGAAAGGAAATAAAGGGGAAGGGAACAGAAAAAAAGAGGAGGGAAGGGGAGGGGAAGGGAGTGCCTGGAAAGACAGGACCCAGATTTGGTTCCAGCACTCACAAGGCAGCCTACAAATACCTGTAACTCCAGTTCCAGGGGATTTAACACACTGTTTTGACCTCTGTGGGCTCATATACATATGTGGTACACATACATACACTCATGCATACACATACATACACTCATGCATACACATACATATAAAATTAAAAAATAAATAATTTAAAAAATGAAATAAGTAAAATAGAGGTAATCAAGGACTGAGATGGGAGAGGAAAGAGTAATTACTGAATAGATACAGAGTTTGTGGTTAGGATAATAGGAAAGTTCTGGAGATGGGTAGTGATGGTGACTAAATACTGTTATGAATATAGTTGATGTCATGGTATACTGTAACACTTAAATATGTTCAAAATGGAAAAGTCTATCTTATAGAAGGTTTATCATAATAAAAATAAAATTTTAAAAATTAAAGTTAGGGGCTGGAGAGCTGGGTTAGGGGTTAAGAGTACTTCCTGCTCTTTCAGAGGACTAGAATCCAGTTCCCAGCAGCTCAACTGCCTGTAACTCCAGCTCCAGGGGATCTGATGACCTATTCTGGCCTCTGGGCCCCTGTAGGCATAAGCAAGCACACGCGCGCGCGCGTGCACACACACACACACAAATAAATAAATAAAACCTTTTTGAAAAATTAGGGTGAGTTACTTTTCCAGGTTTGATGCTTGTATGCTGTACTTGTTGGTCTGAAGTGAGAGTTTCATAAATTTGAGGTCAGTTTGGGCTACATAGTGGAAACTCAAGAAAAAAAGAAAAAAAAGGCAATTCCATCCATCCGTCCATTTACCAGGCCAAGTCATTAGAAAACCCTGTAACTATAGCTACAAAATATAATCTACAAAATATGTCCAGCACTTCATTTTGTCTCACAAGGCTCTGGCCTTGAACTCACAATCCCCTGTCACAGCCTTGCCAGTGCCGAGGTTACAGGCATCGACCACTATGCTTGATTTCTATGAAGGTGCCAGAGAGCCAAACTCGGGTCTATAAGCTTCTAAAGCAAGTGTTAACCACTTGGCTAATTTCCCGCCCCACTTAACAACTGTCATGAGGAGTTAAACAGATGGCTCGGTGGGTAGGAGAGCCTCTGCTCTTCCACAGGACCTGAGATTCGTTCCCAGCACCCACACTGGGCAGCTCACAACTGCATGCAACTCCAGCTCCAGGGCATCTGATGCCCCTCTGCTGACCTCTGTAGGCACCCACACACACGTGACATATACTCAAACAGACATACACACACACACACACAAATTAAAAAGCCTGGCAGTGGTGGTGCACACCTTTAATGCCAGTACTCAGGAGGCAGAGGCAGCCAGATCTCTGTGAGTTCCAGAACAGCCAAGGCTACACAGAGAAACCTTGTCTCAAAAAACAAACAAAAATGAAAAAAAATAAACAAATTAAAAATTCTCGGGGCTGGAGAGATGGCTCAGAGGTTAAGAGCACTGGCTGCTCTTCCAGAGGTCCTGAGTTCAATTCCCAGCAACCACATGGTGGCTCACAACCATCCATAAGGAGATCTGGTGCCCTCTTCTGACCTGCAGGTGTATATGCAGACAGAACACTGTATACATAATAAGTAAATAAATAAATCTTTAAAAAAAAAATTCTCTAAATATTCTATGAAAATCAAGACAGCAACTCAAACAAGCACTTTTAAGAATCAATATTCTAACATAATCCAATCCAAAGATATACTAATTTGTTATTTATGTGCTGAGGAATGATGCTAGGAAATATTAAAGGTTTTTTTTTTTTTTTTTTTTTTTGGTTTTTTCGAGACAGGGTTTCTCTGTGTAGCTTTGCGCCTTTCCTGGAGCTCACTTGGTAGCCCAGGCTGGCCTCGAACTCACAAAGATCCGCCTGGCTCTGCCTCCCGAGTGCTGGGATTAAAGGCGTGCGCCACCACGCCCGGCTAAAGGTTTTTATTTTCCACAATTAAAGTCTTTCTTTAACAGAAGAAAACTGTACATATAGTAGAAATAACTACAATTCAGCAGTCTGGAGTCTCAGTCAAGAAGATTCAGGCAACATTGGTTGTTAGCCTTGTGTGTTATAACAACCACAATGCAAACTGTGTACCAAGGCTATGAGGAAGTTATTTGATATAGCATGGGTGGGTTCTGCCTGAAACAGCTATATTCACTTGATTTTTGAATTAATTATTGGTGTTTGCATGTTCAGAAGCTGTGGTGGTTTGAAAGAAAATGGCCCCCACAAGGAGTGGCACTATTGGGAAGTATGGCCTTGTTGGAGGAAGTGTGTCACTGCAGGGGCAGGCTTTGAGGTCTCCTATGTTCAAGCTATGCTGTATAGTAGGCAGTGCACTTCCTATTGCCTGCTGGTCAAGATGTAGAACTCTCAGCTCCTTCTCTAGCACCATGTCTGCCTGCATGCTGCCATGCTTCCTGCCATGCTGATAATGGACTAAACCTCTGAAACTGTAAGGCACTTCCAGTCAAGTGCTTTCTTTATTAGAGTTGCTGTGGTCACGGTGTCTCTTCACAGCAGTAGAAACCCTCACTATGACAGAAGTCTTTTACTGTTGCTACATTTCTCTCGACACCACATTCACTTTCACAATCCCGCAGGAGGGGTTATGACCCACAGTATCAGAAATTGAGTTCACTGCCATACCTGGCTTTCTAGAATGTTTTTAAAGCCTCATTGCACGGCTTCATCTTGCTCTTCTTTCAGGATTTTGTTCAAATGTCAACTTTGACGTAAATCTCTCCTGACCCCACGATTTCAAAGTCAGTGGTAGAGTGCTTGCCAAGTATGCACAAGGCTCTGGTTTGATAACCAACAAAAATAAATAAATTAAACAAAGTGAAATCACAGCACCCATCACCCTATAAATGTATCACTTTGAACCCTCTTTCCTATCTTATCTTTCCTCATGGAACTTACCACATATAACATATAAATTATTCATATTTTTGTTCCCCTTTACTAAGATGAAAGCTTCAATGGGTAGACATTTTCTGCAACACCTCCCACCCCCAGGGACGGAGAGACGGCTCAATGGCTAAGAGCATTTGCTGTGAGAGAAATAGGACTTGAGTACTGAAAGCCTCGAGTGCAGTGGGAGAATCTGTCTCAGAAAAGGAGGATGACAGAGGAAGACACCAGATGTCCTCTGAGCCTCCTTCTGCTAGGACCAGACACAGCATACAGTAGGTAGTCAATGAACACTTCCACGTGTTCACAAGAAAGAGAAACGAGGACCAAAGCAGCACAGACTGGCTAGCCACTGGGGTGGGGTCACTAGAGAGAAGTCCGTCTGGATGAGCCTCATATCTCAAAACACAATCCCAGTCCTTGAGACCTGGATCCTATGACCACATTACACATTAAGGAGTACTTGGTTGGCTCCGGCTGTGTGGGCCTCTAATCCCGCTACTGGAGAGGTTGAGGCAGGAAAGCACAAGTTTGGGGTTCAGAGAGAGCCTGGGCCACTTACTGAGACTGGGTCAAAAATAGAAAGTAAAAGCAGGGCTGGGGATACAGTTCAAAGGTGATTTCTTAGGATGCACAATGCCCTTAGCTTAGTGGCCAGCACTGTGAAGAAAAAAAAAAGAGCGGTTTGTACCTTTGGCCTGAGATTTACAAAGATGAAAATACAGTAGACTTAGCAAAGATAAATTAAAAGGGAAATGAATACGAATAAGCTGTGACGTCACATCCAGTTTGGTGAAGATGCTAGGTTACGGGCCACTGACCGAGCATAATAAACAGCTCAGGAGATAGGAGCTTCATAATCAAGGAACGATGCAAACTGGGCCGAGGACTCTGGCAGGTGCTTTTGCTTCGGTCTACAGAGACTTCTGTCACCAGTTCCAGCCTGAGGGGCAGTGGAGGTGGCCCTGCCTCTCTTTCGTGCCTCATAACGTTCACAGCTGTCTAACACAACAGGTAACTAACTGCCAAACAGCTAGTTCTCCTCCCTGGGGAAACTGTTCACCAGTCATTTTCATAACAGGGAGGAGAAGGTTAGTACTTTTTGGCAACTACTACTGATTTAGAGCCAAGTAAAAATTTCTGCTCAACTCTGCAAGCCCCCACTTAGTCCTTGTATTAAAATGATCAATAACTCCCTAATTATGTCACTCCTTCCAACAAACCCCAAAGTGAACTTGTGTGTGTGTGTGTGTGTGTGTGTGTGTGTGTGTGTGTGTGTGTGTGTGTATGTACGGTGACTGAAGCAGGCTCTTGTGCCTCCTGGCCAACCACTCTACCACTGAGTCACAGATCTAGCCCCATGACTTATAGATCTTTTACCTGCCTCCTGAGGATAAACAGCAAAAGCAAACAGTCAAGAAACAATTCACTGACAAGAACATATCTTCGCTGTAGGTTTTCTGGGTTTAAACTTTGGGGGAAACTACAACATTATATATGAAACCAGGCTCTGAAATCCAGTTAGCTGAAAACTGACCCCAAGACTGAGTGAGGTAAGGACGAAGAGAAGACAAGCATCTGGTAAAGATGGTGGCCACAAGCACAGCAGGTCTAAAGTACACATCCTGAAAGCAAACGTGTTCGTGGATAAACACTGCAAGTATTGGTAGTGGCTACAATCAGGACGTGTTCTATGTATGTATGAAACTATTAAAGAATAAATCAAAGACAATTTTAAAAGTAGTTCTCATTTACATTTTCCTTCAAAGCAACTGGAGGAACCAGGGATGGTAGTGTGGGCTGGTAATCTCAAACTCCAGAGCATACACAGAACTAGCCTGAGCAACACAGCAAGCCTGGCAAAGAAGCAAATGCCTACAATCCCAACATCTGAAGGTGGACACAGGAGGATAAGAAATTCATGGACAGGGGAGGCTGGAGGGATGGCTCAAGATTAAGAGCACGGGCTGCTTTTCCAGGGGTCCTGAGTTCAATTACCAGCAAACACATGGTGGCTCACAACCATCTACAGAGGTAAACTGATGCCCTCTTCTGGAATAAAGGAGTATATGCAGACAGAGCACTCAGAAAAAATAAATCTTCAAAAATCTTAATAAATAAATTTAAAAAAGAAAGAAAGAAAGAAAGAAATTCATGGGCAGCATTGGCTAAATAGGAAGTTTGAGGCCAAACTGACCAAATGAGACCATGCCCCCCACCAAAATCAAAAATTAAACAAAACAAAACAAAATCAATCAACCAACTAGCCTCCCATCCTGAGGAAATAGAACATTATCTTAAAACTCTGATCCTTAGTCTTTATCTCAGTGCCTGTCATATGACAATTGATAGTTACTTCTTTTCTCTTCTTGCTTCATTAATGCTTACTGAATATATGGTTATATAATAATCTGAGTAATAAAATATGAGACGAAATTTGTCACTTGGATAACACAGAAGACTACGCCTTGGTGTGTGAGAGGTAACATTACCCTATCCCATGAAATGTTTGACTCTCCCAACATCAGGTGCCTCCCCAGTCCAATTCTGCTGGTTCTATCATGAACTAGATCTTTAGACAGTCCTACCCTGGACCGCCGCAAGTCTTCCCACCTTCATCTTCCAATCCATCCTCCACATTGCAGCCAGTGAGTTCTTCTCAGGCAGGGCTCTCAGCGCCTTATTGCTTCATAAAAGCTTTCAAAACACTCCTCCACATTTCCCAGCTCACTAGACAAATAGATCTTTCCTCTGTGCTCTGTCATCCAGGGCTATCTACCATCTGACCACAACCTACTTTCCAATCTTGTTCGCGGCTTCCTCTTCGCTCACACTGTCCACCAGATGGGCTTGCCACATTAGTCACACAGAGCCGACTTCCCACCTGCGCCTTTGCGGCCATCATCTTCTCATTTTGGAATATGCTGTTTTGTCTGCATGTATGTCTGCGCAGGACTGCATGCAGTGCCCACAGAGGCCAAAAGAGGATGTTGGATCCCCAGAAACAGGAGTTACAGACTCTGTGCACTACCATGTGGGAGTGCTGGGAACTAACCCCAAGTCTTCAAGAAGAGAAGCCAGTGCTCTTAACCACTAAGCCATCTCTCCAGTATCTTGTTTTGTTTTTGACACAGGGTCTTATTCCATATCCCTGGATGGCACAGGACTCCTCTGCAGACCAGGCTAGCCTTGAACTTACTGAGATCCACCTATTTCTGCCTCTCACGTGCTGGGATTAAAAAAAAAGTGTGTGCTATCATGTCTGCCCCAAATTGTTGTGAGGTTTAGAAAATAACATACACATACATAATGAGTATAGCACATATTTGGTGATTGAGAGTGATAATTTTTTATCATTCTCCAAAGTGAATACAAAGATGTGGAATCTCTTCCTACTAGAAATTATATCTCCCCCCTTCAAGTCCTGAAAGGTAGTCTCCCCCACCACCTTGTTCTCACCTCCCACCCTTCTCAGACTCTCAAATCTCACAATGCAACCCAGGCTTGAATTTGCAGTCCTGCAATCCTCTTGCCTGAGGCTGAAGAGTGCTGGTATTATAGGCATGCACCACCATGCCCAGCAACTCTGGCCTCTTACAGGTTATCTTGGGCAGGGGGTATATTCAGTGGCACAGTGCTTGGACAGCATGTTTGAGGCTCTGGGTTTAATCCTAGCATCACAGAAAACACTAAACACACCAATCTTCACTTTTTGATTGCTAGCACAACTCTCTAGTGACCTCTCATGTATCGGAGGGCAGAACCTAGGCTTGATTTACGTTGTTTCCTTTAGTATCCACAATGGTGTCTGACTTATACCAGCACCCAAATATTTATTGATGGATGGATAATTACATAAGAAAATATTTTTCCTTTCTCTTTTTTTTTGGAGGGGGGGTTGTTTTGTTTTAAGACAGGATCTCACTATGTAGCTTTGGCTAGTCAGGAATACATACAGCTCTACCTGCTACTGCCTCCTGAGTGCTGGGATTAAAGGAGTGCGTTACCAACTCCTGGCACATAAGAAAAATCTTAAGAATTATATGTTCACTATCAAGTAAAAGCTACTGGACTGGCAAGATGGCTCACTGGATAAAGGCTTTTGCTACTAAGCCTGATGACCTGAGTTCAATCAAAGAGTGTAAGGAGAGAACTGACTCCTGCAAGTTGTCTTCTAATCTCCACACACATGCAATGATTGCCTCCCTCTGAAATATAGTTATATATCATTTATATACATATGTGGTTGTATATGGGCATATGCACATGTGAGCCCAGGTATCCATGGAGGCCAGAAGTGGGTGTTGCATTCCCTGCAGCTGGAGTTATAAGCAGATGTAAACTGTCTGGATGGGTGCTTGGAACCAAACTTGGGTCCCCTGGAAAAGTGTTCTTAACTGCCAAGTCATCAAACCAATCCCCCAAATAAATCAATAAGGTCTGGAGAAAAGGGTCAACAGTTAAGAGTCTTATTGCTCTTGCAGAGGTGTACTTTCATTCTTAGCTCTCACAGGGCGATTTACCATCTTACAGTCTGTAGTGGGTAGCCGTTCCAGCTTGGATCTGGAAGTTCCAACCCCCATTGAGACTCTGGCAACTGTCATGCCTACGAGGCGGGGCCAAGGGAGGCATCTGGAGACCCGAGACCTGGATGGGCCAGCGCTCTCTCTGTTCCTGGACCCTAGACGGTAGAGGTTGACTGAGCAGAGCTCCAGAGAACACCGCTGGATTGCGACACACCTTCCCCAGACCCCCGCGATCTACCTATCCCTTCATTTGTAAGTCACCCACTAAATAAATCTTCCTTTTAACTACGTGGAGTGGCCTTAATAATTTCACCAATAACAGTCCCACATCCAGGGGCTACAACACCCTTTTATGATCTCTATAGGCACCGGGCATCCATACAATTCAGGCAAAATCCTCAAACATGAAATAAAATAAATATGAAAAAAAACAGAAATATATATATAAAAAACTTTTTAAAAAAGGTTATTATTGAGCTAGAGAGATGGCTTAGAGGTTAAGAGCATTGGCAGCTCTTCCAGAGGTCCTGAGTTCAATTCCCAGCAATCATATGGTGGCTCACAACCATCCATAATGAGATCTGGTGCCCTCTTCTAGTGTGCAGGAACACATGCAGGTAGAACACTGTATACATAATGAGTAAATCTTTTTTTCTATCATCCCTCCATTTTTTATTAAGAAATTCTTTATTCATTTTACATACCAACCACAGATCCCCCTCTCTTCCCTCCATCCAATAAATAAATATCTTTACAAAGTTACTATTAAAAATTTATGCCAGGTGGTGGTGGCACATGCCTTTAGTCCCAGCACTTTGGAGGCAGAGCCAGGTGGATCTCTGTGAGTTCGAGGCCAGCCTGGTCTACAGAGTGAGATCCAGGACAGGCACCAAAAATACACAGAGAAACCCTGTCTCAACAAACAAAAACAGGGGTTGGGGATTTAGCTCAGTGGTAGAGCGCATGCCTAGCAAGCGCAAGGCCCTGGGTTAGGACCTCAGCTCAAAAAATATATATATATATATAACAAAAACAAAATTTATGACAAGAATCTGGGCATAATGGCATATGACTTAAATCTCAGCACTCAGGAGACAGGGGCAGGCAGATCTCTAAGTTTGAGGCCAACCTGGTCTACAGAGGGAGTTCCAGGACAGCTAGGGCTACATGGAGAAACCTCATATCAAAAAAGAAAAAAAAATTATTACAGAGGCTAGAGATGGCTGCTCTTCTAGAGGAACCAGGTTTGATTCCCAGCACCCACATGGTGGCTCACAACCATCTGTAACTACAGCTCCAGGGGGTTGATAGCCTCTTCTGGCATCTTAGATAACAGCCCTCAAGGTCTCTTAGGAATATTCTGGTCTATGCACAGGCAGATTTTGTCAGGAGGACAGACAGATAGATAGGAGAGTGCCACTGATGGGGCTGACAGGACTCTGCACTGAGGTATACCCCATCTCCTCAGACTTTCTTCATTTATTCTTTTGGTTACTATGAGACTATGTAGCCCAGGCAAGTGTAGAATTCAGTGCTCTTCCTGCCTCAGGCTCCTTGAGTACTAGCATACACCAACGCTCCCTGTTTCCCTCACAAACTGAAAAACAGAATCAGGGATTTGGCATTTTCAGGGCCAAGGCCTGGTTTGAATGTTGAACATTACTTCCTTCATGTTCTAACTTCTTCTCAGATTGAGAAGACCCATCAGTGAGTGATTTCCATACAAAGTAAGATCTGCAGTCTTCCAGACATCTATGTTGCTTAGATTTTGTTAGGGTTTTTTTTTTTTTTTTTTTTTTTTTTTTTTTTTTTTTTTTTCCCCCCGAGACAGGGTTTCTCTGTGTATTTTTGGTGCCTGTCCTGGATCTCCCTCTGTAGACCAGGCTGGCCTCGAACTCACAGAGATCCTCCTGGCTCTGCCTCTCAAGTGCTGGGATTAAAGGCGCACTACCTCCTCCTGGTGCTTAGATAATCTTCAAGAAGATGGAAGAACTCATATCCTTCTCTCTAAGAGGACAGCAATTCTACTCTTGGTGTCAACGATAAGATAGAGGGACCCAGCAGAATAGTCGGAGCATAATTCCTTGAAGGTAGGGTCTGGTCTGTTATAAAAAAACAACCGTAACATCAAATAGACTAACAGAAAGCTGGCACGAGAGGAATGGGCTGTGCTGGGAAGAAACAGAATAATCAATGACCTTGGAGATTTCAGACAAATCTGAATTTCTTTTGAAGGCAGAGATATAAATAGCACAAACAACACAGATCCGTAAAAACAAAGGCCACCAACTCAACTCCACGTCTGAAAACTTGTTAGGTCTGGAGAACTGCTCACAACCACAGCTGCTAATGGTTATGGATTTGGCAATCAAAACGGCTTTGTTAAAAAAAAAACAAGTTTTAACCGCCTCACTGCTGAGGTTACAAACCGCAGCCTTGATGCAGAGTTGCAGTCAGCATCCTCCCTGCTGTTTTGAGGGCTCACATCTGCTGCTGGCAGATAAAATGCTGGCAAACAGCAGGGGCTCCTTCCAGGGAACACAGGAGACGCTCGCTCTCGCTCGGAGGAGATGCTCTCATCTACCTATCTCCCCAGTCAGCCGGCAGCCTTCTCTGTGCGTTCCTTCCCTGTCTGGGTTCGTCCTCTGTCATTACTCAGAGGAGGGTTGAGGGTTTAGTGAGACCTCCCCCTTCGCCCCCGGTATAAATTAGCCATGCTGGCTAAACTTGCTTTAAAGAGATAAAAGTAAGCCTGTTCAGCACATACTTTTTAAAAGACCATTTAGAGTGTAGTGCACTTGATTTCAAAAGTACTATGAAACAAATTTTGCTATTCTTATTCTTTTTAGAGAACTAAATGATCACACTATGCCAAAAATAGTGAGAGCTTAGTATATTTTAATTTATCAAAGGCAGTCCAAGAATGTGAGGTCAGAAATAAATTACCAAGTTTCTCTGGGGAAGGAAAATGTTAGCAACAGTATGCTGAAGAAAAAATGTGTTCCAAGTCACATAGGAAGTTAGTTTCAGCTGACATAAAGTTTGTTAGTGCCACAGTTTTTCAAAGAAAATTCGACTCAGCTGGTTGATAAGAATCCACGTTGCAATGCTGAAGACACAGGGTAGAAACTGTTTCCTGGATGGTTGTTGTTCAGTAAGCTGAACTTAAGAGGGTAAAGAAAAGCCTGCCATGTACATCCCAAACTGTGCACGCTTAGACACAGCTCTGTAGTATGTAAACAGGCAATGAGTGTGTGTGAGGGGGCCTGGGCAGTAACTCAGTGGTAGAGCACTTGCCCACTGTGCCAGGTCCTGGGGCTGATTACCAACACTGCTTCAGGGAGGAAAATGTTTAGGAACACTGTATTCTATTGTCTACCTCTTAGAGAGTCTTAATTCCTACTTGCATATTAAAGGCTCTGAGAAACTCTATGGTAAACAGATTTGTTTAATCCAAAGATGTTTCCCAGATGTACACTAATTTCAGGGAACACCTACTTGAAGTACTTTGTGAAATCCTAGGATAGGGCTATTTCCCCAAAATACCAACTCATTTACTTAGAAATAGGATTTAGGCTCAGACTGGTAGAGCAATTGCCTAGAACGAACAAGGTCCTGGGTTTACTCCACAGCACCACAGATCAAACACTGGGCTGACTCAGTGGTGAAGTGCTGGCTGCTAACGCATGAGGACCCGGGTTTGAGTCCCCAGAATTCAGGTAAAGCCAAACACAGAAGCTGGCAGTCGGGGTGAGGGCAAAAGACAGCAACCATTTCTAAAAGTGACAGGATCCACTCGAGTGGAGAGATGGCTCAGTGGTTAAGTTAGGTGGCTCACAACGGCCTATAACTTTAACTCCTGGGAACTCTGACACCTCTGGCTTCATAAGTTACATGTACACAAGCCCACGTGCACACACACATAGATAATAAGAAAAATAAGGCAGGGAGTGGTGCGTGCTTTTCATCCCCGGACACAGGCAGGAGAGACAGTTCAAGGCTACACAGAGAGAAGTTTACACAGAGAGTTCCAGGCCAGTCAGAGCTACATAGTGAGGCCCTGTCTCAAATAAACACAAAACTAAGTTATTATCTACTCTGAACATATTCATATGATACTCTCAAAACACAGAAAGTAATGGAGAAAGCCACAGAAAAGCTAATGACCACGAGGAAAGCGTATGAGAGATTTCAATGTTCCATGAAACCTAACAACTAGCCTTTTGATATAAGTTCATGGCATACCTAAGGGCATTCGGTAAGGAGAGTTGCCAGGATCTCCATCATGGAACATGTGGGAAGAATCTGGCATTTCTCATACTGTCCTCAGCAACTTCAGTACATAACACACAATAAACCCAAGCTCAAGGAGAGGCATCATGCTGACCCGAAGGAAGAGTATCCTTGAGAAAACAAGATTTGTTAATTAGATTTCTAATGACAGCAACCCTCAGGAATACCCCACACATTAAGATTATAGTTTTCATTGTTATGGTCTGAATTTTAAAAATGTCCCCCCTAGACTCATGTGGTCCCCAGCTGCTGGTGCTCTTTTGGGAGGCTGTGGGGGCCTGGAGGGTGGAGATGGATCACTGAAGGGGGCCTTTGAGGGTTACAGCCCTAACTGTGGTCCTTCTCTCTGCTTCGTGATCTGCCCCGCTGTGAGCAGCAGTAGGTGCAAGCTTGCACCACCAAGAACTGGACATTAAGGCCAAGCCTTTCCCACTGTGTGCTCGGAACCATGATCCCAAACTGACCTTCTCTCCTTCAAGTTGCTTCTGTTGGGTAGTGTATCATAACAAAGAGCAAAGAAACGAGTATGTTTATTTCCATAGCAGGAAGGGAGGGCCATGACATGGAAACGAACAGAGGTGGAAAGAAAACAAAAGTAGAGGTGCCATGGCCTGGAGATGAAAGCCTCCACATCCCTATGCTTTGTCTGGGTCTAGATTGGGTGCTAAGGGCAGAGCAAAAGAACGGGCGTCAACCTCACACCCAAACGCATGCAGTGGGCACGTAAGTAAACAGAAGAGACAGAGAAGGCAGCCCTAAGAAAATCACTGGCAGTGCTGGGTGTTGGGGTCATACCTATAACATCACCTGGGAGACTGAGGCAGGAGGATCAGATAATCTACACCTAGAGATGGAGTTTGAGGCCAGCCTAGGCTAAGACCCAGTTTCAAAAAAACCATAGCAGAGTTTGGTGGCACATACCTGGCAGTCCCAGCACATGAGACTCTGTCTTGAGGAGAGGAGAGAGGAGAGAAGAAGAAAGGAGAAAACAAAACAAGCAAAATCAAAATGAAAGACAGGCCAGGGATGGTGGTGGCCACCGATAATCCCAGCACTTGGGGGTGCTGGAGAGATGGTTAAGAACACTGGATGTTCTTCCAAAGGACCCAGGTTCAGTTCCTAGCGCCCGCCTGGCAGCTCACAACTATAGCTCCAGTTCCAATTGCAGTATCTCTGGCTCCAGTGCCCTCTCCTGGTTTCTGTGGGCACTGCCTGGATGTGGTGCACAGACACGTAAAATAAAAACAAAGAAAATACCCACCTCTAAAAAATTAATTCTAGCACTTGTGAGGTTGAAGCAGGAAGACTGTAAGCTCAAGATCAGCCTAGGCTACTATGGTGACACCTTGTCTCAAAATCAAACCCAAAGGCAAAACCAAACCAAAATAAAAACAAACTGACAAAAATATCAAGAAATCTAGGGAGATAAGAATTGCTGGCTAAAATCTGCAAGGGAAGTATTGAGAGAGTTAGGTGGCTAGAAAGAATAAATTAAAAAAAAAAAAATGGGGGGAGCTGGTGTAGTGGCACTTGACTCTAATCCCAACACTCAGGAGTCAGAGCCAGGCGGATCTCTGTGAGTTCAAGGCCAGCCTGGTCTACAGAGTGAGTTCCAGGACAGTCAGGGCTACACAGTGAGATGCTGTCTTGAAAAGACAGAAAGACAAAAAGAAAGCAAGGAAGGAAGGAAAGAAGGAAGAAGCATTTGGGAGGCTGGGGGCATAGCTTAGTGTTGGGATATCTGACTAGAATGCATGAAGCCCTGGGTTCATCCAGCACAGCAAGAAAAAGGCGGCAGCAAACACCTGGAAAAAACGACTTACTGAGTCAAACTAAGGAGAAGTACGTTTCTCAGGCACAGCAGTAGAAGCCCAAATGCTTAAATTAAGTGCTCAAAGAACAGGAAAACAACATGGTCTGTAAGACTTTTTCTGCTTCAAGGATGGATTTGGCCATTTTTTGAGTCCTGCCAATCGGAGCCCAAACTCTACATTTGAGGAATTTCCCAGTGAATTAAAGTTATTTGGTGCCCCCTACTGTTCACAACGTGTTTGTGGCGTGTCAATTTAATGTTCAGAGATTTAAAAGAATTTAATACATATGTATGTTCACTTGTACAAACATACCCCAACATGGCACAAATCAAACCAAGTTCAAACACACTTGCCTATCATGAGTTCAATGGTCTGGAAGAAATGCTTCAGGATAAGCCAAAACAGATTATCCACACCCACCATCCAGTCAAAATGAAAAGCGTTACTTTAGAGTTTCTTCATTTAAAGAACTTTTGCTTTGCTTTTTTTTTTTTTTTTTTTTTTTAGATAGAGCCTCACTCTGTAGCCCTGGCTGGTCTGGAACTTGCTATGTAGATCTGGCCTCCAACTGACAGAAATCTGCCTGCCTCTGCCTCCGAAGCACTGGGATATAGGTGTGCACCCTTCCGCCCAACCTAGAGAGCAAAGCGTAAAGAAAGGATGAAGGCCTTACACTCCCTTTCCTGGACTGTGTGACAGTGTTTTTAGAAATGCAGCTCTGCTACTTCCCCATGCCCTGGAAACCAAGCCAACTCCTAGTGCTTCTGTTTCTGACCTACTGCTATTCGCCCTCCAGTGTACACTCAAACATGGTCTGTCCTGAAGCTGGGGCTGGTGGTTGCATGCCTGTAATCTCAGCGCTCCAAGGCAGAACCACAAGTTCAAGGGGTGTATGTAAGTTCCAGTTCAGCCTGGGATATGGCTCAAAACAAAACAAAGCAGGATACAACACGGCAGACTCCTTTGGAGGCAGAGAAAGTAGGACCGTGAATTTGAAGCCAGCCTGAGCTGGGCCACAAGTCTCTCAGAAAAGAAAGAGGGGGACAGAGAGAGACCTTTCTTCTTCCGTTTAAATTGCTAGCACCTTACTGTCTTCAGAATAGTCTGCTATGAGGATCGAGAACCTGTTGTAGACTATTATTTCAAGGTGTGTTACATTTGTTTGTGCTCTGGAACATTTGTTTAATGATGCAAAGATGTGTTTGATGAAACAAAATTCACCTGCGGTCAGGAGGCTGAGTCAGTGATAGCTGACAGGAAGTGGTAGGGAGAAGCCCGGTGAGAAAGGGTTTATAAGGAGGGTGAGGAGAGGCATGAGGGCTTTTTGGAGGAGAAGGAGGAGAGAAGGTGAGCTACTTGCTATTCAGCCTGTTTGCAGGAGTCGGAGCTGAGGGAACAGACTCCCTCCGCTGCGGGCCTTGCTGCCTCATCGCTGCTGGGGGCGGTGGAGCTGCAGCTGCTGATTCGGGCAGCTGTGGCTTAAAAGGCAGCAACCATTAAATAAAAGGACAGGAACCTGTCATACTAGTAAGCACGTGTCTGCCCACAAGAAGAACTCAGTACTCACCTGCTCCTGAAATTGTTTCTGGGACAAGCAATCAATTAGGTCCACACAGCCCAGAAGACAACCTGACGGATAGTCATTCGGAAATTCCAAATCTAAATAGAAAACAACAAAAGGATTGGACAAATTTTCTTTTCTGTGACCCTGGAACTCAGGAATCTGCTTTGAATTCTGAACATATAACTTTTCCATCTATTTGTAGAAGCAAAGGAAAACTGTGAAGTTTTTTGTATGGCACACTGCTTGTATTTTAGCAAAAATCTAGTGAGTGACTAGCTTAATTTACTATTTACATGCTAAATTTGGAAGCTTTTTTTACTTTAGAAAAATCCTCCATATAACATCAGGTTCAAGGCCTCTCTAGTTAATTCTGAGCAATTTAACTCTAATATACTCACAAATGGACGGGATTAGAGTCCGGGGGTGTGATGGTTAACTTTGACTCTCGACCGACACAACCCACAGTCCTGGAGGAGTCTCAGTGAGAGGCGGGCGGTCAACACCAGCAGCTCTGTTCTCTAAGAAGAGTCCTGAGTCATGTGAGGGTGGAGCAAGGTACCCGAGGAAGAGCCAGCTGAGATGTGGCTGACTCTCCTTCACTGTGGCTATGAGGGGAGTACTTGCTTCAAGTTCCTACCACCGTGGCTTCCTAAAATAATGCACTAAAACCCGGGATTCTGAGCTAAAACAAACCTTTAACCCTTTCTCCTCTAAGTTACTTTGGGTCACAGAATTTTATCACAGCCAAGGAAATAAAACTAGAACAGGAGATACAGTGTTCTAGGAAAAAAGAAAAGCAGCTATAGGTGATGAGAAAAAAAACAACATAAAAGTATAAAAAGTATGATAAAACAAACAGAAGAATAAATGTCATCTTTTTATCTTTTTTTTCTTTTCTTTCTTTCTCTCTCTCTCTCTTTCTTTCTTTCTTTCTTTTTTTTCTTTTTTTTTTTTTTTGAGACAGGGTATCCCTATGTAGCTTTGGCTATTTTAGAACTAGCTCTATAGACCAGGCTGGCCTCTAACTCAGAGATCCACCAGTCTCTCCCTAGGATTAAAGGTATACATCGGGGCTTTGCTTCATTTGTTTTTTAAATTTATTTTTGTTATGTGCACTGGTGTTTTGCCTGCATGTGTGTCTGTGTGAGGGTGCAGGATCCCCGAAACTGGTGTTACAGACAGCTGTGAGCTGTCATGTGGGTACTGGGAACTGAATCCAGGTCCTCTAGAAAAGCAGTCAGTGCTCCTAACTGCTGAGCCATCTCTCCAGCCCCAGAAATGTGTTTTTAAGGACTATGCATTTTGACTGTGACTGCATCAGATGGTTTCTCAGAACTTTCAAAGGTGGTTCTATAACTATCTTCCTTTTGTCTTCACAACTGTATGGGCCAGAATAGGAGGGACCACAAGGTGCCCAAGAGCTAAAATTCCTTTTAAAAGTAAGAATTATTTTTATTACTTGGAATTATATGTACATATGTGTCCAGGTATGTGCACATGAGTGCAGGTGCCCACCTAAGTCAGAGGTGTCAGAGTCCACTGAAGGTGGAGTTATGGCGCTTGTGAGCTGCCCAGCATGGGTCCCCTACAAAAAGCGGAAGGAGCTCTTAACACCCAGCCATCTCTCCAGCCTCACGAAATTCTTATGTGGGTTTTTTCTTACTTTATCTCCCATCACTTATTTTATTTCCACAATAAACAGATGGAAGGTTTTCTCAGATTACACAACTAAGACTAGCTGGTTGGCTGGGTGTGGTGGCTCACACCTTTAGTCCCGGCACTTAAGAGGCAGAAGAAGGTGGATCTATGCATGTTCAAGGGCTGCCTAGTCTACATATCAAGTTCCAGGCCAACCAAGGTATACATAAGGCCCTGTCTCAAAGACAGATGGATAGATAGATAGATAGATAGATAGATAGATAGATAGATAGGTAGATGATAGACAGATAGATAGATAGATAGATAGATAGATAGATAGATAGATAGATTGACAGACAGAGAGATAATCTCCCATTAAGGATTGAATAAATGGTGCAGTAGTTAAGAGCACTTTTTTTTAAGAGTAGTTAAGGCTGCTTTTCCTGAGGACCTGGGTTCAGTTCCTAGCACTCACACGACAGCTCACAACCATCTATTGGCAACTCTAGTTCCAGGGAATCTAACACCCTCTTCTGGTCTCCATGGGCACTGCACACACATATTTACAAGCAGACAAAACTTATAAAATAACTAAAATTTTTTAAAAAATGAAGATTAGTTGATTGATTTCTTTTGGTTTGTGAAATATTTATTTACATTTTCTAATTTTTAATTTAAAAATTTTTTTAAATAGAGTATCACTATGAAGTTCTGGCTAGCCTAGAACTCATTACAAGGACCAAATGGGCCTCAAACTCAAGAGAGATCCATCTGCTTCTACCTCCCAAGTGCTGGGATTAAAGCTATGTCCCACCATACACAGTCTTGAGTTTTTAGAGAAATTAATGCTTTGAATAGGCATCTGTGACTTATCACTCAACACATTAATAGTTGAGTGTGGAGGCTGATACCTCTTATCCTACAATTTGGGAGGCTGAGGCAAGAAAACCACCTTGAGTTTGAATTAGCCTAACTACATAGTGAGTTCCATGGCAGCTGGGCTATACTGAGAGACCCTGTCTCCAAATCAAACTAATAGATAAATGTGAGGTTTTAACACAAGAAAAAGCCAAAGGAAGAAGGAAATAGGAGAATGAACAATCAGGAAAAAGGGAGACTGAAAACCGAGTACATATGTGGCTGTTACCTTTCCCACGAAGAAGACAATAGGTAGCCTGGAGTTCTGAGACTTCTTGAGGGGAGGGTTTTTTGCCGGTGGCTGCTATCCAAAGTCTTCCTCTGTGAGCCGTATACCAGGATCTGCCCTCCACCCTTAAACACAAATTTAATAGGAAGGCTCTAAATTCTAGTTTCCTTGAAGATCCCATAATATACAGCAAATCCTATGGCAAATTATCCAACTGGACCAAGAGATCAAAAGAAGATACTTCATCAAGAGGGATTCTCTCTCTTTCTCTCTCTCTCTCTTTTTTTTAAGATTTATTTATTTATTTATTATATCTATAGTGTTCTGCCTGCATGTACACCTTTATGCCAGAAGAGAGCACTAGATCTCATTATAGATGATTGTGAGCCACCATGTAGGTGCTGGGAATTGAACTCAGGACCTTTGGAAGAGCTGTCAGTGCTCTTAATCTCTAAGCCATGTCTCCAGCCCCAAGAGGGATTCTTTTGTTAGCAATACTTCTCCCACAATACCTTTCCCTTAAAGTTGAACTGAACTCTGTCCGATAACCTCTCCTGACTTCACCATTAGTCATTTCTCTCAACTCTTATTTGTCACCTGATCTCTGAAATTCAGATCCGCAACTGTTACTTGTCTTGGGATTTCTATAGCCCAAGTTTATAATTAAGTTATTACATTTATTTACTTGTAGGGAGGGCACATATGACACACGGCTTTCTTATGGAGGCTAGAGGACAACTTGGAGGAGTTGCTTCTCTCCTTCCATTATGAGTTCTGGGGATCAAACTTAGTGTCAGGGGCCAGGTGTGGTGGCTCACACCTTTAATCCCAGCACTTGAGAGACAGAAACAGGAGGATCTCTGTGAGTCTGAGGCCAGCCTGGTCTACAGGGTGAATTCCTGGCCAGGCAGCGATATCTAGTGAGTCCCTAGACACTATGTGTATGTCCGTATGTCTCTATGTATATATGTCACATATGTCCTCAGAGACCCAAGGAAGATCAGCTCCAACAAAGGGTTCTGAGCCATCTGATATTTGTTCTGGGATCTTATCTTGGGTCATCCAGAAGTACATCAAGGGCCCTTAACCACTGAACCATCTCTACAGCACTCTCTCTTTTTTTTGTAAAGACATGTATTTATTTAAGTGCATATATGTATATGTACAGGCACAAATGGAGGTCAGAGGACAACTTTGGGGAGCTGGTTTTCTTCTACCATGTGGGCTCTGGGGGATCAAACTCAGTTTGCCAGGCTTGGTAACAAGCATCTTTACCCCAATCTCATTCTTTTTTTGGAGGTGTGGGGGGTGGGGTTTGGTTTTTCAAGACAGGGTTTCTCTTTGTAACAGCTCTGGCTGTCCTGGAACTTGCTCTGTACACCAAGCAGAGATCCACCTGCCTCTACCTCCTGAGTACTGGGATTAAAGGTGTGCACCACCACCACCACCACCACCACCACCACCACCACCACCACCACCACCACCACCACCACCACCAGGCCCCAGGCACATATTCTTAGTGTTCCAATATAGATGAATTAAGAATGTCAGATACACTGTGAGTGATCATTACAGGGAATGAAGCAATGTATGTTTTCCCTCTGGCCAAATAACCTGAAGAGTACTGGGAAAATGGTCCCACAAGCATGAAAGAACCACCCACTGACTCCCAGAGGGTGAGTGATTATGTGACAGATGCTGTTCATCCTGTTCTTTTGCATGAGAAAAGACACATAACAGACCCAAACCAGGAGAGAACAAAAGCATTTGGACTCCCAAAGCTGAGGAGTGTATGCTGTTCCATCTCCTACATGGGAAAAGGACGAAAGGAAACAGGAAGTGAATGAGAACAGACATCTGAGGGCTTGGCTGTCATAAAGAGAAGCAGACTCATGCTTCTCTGTACTAACAGCATTGTACACATGGACCGACTGTCAAGCAACAGAGCCAAAGCAAGAAAGCATGACTTTCAGGGGAGGAAAGTGCCTGGTGCACCTTAGTAAACCAAGGAGGGAAGACGTTAACAACACCCACAAATGACCATTTCTAAATAGAGAACAACTGCAGCCGAAACAGAAGAGTGCGGGAACACTGAAAACCCGAAGTCTGGTTCTGTAAGTCAGAGCATCTAGCTTACCTTTGCCTGCCTCAGTGTCTTCATTTGTGAACTGTAAAGTACTAGCCTGGGATTCACAACTACTCCTTTAGAAACTAAAACCCTATTTCAAAAGAAGTATGTACTAACATACATAACTAATATATACACTAATATATGTATACATATATAATATATACATACATATCAGTAAACAAATAACATATAAATATTAGGACATTGCCAGCATATAAAATTCTAGAAGAGGAAGGGAAAAATGAGCACACAGTATAAATGATAAATGAAATAAAAAACCCAAACAAAATATATAACATGGTCTCACTAAGTATTGATTCACATAGGAAAACAATGGAAATAAACATTCTAAGTCAGCCATGGTGGCACACCTTTAATCCCAATACTCTGGAGGCAGAAGCAGGCAGATCTCTGGATTTCAGTTCGAGGACAGCCTGGTCTACATTATAAGTTCCAGCACAGAAAGGGCTCTGTAGAGAAACCATGTCAAAAAAAAAAAAAA